>NC_048305.1:51246768-51424917 GCF_013100865.1 Trachemys scripta elegans
GCTGGGCGCTTCCCCTCCTGGGCTCCAGCTGTGCTGGGGAAGCGCCAGCTGGGGGCGCAGGGTCTGGGGCTGCCCGGCAAACTGTGAAGCCGGTAGCGCTCGGGCAGCCCTTTTCGCGTGGCTGAGAGTGGGAGGGAGGAGGGGGCGGGGTTAGGGCGGGGAAGGGGCGGAGTTGGGGCGGGGCTGGGGGTGGGAAATGGGCGGGGCCAGGGGGTCCTCTTTTTTAATTTGTTAACTATGGTAACCCTATTGTTGAGGAACAATTTTGTTCACTCTCCTTATCGTCTATTATAGCTCAAAAGTTTTCTCAAACTTATGGAGAAACTAGATACAGAAAATTTCAGCCCAGTCAGTGAAACTTAAGGAAATATCTAAATAACTGAAAATAGTGGGCTATAATGGAAATATATAAGCAACTGAAAATACAGACATTGGTAGCAGTCTACCTATTGTAGGGGGGTAGTCCAACAAAGGGAACCAATTGTCATGGTTCAGGGATAGCTGCATTTTCAGCCTCTCAGTAACTCTGAATGCAACCCTGCAGGTGATAGACCTCTTCTTGCCTTCATCTCTCTGGGAAAATTGTGGAATTCCTCCCTGACTCTCAGACTGGGTCATGGGATATAGCACCCTGTGAACTGACTGACTTCCTCAGCAGACCCGACTGGGTTAGAGCCCTGCCAGTTTTCTCTTCAGGAGCTGTGACCTTTTTCAAAACAAAGTATTCAGTCTCAATAGCCAGAACAGACCATAACAAAAGCAAAGGGTTAGTAATGCAACACTCTGCACACATATCTCTTATTGGCCTGACCTAAAGCTTAGGTAGATCTGGCTTATCCAGACACCTCCACATCTGGGAACTGAGGTTCAGTCTGCTTCCTCACTGTCCCTGAGTCTCTCTCTCTGTCTTCAGGGACAGACCTTTCATCAGTCCCAAATCTCTTTGTCTCCCTGCCTCTATTGAACTTGGCCAAACCAATTTATGCAGGGGGTGGGGGAGAGAGTTCCAAGCAGTTGATTCTGTGTTGTCCATTAATTATTGGTAAATGGGTGGCTATCAGAAGTTTCTCCACACTCTTATCTGTGTGCATGCTAACCCATGTATAACCTTTAGCAATTAATAAATCTGAATAAGCCTGCATTAACCCTTAGTAATCATGTAGCAAATGCTATAACAATCAAACACAGAGATGTATATATAATATTCATAAAATATTTCAGGCATCTTCCATCTCCTTCTCATCAGTAACAACCTTCATTCAAAAGTTCCTCTGTCCTTTTTGTATGCCATACTGATCAGAACATTGGTCCATCTATCCAAGTACAGTATCTTGATTCCAGTCCTCTGTTATAGTTGATTGTAATGACTGTGTCTCTTTGTTGGCAGTAGTTACTTCATGCTTTTGTAGAGTCTCGAGGCCTTGGGTTTAAGAAGCCTTGTAATCTGATTAGTAAATTCTGCCTGATTTTAACAGTATGGAAATGAATAGCACTTCAGACCAATGGCTCTTGGCCCTCAGTAATGGGAAAACCAGTTTCCAGGTACAAGATTTACCTTGTAATTGTATATGTTGTTTGTTTTTGTTGCTTGGTGTCTTTTTGGCACAGACACGTGTACCTCTGTGTGCTATGCACAAGTCTCTCTGCGTAGTTGCATTTCCTGGTAGCTCACTTCTTTTATAATAAACGTACTTCCCCTTTTCTGGATTGTAACCTCTCCAGAATTTTGTCGTAAGGTTGGATCTGCTGCATCCTGTCTGAATATTATTGCCAGATCAGTGAAAAATTAAACAAATCTCATTGAGACTGAGTATTAGAAGAAATATATAATGACAAATTAAAGATGTTGGTATCTTTTTCTGTAGATGCCTGTGGAGGGGGTACAGGAGCAGCAGGCAGAATCTACCAAAGGGCGGTGCTTGCGACGTACAGTAAGCGTCCCATCTGAGGGTCAGTTTCCTGAATATCCACCAGAGGGAGCCACTAAGCTTGGTAAGTTACAAAATTAGAAAAGCAATGTACTAATTTTAATTTATAGATGCATTATTTCTCTGTGTTAAAGAAATTGTTTCTTATCCAGCATTGCTGTCGTCAGTTTGCTCAAATCAATAGCATTTCAGCTAAATGTTAGCAGAGGTCACAGGAGAGTGACCATTGTGTATAATTGCCTGATAACAAAGTGACTTCAGTGTGTTAGGATTTATCTGAACATTAGTGAGGTTACTGTTGAGTCCTGGGAGGGAATACTGCATGGCACGGAGGCTTATAACTGTATTTGTGAGGATACTAAGGAGCTCTTGGATTTATAACTGTGAATCTGTGAGCCCAGGTCAATAGTGCTGCATGCTTTACAGACCGTTTTAAGTGGCTCCTCCTGGCTGTTTGTTTGAGCTTTTACTTGGTTATGATTTACTTTATTTAAGCATTTTAGAAGTTCCTTGGCTTTGTATTTTAGTGACTACTGGGCTACACCTAATCTCCATACCTGATTACACACTATCAGAAATACTGTCCATTTGAAGGTGGTGGCTTCCCAAATAAACAACAAGTTGTTAGCAAGGGGCTGTGCCAGTGTTGGTTATAATCATACTTTTCGAAAAATGAATCAAAGGAGACAGAACTAGAGGGCACTAAGGAAAACTGAAAAATAGAAGAGCAGTTGTGATAATAGGGTTTCCACAAGGCCACATTTTGGCCCAGTTCCCCATGTTCTCTCTCTCCTCTTCAGTCAGCCAGGAGCAGTGAGGGATAGTGGAAGGAAGCAGCAATAGTACAAAGTGAATTCTTGTTTCCATCTGCAACTAGTGAAAGAGCATGGCTCGGCAATAGGCTGTCTCTTGCTGATGGGGCTAGGAAGAATTCTGCTTTTGCCCAGCTGTAAAGTTGCAATCCTAAAAGAGAGTGAGCTGCAAGAAGAGGCTGCAGGTACAGCTCTAAGCAGCAAACTAAGTAGGATAGTGACTTCATGTAAATATGAAGCATACATAAGAGGGGTTTTAATCTCACAGGTGTGTGCTTTTAAAAAAAAAATTAGTCTATAATTACATGGATAATAAAATGCTCTAAAATAGATATTTTTTCCTGGGTATAGATGCAGTATAGCAGTTTCAATAGCTGTTAAGGCTGTATTTGTGAAGCACTCTACCTCACATTTTCTTCCTGAAAACAAATTTCCTGGTGGGAGGGAGTTTGAGCTTTTTCTCGGTCTTGCATTAGGGGTTTGGAAGAGAAATGCAATTTAGAAACTTAAAAGGGAAGATGTCAATGTGTAGGAATAGGAATAATATAAATGTGGTTTTTAGACACTTATTTCCAGATAATGGAAATTACACCTCTACCCCGATATAACGCTGCCCTCGGGAGCCAAAATATCTTACTGCGTTATAGGTGAAACTGCGTTCTATCGATCCGCTGGAGCGCACAGTCCCCCCCCTCCCCCCCGGAGCGCTGCTTTACCACATTATGTCCGAATTCATGTTATATTGGGTCGCGTTTTATCGGGGTAGAGGTGTACACACAATTTGTTGCAAGCCAGAAGTGCTTAGAAGTCTTCAGGAATGAAACTCCTAATCTTTTTTTTTAATAATAATAATAATAATTAATAATAATAAAAGTTTAAAGAAAGTTATACCTGACCATTAAGCAAGTCTGAAAGTCTGGAATGCCAAAGTTGAGATTGCTAATGCAAATTTAACTCTGCTTCTTTGTGTGCATGTGTTTATAATACAGATTGTAATTCTATGATCACATACTCAAATAATAGAATATATTTTCCCCTACACCCTTAGATACACATGTAGCATCTTATGCCAGATAAGAATCCATTAAAAGTACATAGGAAAAGTACACAATAACCCATAGTCAGACAATTTTTTACATATTTTGTATACAACTATAATAAAAATTTTGCTGGACCATATAGGTCACCTAATTTAGTAGCTAAAGAGGTGTGGGCACACAGAGCGGGAGGGGAGAAGGAAAGACACGGAGAACAAGATCATGACTGAAGGGGAGAGATGATGGATGAGTAGGAAGGTTTTAATGTCTGATCACTCTGCAGTAGATCAGGTTCCTTTTGTTTACTTTTCACACGCTGACTAGAGATATGGTTTATCAGTCATCACAAAATACCTGCTGATTGAAGAAGCTGGGGTGGTGTAGAGAGAACGGTGAGAAGTATATTTTTATGAACAAGACAGTGAGCTAGAGGGCAAACCAATGAAGTAAAGCACTGGGAATGATTGTAAAGAAAAGGAAACAGATGGCAATGGGCAGAGTGTATCACCAGCAATACAGATAACAGCTGGACTGAAATAGTCTTTGAATGGACACTAAAAGCTATAAAGCACAATGGGGCAGATAAACTATCCAGCAATGAAATTGCTGTGCGGAGCAGATTAGAGTATCTAGCTAGTCCTAAGGAAGTATGTGTTTGACATGGGAACAGCAGACGTTATAGCTTATGAGAGTGTCTGAAGTTACTATCCAGAGATGTGCTGGATCTATTATGAAGGTTAATGGATGGCAATGGTATTTGCTTTTTTCCTATAAGTAAGGCTACTGTACATGCTTGACTATAAGAAATGAGAGAATCATTATGTAATCAGTTAACTGCAGTGCTACAGTTATGCCTTTATAGAACACATTCAGATACTGTACTGAACCATCCTTTCATTGACTTTAGCAATTGACAAAACATTGTTATATTACTATATGATGAGACCATGCATATGCTTTGGGCTCAGTTCATGACTAGGAATAATACTGATTCTTAGGATTCATACCGCTGTCTGTGATCAGAACACTGTGGAAACATCCTAACACCAATCCTATAAAGTATGTAACTATATATTGTCCATGTTATAGATAAGAAACTGAAGCCCAGGGCAGATCTGTTGCAGGCACAAAGATAACACACATGAAGGTGGGCATCTTGTTTATTTTGAAAAGAACAAAAACAATAATCAATGGATTGGTCATAATTAAGGCTATGTTTTAGTGACAGGTATTTTTAGTAAATGTCATGGACAGGTCACAGGTAGTAAACAAAAATTCAGGGCCTGTGACCTGTCCATGACTTGTACGGTATACCCTCCTAAATCTTGGGGGGGAGGGGAGAGGAGGCGGCCCTTGGGTGCTAGAGTGCGGGGGGCGGCCTGGGACCCCCGCTGGTGCTGGGGGGAGGGGTTGGTGGGGCTGGCAGGCTCCTTACCCTAACCGGCTCCGCGTGTCTCCCTGGAAGTGTCGATATGTGTCCCTCGCTCAGTTCCCAGGCGGTCCATGCACTGCCTCTGCCCCGAGTGCTGGCTTCACAGCTCCCATTGGCTGCGGTTCCTGGCCTGAGGGAGGGAGGGACATATTTCCACTTCCAGGGAGCCCCCCAAGGTAAGCGCCGCCCAGAGCCCTCACCCCCTCCTGCACCCTAACCCCCAGCCCTGAGCCCCCTCCCACACCCAAACTCCTGCTGCTGCTGGGGAGGGGGAGCGTGGTGGCCAGAGACTGCCCCAGCAGCAGCTGATGCGGCTAGCCCAGGGGCTGCCTGAGTTGCTCGGGCGGCCCCCAGGCCAGCCTCTGCAGAAGTCACGGAGATTCCGGAAAGTCACGGAATTCGTGACCTCCATGACAAACTCACAGCCTTGGTCATAATGCATAGAAGTATGTTGCGTGTAAAAAGCTTCACCCTCTGGCTCATCCTAAATATTAAAGGAATGTCTATTGAAAGGAAAGCTACCCAATTTATGCAGAGACTGCACATGGTTATTCTATGTACTTGTTTTACACAGGTTGTGTGTAACTAAGGCTTTCCTGCGCTAGGTTAAAACCAGTTAAACTCCGCTGTGAAAATAGCTAATGAATAACGCTGTGTGTGGTATTAAAAACTGTTTATGGAGGGGACGGGCAGACCCTCAATATCTCCCTTACGCACTAGGATCTCACCCATGGGAGCACATAGCTTCAGAGGTAGTTCCATTTTAAATATCATACTGTTTCATCTGCTAAAAATGAACCATTGTTTTGTTTAACACCAGTCCACTAAAACATAAGTCTCTGATGTGCTAATCTTCATATGGTGAGCAATATGAGCCTCCAGTGCTGGCACCCACACAGGAAGTTTAAGGATGAGTTTCATGAAGCAGGCTGAATTAGTGTATCTTCTTAATTTCCTCTTTTACTGTTACTTTCCTTATAATTACTTTAGGTCCTGTCATTCGGTAGCTTATAACTCTTCTTTAGAAAGGTTATGTTCTTAGTAATTTCTCATGGTTTATAATTACATATTGGTATTTATAAATCAACCATACAGAAAGAGCCTAAATTAATTTCACTGATTCATAACACGTGCCAGATCATTAGCACAGAATCACTGATCTGTTTCTAGTAGGGGTCCTATGTTTCTCCTGTCCCCCAAACATACACACAATCAAATGCAAAACAAACCACTGCACAAAATAAAATCTACAAAGTTTAGATATAATTTGGGGGGTAGTTTTTGTGGCATTTTGAAGAAAAACCTTGTTTTGACAACATCTGTCAAATGTATTCCAAGGGGTGGGAAATGAAAAGGCAAAAATCTCTTCTAATTAGTGCTTCAGTTATCTGGAAAGAATTACCATACCAGGGAGAACCTGTAATTAGTAACAACACAGTCTGTCTGTAAAATCTAATTGGAAGCAAGACAAAACAAAGTTGATTCTCAAGATTCCTTGGTGCTTAGAAAAGCTGTAATTGATGCAAATGAGGAAAATCCATTGAGATATGAAGTCCTTTGGAGGATAGAAACTAAAGACTATTGGATTTGGACCTATTGAAGCAAAGTACCTTATCTTTATCTATGAATTTTCTGAATTTTGGTGCTCTTTAAAAGAGGGATTAATAGCACTGGCTAGAGAGGCAGGTCAAGCATGAATAGGCTGTGTAGATTCCAACACCTTTTTAAACATACACCTCAGCCTTTGCTATCTCACCCTTTCCCAGATGGGAGAAGCTGCCTCATTGTGCCAAACTCTGGGGTTTTATGACTAGAGATTAAGGATAATATTTTCAAAAGTATCCAAATAGCCTTTTCAGAAGTGACATAGACAGTTAGGTACCTATGTCACATTTTCAAATGGGACTTAAACTCCTAAATAACTTAGGTGCATTTGAAAATTTACCCTTAATTTCCTACGTTCATTTCATTTGTGATTTAAATGGGTTTCTGAATGTGAGATTGCAGCATCCCAACCCACCACCATCAAATTTCTGTTTTACATTTTTCAAAAGGGCAGGAACAGTCTAACCTCTTGCTTTCTAGCTGTTGTAAATGAGTCTGGTGCTTCAGTGCTCTGAACAGGGAAGTTGGGGGGAGGAAATCTAAGAAATAGAAAAGATTCTGGCTGATAACTAAAACATGCCTGACTTGATGTGACTTAGATTCTCCACTTGCCCCAATAGCTACTGAACTAGGATGCTTCATATACAAATCTATAAACTGAATTTAGGGGAACAAGAATGAGAGAACACAAGAGTCTGTGGAAATAGAAAAATTTGTAGTGGTAGAAACTGCAGTTTGATTAGTCATCTGGGCATGTGTACAGTATTTTTTCCTCAGTAAAACACCCATGGAATGCTGGCATAAGTTTGCCGTTTCAATTGTGTAGGATCAATATTGCTAATAGAGATGAGTCCAAATCAAAATATCAGATCCAAGTTTGCAGGCCAAAGACCCTCATATTTGGTAAGAGTCAAATACTGATAGATATTTTAACCCCCTCATATTTAGGAGTGTCCAAACCTGCGGTTTTGGTTTGGGTCTATCTCAGATTCCTGGCTCTACAAGCAGGAAGCAGGTCCATCTACAGGGTACTTTCTTTAGGTCCAAGTAACGGTATTTCCTGCTTAGTTTTCATTGTTGCCTTATATAGTGGAATCCCTCTAATTGATGTTAGTGTACCTGTTGTTGCTGGATGCTGACACTGATGTTTCCTCTGTATATCTGTTTAAACTCTTTTTCATAACATTTGTCTGTTTTTTGGTTCATGGAACTTCTTCAAAGTCAAAGCACGCTTAGGAAATTTTGCATTTTGGGGGCAAAATGATGCTTCAGTCAGTTGTCCAGATGTTTGCAAAGCCACTTCTGCTCCACAAATTCACATTCCTGCATTCCAAAATGTTGCAGGAGAGGAGAGAGACGATGGGAATGATGCTAGAAGTGGCTTTCCCACTTCTGTCATTGTCACTAGCTTTAATACTTCTATAGGCTAATGGAATTTAGCTATGCTTAGGGCCCCGAATACTATATGCTGCATCAGATCTATCTTATATAACAAGGCCTTCTGATTTACGCCGTGGAACTACTCTGAATTATGGCCCTGATTCAACAAAAGCACCTGAAGCATGTGAGAGGCAGGGTGGCCCAGTGGATAGGGCACTGGACTGGGACTTGGGAGTCTTGGGTTCTTTTCCCAGCTATGACACTGACCTGCTGTGTGACCTTGGGCAAGTCACTTCACTGCTCTGTGCCACAGTTTCTTCTCCTTCACTTTATCTACTTAGACTGTAAGCTCTTTGGAGCAGGGGCTGCCCTTCACTAAGTGTTTGGTTTGTTCAGTGCCAACTACAATGTGATCTCTCTCAATTGGGGTCTCTAGGTACTACTGTAATACATAGAATTGATAATAGTTAAGCATGTGCTTAAATCATCACTATCCCGTAAGGCACTTAAGCATGTGATTAACTTTAAGTACATGCTTACATTCTGTTGCAGTCAATGAGAATTATGCAGCAACGTTAGCTAGTTGTGAAATCATTCAGTATACATAAGATTAATGGGGAGCTGTATGCTGCACCTCCCCACCCTTGGCAATAACATTCAAACAGTTCACCACACAATTAAAATATTAAATTTGTTGAAGGGAGGGGGTGGGGAGACAGAATGGCCACAAATCATAAGAGGTCCTGGGGCAAGTAAGCTAAATGCTCATCAGGAGATCCTGCACTAGCAGTTCTGCATAGCAAGTGCCTACCCCTCCCTCACAGGTCTGAAGTCCAGGAAATGACGGTCCATTTCTGCAGGAGAGGAGCTTATTGTTCTGTGTGACTGGCTAGGTGAGCAATGGCTATGCCCATGTGTGGAGGGCTGAAACACTGTGCTGGGGGAAGCAATCAGAGGCTTGCAGGGACAGACTAAGTCTGGCGGACTGGGACTGAGACTGCCACTGCTGGAAGGCTTAGGAGCTCCACATAGCAGCTAGCTTCCTCACTCTGAGTTCCTCCATTGGATTTCCTTTCACCGCCTTGTCAATTAGACTGTTGATCTTTAACTTTAAGTCGCTCTGTGATGCAGCCGTGCCAGATCTGTCAACTCTTGCACATTACTGAGCTGTTAATTCCCATCTCCTCCCTGCCCACCTCTGTTAGCCTTTCCCACCCATTCAAGCACCTTTGTGCTTTCACCCATTCTATCCCTTTTGGAGGAGATCCTCCCAGAAATGAGCATTGCTGTCCTCCAGATCCCTCCATAAATCTCACCTGTGTTGTGATGCCTACAAATATCTCTACAATGGTTAGGCATTTGGTGTTGATACTGGTGCCTATTGTGGTGGCTTCACCTTTTACCCTGTCTCTCTCCCCTACCCCACCATTGTTGTCTTATATGTAACATTTGCCCACCTATTGTGAGAGAGAGAGAGAGAGAGAGAGAGTGTGTGTGTGTTGTGGGGCAGGAGCTGTCTTGTTTATATGTGTACAGTGTCTAGCACAGTGGAGCCTTAATAAAGGCTTCTCTGTATTACCATAATATAAACAATTGAAATAATTATCTTCCCCTGTTTTGCAGCTAAGCTACCCAGGAGCAGGGTTTCATTCCTATAGAAGGGAGGAGTTCTGCATAATGGGTCCTCCCCATCCCCTTACACAGTTCCTTAGACAGTGCTTCAGCCCTTTCTGCTGCCCTGTCTGTAGGAAGATCCTTGGTTGTGAAGGATCTCCCTCTCCCTGCCCCTTGCACCCTCTCTTATAAGCAGTAGGGTGAGAGCAGGTGCAGGAGACCTACTGAACTCCTGTGGGGAGAAAACAGGAAAACTGATATGGATAAGGAAGGCAAAATTGGCAGGTGGACAAGCTAGGCAGTGTGAGGAGGATGGAAAAATGGCAAATTTTGTGGATTTATTTAGTGCAAAGAGCCTTGCATCACAGCGTATCAAAAAGATGTCATGTTGTCATTTGCGCTGATGCATTGTCCCATTGTAGTAGACATGGGATTCTAAATACCCCTCACAGTGTTCCTATTAAGTTATTAAATATCATTGCCCCTGTACTATAGATGGGGAAACTGAGGCTGAACTATCTGATGTGCCCATATCAAGCAATGTTAATGTCAGAACCAGGATTAGAGCCCAGGTCACCTGACCTGCTAGACTCCAGGGTCCCAGGCAGATCCCCTAGCCAGAATTTTCAAACTTGATTGCTTAAAGTTAGACCAAACACCTGCAGTTACCATTGATGCAACCAGAAGGAATGGATGTTTGGCATTTATGAAAACCAAGCTAATTTGAGGTCCTTAATCAAGGTGTCTGCCTCATCATACTAGAGCTAAAATTTTTGGTCTTAGCCCCCAAACAGAGGACCCAGAAAAACCAAAAGTGTGAAATCTACTGAAGCTAATATTTTTGCATTCAGATTTTATATTTAACTCCTTGTCCCCCAGTTCAAGCATCCAAGCGCACACACAGTTGATGGATTTTTAAATTGATCCTTTCTGAGCTAGTGATGTTTTCATATGTGAATTACTCAGAGTGGAACTCATTTTAACAGTGAAAATTCCACTTTCACCTGATCCACCGTGCAAGGGGAGAAGTGGTAAAAATGAGGCATCAGTCTGTTTTGGTGCCAGATCCGGTACTGAATCAGGTGAAAATACCATCAGGTGACTAGTCAGCAATCCAGAAATCCTTTCTCAATACTATTTGAAAGAATGTGTCCACGGGCTTGGAAATGGTGTGAGCAACAGAACATTAGTTAAGTAATACTTTGATTGCTCCTTGGAATGTGCCTCCACCATCAGTTTCTGCAAGCTGCTGCTCAGGACTTCTAGCTGGAGGATGATTGCACCAAGGAAACACGCAGTCCATGTTCTTCCTTCAGGTAAAAAACTTGGCGGGAGAGAACAGTAACTAAAGAATGATGTTTAGGATTAATTCTGTAACTGCTGTTCCCCATCCATAATATTCTCTGTATCTGTAATGATCAGAACCGAGCCTTGCTGTTTGCATGTTCCAGATGAGATGAATACTTTCTGTGATGGAGGAATAAACCTGTTTAGACAATACATTTACTGTGTGAACCAGTCTGTTGCAGTCCTTTCTGTGCAATAAAGTGTCTTGAATGATTACGTGATAAAGGAATACAACTTTTTTCATGACTGGAAAAAAACCTCAGTTTTAAAAGAAGTGCTGTTTGTGACCTGGTCAGTGAAGGAATCTGCAATGCACCAGTTTGGGTTAAATCTGTGCATTGAGCTAATGGCATACTTAAGAAAGGGGCAGATGTTTTGAAGAAATAGGCTTACCATGCCTTCTAACTGGACAATATGCTGAAACGGACTTTGCCTGTGAGGAATATCCGTTTGAAAGTGAAGGTGGGGAGTTGCAGCATACAGCTCCCCATGTCTGTATTCCACGAATATTCTGTCTTGATGAAAGACTTTTCCTAACAGAATTGTCCTTCTGTGCCTTGTTGGCATGTGCAAAATGTCCATCTCCTGTCAGCTAACAAAGTGTCTGGTTGGGGCAGTAAAAAAATGGGAACTTCAGCTTTGGTTCTGTCAAATTGGTGTGTGCATGTGCATGTGAGCGAGAGAGAGCGAGAGAGCATGGACTTTCTGGTATTTCTTTTTTTTAATTAGCATCTTGTAAGTGTGTATGTAAAACAAACCTTATATGCCAAAAATGTAGTAAGCCTGGATTGAGAGATCTCCAATAGATACAGTATAAGTTCTAATGAAATCAATGCACTAAGCACAATACTACATTTCTGTATGTGAATTTTAACAATACTGAACTGAGAGAATTGACTAGCACCACATATACGGCAGAAGGGTATTGTGCAAATACAGCCACAAGGCTTTCCTATTGCACTTCAGTTCTGACCTGCAACAATGTTAGTAACACTCCACAATGCATAAACCTTTCAGGAGCTGAGACTGCAAAACTCCGAGGTTAGTTTAATGACACGAACAAGGGTCTGCTGAAGCCTAGACAGAGCACCCAACTTTTGATGTAGCACAGATTGGAATCAAAGTGTGAAAGTCAGGTGCACTGATTCACTGTCATCTATTGCTGTGATTATCAGCTGTAAGTAGTTGAACTGCAGTTATTCACAGGGAAGTTAATTAAACCTTATTGACTTTTTATTTATAATTTCTTATTGTTTTTAGAAAATATTAAATTTGTATAGCACCTTTTAGTCCCAAAATGCTTTACAAATTGTATTCCATTGAAACGCAGTAACTCTTGGTATAGATGGCAGTATGAAATTGCTGTGCAGCACAAGGCCAGCTCTTGTCTGACGCAAAATGTGTCCTGATATTGTTGGGGTCTGCAGAAAGAGACAAGACTTTGGGTTTTTTCCCTCAAGTCTCATTTGAAACCTAAACTGTACAGAATGCAGTTTGCCTGCCTCAGAATGATGATGAACTGAGCCCAACCATGCACGGATTAGAACTGTGCCTTCAAGGAGGCTCTATATTTTAACATGATGCTTAGACCTCTCAGACATCTCCTCTGGCATTTGGAGCTATTCATATATAGAAAATTGCTAAGCTTCTGTGTTTTTCCTCCAATATAACTCAAGTAAAGGCAGATGACTTGTTTGTTTTTAAATGCTGCGGCCACAATCCTTATACACCAAATGCCAGATTTTAGCAGGGAGCAAATTTATTTGGTTAAATCTTAAACCTCAGTAGAACAGGAATTAATGGTAATATGAATACACAATCTTAACACTTTGATATGCTGTACCACATAATCTGTGGGGGGAGGGGTTCTTGGAAATGTGTTACTACACCTTTCTGAAAGAAATCCCTGTAAAAGATTGTAAAGTTTATAAGAGTGGCCAGTGTTTGTCTTGCATCTACAGTGAGAAACAGAGATGTTGGTTCCAAGAGAGGGAAGCTGCAGGACTCCGTGGGATGGGCAGGTTTTTGGTCTGTTCTGTAAACAAGCTACTGTTTAAACCTGAAGAAAGCTCTTACCTTGCTGAGCCCTATTTTTACTGTTCAGGGTTCCTCTGATATATACAACCCTCTGCATCAGGCATGAATTTGCTGTGACTTGTTCAATTTTGTGCATACTTTTTTGTATTTATGTTGCTTGCTCTTGCTTCAGAAGCCTGCTTATATTTACCTAGTTTGTGCACACTTATGGAGTTTTTTTACAATGAATAGTATGACAGCTGATGGAAAATTAACTGTAAATGTCACCTTTTATGCAGATCTCCTGTCCCAAGGATGACACCTACCCTTGTCTTACTTTTCCAGTATAGACCAGGCTTAACTTGTTAACTACATTGATTTAAAAATCAGTGTAGTTGAACTAGTTCAAACCCCTAATGTAGACCTACTACTGAACTCCGTTTATCCAATCTAAATGGGAGTCTGACCAGGGGCAGATTGATTAATCAAAAATTCAGATAATCAGGAGAATGGGAAAGTGCGAGGCTGCAGCGCCATCTAGTGGCCACAGGAGTGTTCACCCATTTCTGGACCTGTGTGCGCTGAAAGCCGGATAATGGAGGGTCAGCTAAACAGGGTTCTACAGTACTTCTACTGTACTTACACCTTTTTAACTATTGCTGATATCAATTTAGCTAAATTGATAACTTACCAATGCAAGTATGGGTTTAATTGGTTTAAGTGCATTAATTATAGCTATTGCACCAATTTAACTAAACTGATTTTAAAATTGATTTCATTACATTGGTGCACTTATCTAGTATAGACAAAGCCTTAAGTTCCCTATCCTGTGCTAGATGCCCATGGATTAGTAGCCCATCCATTTCCACTACATTCAGTTAAGACGCCTTTGTGATCTTTTTATAAATAGAGCTTGAAAAATTTGCCTAATACTAACTATTCTGGAGACTAAGGATATATCTACACAGTAAAAAAGACCCGCAATAGCAAGTCTCAGAGCCTGGGTCAGCTGATTCAGGGTCATGCTACGGGGCTAAAAAAAAAAAAGTGTAGATGTGTGGGCTTGGGTTGGGTGACGTAGTTATGCTGATGTAAGTGTATAGTGTAGACCTAGCCTCAGATACTGAACTGGACTTATTCCAGCAAGAATATAGGCTATTTTGATAACTTGTTACCTTTACTCTAACTGATGACTCTTTTATACTGCAGGGGAAGAGGAAGGAATTATACTTGCTCTGATTGTATCAGCAAAATAGACAAAAATGTGTTTCAACAGCACAGCAGAGAGATAATTTGTTTAAAAGAAAAATAATAAAGCCACTGAGGGAAAGTGGGTTATTGAGCTCCATTGGAGTTCATCTCTTTCCTAACAGGCACCTTTATGTCGCATGCAAATCCCTGACTCCCAAAAGAAGCCTTGGAGATGGGGAGGTCTGTATGTTCTAGTGGTGATTAGTATCCATTAAGATCCAACTCAATGTCCAATAAAGTGCTTCTGGCTGCAGGCTGATAATTATTGATGCATTTTTGAGACTTCTTCATCTGTGTATTACCCAGTGAAAGATTGCAGCATTTATTCGTTTTGGTCTTAGAGGTCACTGCAAATATTTACATTTGAAGAACAGTCACATTTTTGACAGAGATATCTGCCGGTGGTACTGATGAAGTCAAGACCAGACGAGCCACTGAAAATTTCTGCTTTGTAACTTTCTTTTCCTCCCTGCCAAGGGTGGCACATTGCAGCTAATTCTCTTCCATTTGGAAAGGTCTAGAGGAAGTTTTTGATTTTTTTGAAATCTGATGTGAGGGTCACCTTTTGACTAGTGCTCTGGGTCTCACTGTGCCAGTTGGGTAAGAGACCCGCTTTTGTGACCACGAGCTAAAGGACAGTATTAATGGGCATCTTTGGCTGGCTTTAAGGAGTCTCAAAATATCGGAAGATATCTCTGTTCCTGCTATTCGTGAAACATACCAAGAAGGCTCTAAGAACGAGCTGCAGCTTTGTATGACATTTCTGAGCAAGTGGGTGAATGCTAAGTTTGAATAATTCCAGACAGAGAAAATGCTGTTATTTCCCAGGCCATGGACTGTCAGGAATGTTGTGGGAAGAAGAGGCTCCACATTGTGTCATGATAACTGAGAATCATGGGTTGGAAGGCATCCTGACCAGTACATGCATGGGGGTTATAGATTAGATATAAGCAACAAAGCTAGATTAGAGTGTGTATTGGTGGTTTGACAGCTGCCCAAGGAAATGCACCAGTAAGCAAATGCTGCACCTCCTGACATGACACGTTTTTCACAGTATATTTTAAAAGTAGAAGACAGCTTGGTCCATTAAAAATATACCAGACACTGCTAGTCAGAGATATATATGAAAGATGAGTTAGTGTGTTCCACTAGAAAAACTGATAGGCAACACCCTGATGTTAAACCTAGCCTTCCTGCTACCATAGGCTCCCGGGAAGGGGGAGAGAGAGCAGGACTTACTGCCAGGACCTACGATCATATTTGAGACTTCATTTTTCATATCACTCTGGCTAGGAGGTGTGTATGAAATTTGAAGCTCCAAGCCCTCTAGCTGTTGGAGAGGAGGAGGATCTCTTTTAATCTCTTCTTCCCTATGTGGAGTCTTCTGAAGGCTGCGTATGAGGAGGGTTTCTGCTACTTCTCTACCCTTCTCCATGTGACTTCTGAATGCTGTGATGGGAGGTGGTCTCTACTGCACTCTCCCTGCTTTTGTTGCCCTGTGAATAGCTCCAGTGCCTTTTCTCTGCTGCTGCTCATGGCTCTCTCAAGCAACACAAAATTGACACAATTCTTGAAAATTTCATTTGCTATCTTTAGGGTTCTGAATAGAAACTGTGAAACTGTCCACAGTGTTAGTGAGGTCACTGCCACTGATTTGGAAAAGCTGTGAGCAGCAGCAGAGGCACTGAAGCTGTTAGTGTGCAAACCTAGGCAGACAATCCTCTGTTCAAATTTGGAATGTTATTTTCACAATCATAAAGAGTACAACCTTAACTGAATCCATTGAAAGCGTATATTCTCCAGAAATTGTTAGTGCCCCCGAAGTTGCTAAGGAACGCTGGCTGCCGGTGAGTGGAAAAGTGGATTTCTCAAGGTCTGTCATAGAAAGAGAAATCAGAATTCTTTGAAACCGAAGGGGTCACTTGCAGTGACTGGCTTTAGCAATGGCTGTGATAGAAAAATGAGTGAAAGCGCTGAAGAGATAGTAGATGGGCTGGTAGCACTTAAATGCCTATTTTTGGATGCCTCTTTTTCCTGAGTATGCCTGTATGCAAAAACAGCGTTAAATAACGTGCATTCTTTAAGGGAAGTTTGAGGGCAATTCAAGGCACTGTCCTGCAGAAAGCTAGTTTGGTGCATAATGATGTCAATTATTTTCCTCCACATTTTGGAGTTCCCAGCATTCTCTAGGAGATTGGCAAAATGGGAATTTCAACAAAAAGGCAAAACCCAATGCCATAGTCCAAATTCACATAGGTCACACCATCAATCACTGGGTTGTTTTGTGTAAATGTCAGATACCTTCATGATCCTTGGATGAGAGAGAGCTTGTTACAAGGACTTTGCAGATTGCATTTCAAGTTCCTGCAATAGACTGCTTGGATACCCCATTTGCTCCCTCTTCCCCTAAGCACTCTCCCTGCTTATACCTCAACCACCACTTATGGTTCCTTTCCTGCTCTGCCTGATATCAGCCTTGAGAAGGCTTTTAGATAATGGCACAATGGGAGAGGGCTGTCAGTCTATTAAGAATCTTAATAGAAAAGAGAAAAAATCTGTTTGAGACAGAGCTTAGCAATTTCACTGTGGATGTTTAAAGAAATATTTTAACGTGTATAGGGAACTTAATATACTGTGCTTCTTCAGTCTTTGAAACAAGGTTTACTCTTCTTTTTTATATTTGGCTTAAATTCAATCTTAGGGTACATCTACACTACAGGGGGGAGTCGATTTAAGATACGCAAATTCAGCTACGTGAATAACGTAGCTGAATTCGACGTATCGCAGCCGACTTACCCCGCTGTGAGGACGGCGGCAAAATCGACTTCTGCGGCTTTCTGTCGGCGGCGCTTACTCCCACCTCCGCTGGTGGAGTAAGAGCGCCGATTTGGGGATCGATTGTCACGTCCCGACGGGACGCGATAAATCGATCCCCGAGAGGTCGATTTCTACCCGCCAATTCAGGCGGGTAGTGTAGACCTAGCCTTAGTAGTATACTTTATTCTTGCCATTTTCTCTCACTGGAATTGGGTAGAGTTTTAAAACACTCCAAGTAGCTGTGTATAGTTAATCCCTCCTCCAATACAGCAATCCTCACTACATACTTGGGGGTCTATTTCCTTTAAGTAGAATCAGATCGTTCCTTTGGCATTTCAAGAATCTAAATTTCTTCATGGCAGGTATAGCAGGGTCGTGGCTGACAAAGCCAGATCTGACAACTCATCAGGTCCCTAGAAAACACTTCCATTTACAGAACAGCCAACCCATGGTCTCGGGGATATTAACCCATTTTCACAACTGGAACTGTAGTGTAAGCCCTCTGTTTCTAACCAGGCTGAAATGGAGGATTCCTGAATGATGTAAAGCAAGAACTGGAATTGTAACTGGATGAGACCTTAAAAGCCCATGGCCTGTCTACATAAATACTAAAATTCTGATGGCTCTTTAAAGAAGAACATGGATTTATCCCAGTGCTCTAGGCTTTATTGTTCCCTTCTTGCTGTTGTACAGTGTTGTGTGCACCAGTTGTTGTCTGTTGCTCTCCACCCCAGACATAGCTGCATTTCTGTCATGCTGAAGATAGTTTGTAAAGTGTTTTGGGATCCTTCAGGATAAAACGTGCTATATCATTATCAAACTGTTCATTTTAGTGGGGACACGTGTGGAGAAAGAGGGACGGAGGGAGATTACTGTTAGTTCACAAATTGATTTTCTAAGGAATCCTATTAAACTGAGATTGTTCTGTCCTTCCACTTCCCCAATAGTTAAGTATTTCTAGAACCAGGTCAAATTAATCTCTGTATAGATGGGCTTGTTTACTTTTTTATACCATTGTTAGTGTCGGGGGGGGGGGGGGGTTAACCTAAAGGCCTGTACTAGCATGAACCATGTACCTAGTTCTTGGTTTCTGTGTGTGGTAGTTGGCTTTAATTTTTTACTTAATTTTAGAACATCAGGTGGGGACGATATTATTTTTCATTCCACAATCAATTTTGTCTGAGCACACTGTCAGCGCGTTTCTCTCCCAAGAACCATCCCGTGGCTTTCATACATATTTCTCATGTGAGCCTTAGCAGGGGGTGGGGTCATGAAAGCTTCTATTCCTACTGGGAAAAAATTGCCAGGGCGTGGGGGTTGTTGCATAAGAGGAGAAAGAACAGAAGCTTATCTGAAACAGAAGTAACACAGAGAAAAGGAAGAGACATGTCACTAAGGAGAGAGGAATTAAAAAGGAAGAAGAGATCATGTTACAAACAAATGAACAAAACAGGAAAAACTTTGAACAAACTACAGAAGGTGGGAAAGAGCATGTGGTCTGTTTACTATCAGCTGTTCATTAAATTGTAGCAATAGGCTAAGTGATTTTGTGTTTCTCTCATGTCTATTTTCTTCTGCTCTGGTGCCCAGACTGGCAGGTGGGATCTGCTGGGAATCAAACTGTGGATTTTTAAATTGATCAAACTTGACGTGCTATCCTCAGCAGTGGCATTATTATAATGTGTTAAAGGCATCATGCCAGTAGCAGGGACTGGAATGTGTGTTTTCCCCTTTCTTTCTCTGCATGTTAAAGAGCAGCTTTCGTTCTCTGTTCTAGGGTAATGCTGCTGTACCTAGAAATCAAACTCTCTGCAATTTTAAAATAAACAAAAAAGATAGCAAGGAAAGATCTTTTATTTCAGACTTCACTATTTCTCTTTCAAAAGCCAGAAATCACACCCTGAATAAAAAGCAATCCCAGTTCAGTATCCAAGGAGATAAAATGTGCATTGTTTGTTTGAGAAAATCGTCAGGGGTTTGTTGAGAGTTGTATATTTTCCCGAGATGTAGAGGTAGCTGGCGGTAGTAGTATCTTTAAGTATAAAATACAATTTTATGACACTGGCACTTAAAGTGGCAGCGAGTGAGCTCTTTGCTCCCCTGTTTGATTTGGGATTGTACTTTCTTGGAGTCAACCTAGTTTGTAATACTTTGGACAGTTTGTGATAGCAGCTTCTGAAATCAGCACTTCTTAGTTAGTTTTTATATAATTGATTTTAGATGTATAAATTTTTGAGACATCTGCTTGGATCCAGTGGCTTTCATTAGTTTAATACATCTGTTATTTAACAGCAGTTTCTCTCTCGCTCGCTCGCTCTCTCTCCCTCTCCCTCCCAGCCCTGTGTGCTCATTGTCACTCTCACTCTATCCACCCTCGCTCCATCCCCCATGGGACAGGAAAATGAAGTGTCTACCCGTCCCTGGTAGATTGTTAGCTGTTAATATGGGAGACTGCACGTGCCCGAATGCTGCAAGAGAAGGAAAGCAAGTGAGGGGCAGCTATTGTTTAACTGAAACCAAGGAGCTGGGAGACAGGCTTGGGTTTGACTGGCTTTGGCTCTAGCTTTTCTGCATTCCAAACTGTCTGAGGCAGAGAAAATAGAGAGTGAGCGAGGAGTATGCACAGAGCTTTCTGGCTGTCATGCTGGCAGGATTATGGTAGAGGCACTAGAAGCATCACAGAATGCAGTTCACAGGTAAGATCCCTCATGATATTAACCACACAAGTCTGGAAACGTATTACTGCTGTATTCCATTGAGGTTTGACTGGATGAGAGGAGAACAGGTATTGTGTTAGAAATGTAACTATGCATGTAGTTAAGAACTAAAGCCTTGCTTTTCAGCCTTTCCTTGGTGCCTACTGTATACATAATTTTTGCATTACTTTATCAGTGTTGTACACAGCTGCTATTTTCCCCAGAGATGTTCACATGTGTTTCACCTGACAGGATGAATGCACAAGGGAGAGGGCAACGTGGGTATCTATCTTTCACCAGTGCAGAAACCAAGGGCAGTAGTATCCCTCTGAGACCCCATGTGGGAGAAGAGACGTCAAGAACCAGGACATTACCATAACTAGTTATAATATTTAAAATAGTTGCTTGCTATGTGAATTCTTAGATTAAAGAAAAAACCCAACTCCTCTCTAAAAATCCTTACATAATTAGGATAACTCAGGAAGAGCAACCTTCCACATAAAATTAGATTTATGGATAAGGGCAAATGTGCTTTACTTGCTTTTTAAGAACACATTGAGTGACATTCTTAATGTGCTAGTTGCAGCTGGCACTGTATGTTGAAATCGATATAAAATTTTGCAAACCTAGCTTCCTGTTCACCAGGAAGAGATGATAAATCAAAGGTATTCAGGAAACCCCACAGGTGGTTCACACAAGCAAGAGGCTTTTTCAAAAGAGTATATTTTCGTATTGCTGTTTTGCTTTTCTGGCAACCTGTGCTTTAAAATATATTGTCATAAGATAGTAAGCTGGAAACCTTCAGATTTTGTGGTGTTCGATATTTTTAGACATGTGCCACTGACTACAAAAATCAGTAAGTTTTGTATGAAGCCAAGCACTGAAATCTCGGAATAAAATGTTGACTACCTTGGAGTTGTCTTTTAACACGTATTGATTAGAGAGCGGTCATTCAGTTATTTCCTGTTTAACCCCTTCACTAGAGATAGACCTGCTAGTTCGCTCAGGCAAAGTAACTTTGCATTGTGTCACCCTTAGCCAGTGTGACGAATAATATCCAGCAGCTGCTTGTGGTTAGAGAATGAAAACATTCTACGTTTATTTTTTCATATAAGTGTGGATTCCTTAAAACAAAACAAAACAAAAAATCTCATAACCAGCTAACAGGGGAGGCTTACAGTAGAGTTCATGCTCCCTGCCTAGTTTCATATGGATGATCAGAGGAAGGTGGTTGAAAGGGGAATTTCCAGCCTTTTCTGAGGCCTTTTATCACATCACTAACCTGTTATTATAAGAGTTGAATTAAAAGGAATAGGTTCGGTAGTGCTAGGAGCTCCAGAAGGTGGAGGCAGAGGACATTTGTATCCAGATGTTTTTTGTGGTCCCTAAATTTAGCTGATGTTCTTTACATTTCTTTTGGAGCTTCCTGAGCAGGGGAGAAGCAGCACAATTCTGAAAGAACGGTTCAGGAAAGCTGCTGTCAAAATGATCTGCCTTTACGCGCAGATGGCTCTTTACAGTGTATGGGAAGGAGTTGGCTGTGTTATTTGGATACAAGAGAAAGAAGGGCCGTCCTGTTGCAATGAGGCTTGACCTGCTCTTTCACATTTTCTAGTACCACAGTAGCTCTTACCATAGGACAGTGTGCGAGTGCATGAGTTAGAATTTTATTAATAGCAGCATAGCCTTGTGCCAAAGAGCAGAAGACAAAAAGTATTACAATAAAACTTAAAAATTAAATCCAAAGTTATAAAATATTAAAATACTCATAAGTACAGATTTAAAAAGACATACTCCAGTAATCTACATATGATCGCCATGCGACTTGCCTTTTCCTTATTTTAACGGCTGACCAAGCAAATATGGCAACTGCTTGGATTACAGATACACTATCAGCGCCTAACAAATATTCTGTTTTCTGAGAGGTCAAGAAAAAGGAATCTGGGATAAAAATATGGAAAGCCATTTTGACCTCAAATGACAATGTAATAAATAATGGCATAGATCTTCCACCTGCCCTAAACCAAATGGACAGAGGCAGTTACATTTTTTATTCCAGTTAATTGGCCTTCTAAGTAAGCTGTCTGCATGAATTGAAAACTGAGATCTGTAAAGACCCTTCTAAGCATGTTATTACACAAACTGTCTAGTTGTCTGGCATTACCCATGAGTCTTTTTAACAAGGGGGAACCAAGATGATGTATCTGAAGTAGATACATCTGCCTTATTTAGTTGCTTATTAATATCCTCTGTTCGCTACTTGACTAGGGATTTTACGTTTTTAAACTTAAACCTAATAATTTCCAATTTTAAAAAACCTGGATGATGCAAAGAATTTTTAATATATTCTAACCAAGGAAATTTATGTGAAAGTCTTGCTGAGCTGCATCTCTAAGCACAACCTTGCAAACCTATGAGTGCGTACTATGAATATGAAGCCAAAAATTAATATTACGGTATTGCATTTTGGACAGGGTGTTAAACTTTCACTTCAACTCATTACGAGTGCATTTATTGACATGCAGGAGGGCTGTGGCCTTCAATGTAATTACCTGAAAGGACATTGTTCTTCTAGTACAGAGTCTCGGCAGGTTTCGCGAGGCACTCCAGCAAATGACGGAGGAGTTGGCTAAGGGTGGCCTCCATTTTTCGTGGTCAAAGACAAAGCTGCAAGATCTAGGACCAGGTCCACCTGCGACTCCAATCTCTCTGAATAATGAAACTGTTGAAGCAGTCTCTAGCTTTTGCTATTCGGGTTCTATACTCACCACTTCCTCCAACTCTCCATTAGATTGGCATCGCGGCGTCTGCCATGCATCATTTACAATGAATATCGAATCAACATCATTTCAGTACAACAACCAAGTTCAGGATCTATTTGAGCTGTATCTTTTCCAAACTGTTGTACAGCTGCGAAACATGGACACTATGCCGCTCAGACTGGTCAAAGCTGGAGGCTTTCCACACACAGTGCAAACATCGTATATTGGGCATAAAGTGGAATGACCTAATTTGTAATGCATATGTTTATGGTCACTCCGGTCTACACACTATCAGGGCCGTTGACTGCAGATGGCGACTTATGCTTTTCAGACATGTCATGAGAATGCCACAAGACATTCTGGCAAACGCTGTTCTCTGAGTGGCTTGTAACATTTGGGATAAAATTCCACCAAGCAGGGAGTGGAGGTGGCCCAGAGGCAGACCCCCTTATTACATGGATTTATCAAGTCTGTTCAAATATTGGACACTCAGGCCATCAAGCCCTTGCGGCCACAGAGGAATGAACCAAATGGAGAACGATCGCTGCAGCCGACCATTCGGCTCAGCATTGAAGAATAATAATTTTGGACAGAATAGAATTCATACCTGTCTCAGCTCTAAGAATAGTGGCTGGAGTATTTGGGAGATCAAGGATCTTCCTAAGAATTTTTGTTTTGAATCACTTCTAGTCCTTTGAGATCATTCTATCCCTACAGTTCTGCTCCATAGAAAATTTGAGTGCATACCTTAGCCTCAAACACTCAAAGGCTGGTGCAATTAAGTTGCTCACACAAGTCCAGATAAAATGTAACGCCTCTTGCATTGAATCTGAGTTCTCTTTTGTACCTGAATATGCTTATCCCACAAACCATTTTGTACAAATCAGATACCCAGGTAGTGGAAAGAGCTAACTTGTTGCATATATAAACCAAAAGGGTATGATAAACACGTCAGTTCCAAAGGTGTTTGTGACAGTAGAAACATATCCTCTGCACATAATAAGATAGACATAGGGTGGTTCATGATTTTAGGGGGAAAATACTGATCCCCTTTTAATGCAAAAGCAACATCATTAATATAAAAGCTAAAAAGAAAAGGGGCTAAAAGATAGACCTGTTGAACTCCTTTTGTAATTGAGATAGAATCAGTTGGTTTGGTTTTTTAGAAAATTTTTGCCAGAGTCAGGATTGTATTGTATGAATGATTGGCCTGTTTGGTTACATAATTGGTCCATTCTCCTACACACCAACTGCTCTCTGTATCTGTTGTGGTGAGGTCAAAGGACAATCGGTGCTTTAAAAACCTCACTTTTTAGGTAACCAATGTTAGCTACCAACTGTTGTGGTCAGTCTGAGTGGCGATTCTTTACATAGCTTAACAGTGCTACTTCTTACTCAGCCAGTGGAGTTTGTTTGTTATGACACACAGTATGCAGTTTTCCTCTCCCCACACTTGCAGTACGCTGAGCATGCTGAATGGGGTAGTGATTTTGTGATGTGGACACCTACCCAGCAGAAAGTGAAACAAATCCACCAACTCATTTACTTCATTTGGGTCTCCAAGCAACCATCGTAGTGCTGCCAGGCATTCAGAATATGAGTCAGGCCCTTAAAAATCATGAGATTATTTTAAAATATTAAATTTTTATTCTTTTAATTGGCCATCTGGTTTCTGAGTCATTAGGTTGATCTTAAGTCAAGTTTTTAAGCTTTTCTCTACCACAGTGAGGGCTCGAAACTTTTTCATAAATGAAAACTGATATTTTGTCCATGGTCACTTGATTCTAGGAGCTGAAGCTTTAAGAAAACACCAAGAATCGCAATATTCACAGTAATATTGAGAGTTGACAACACTGCTGATCAGAGCGTGACATTTTTCAGTCAGTTTTATTATGTTTAAGGTGACTAGGAGTCTCTTAAAACAAAGCACCAGAAATAATCTTCTGCCCTACACAAGCTTTTGCAGAATTTATGCTCCCAAAGCCTAACCCTAACCCTAACCCCAAGCCTTGTCCTGGTGTATTTTGGGCTCCCTATAAAACATGGGATGGATTCTCCAGGGGAAGTCCCTTTGATTGTTCCGAAATCTCGATCAGGAGGCATTTGTGAAGAGTATCTACAGGACACTCCACCAATCTGCACAGGAATTATAGTAAGATCTACAAAACAGACATTAGATCTGTAATTTAGTATGGCTCCGAATGCTGGATGGTGAGGAAGAAACTGGAGCAGATCTTCAATACAGAGGAAATGGAAGTGTTAAGTTCGATGCTAGGAATTACAAGGATGGACCATGTTTGGAACACACAAATTAGAGAAAGTGTGGAGAGTGGCACCAATTACTGAACAGCTGAGAGAATCCAGACTTCGATGGTTTGGGCTTCCAAATAGAAGACTGGACTGAAAAAATATAGAGGAAACAGCATGTTAAACCTAGAAGTGGAGGGTTAGAGAGAGGTTGGAAGCCCCAAAATTAGATGGATGGATGTCATGCAAAACTATTTGGTTTGCTGTAGAGAATTGCTTCAAAACCGACTGGAATGCAGAAGGGGGACTCGAAGAGCTGACTCCAGATAGATGGGACTAAGACTAGAAGAAATAGTATTAAACAAAAACAAATGATCGATGCATTAAATTTCCTGAATCGGTCATTAATGCAAGGAAGTGTCTTGAGCCTTGATAATTACCTCAGTTCTGCCACTGTTCATGTTCATAACTTGCTAATATTTATCTGTATGCAGAGAATATGAGAGGGAAAGAGGGAAATGTGATTCATGAACAAGGATGGAGGGAGAATCCATAGGACTGGAAGGGACCTCGAGAGGTTATCTAGTCCAGTCCCCTGCATTCATGGCAGGACTAACTATTATCTAGACCAGGGATAGGCAACCTATGGCATGCGTGCCAAAGACGGCACACAAACTGATTTTCAGTGGCACTCACACTGCCTGGGTCCTGGCCACCTGCCCGAGGGACTTTGCATTTTAATTTAATTTTAAATGAAGCTTCTTAAACATTTTTAAAAGCTTATTTACTTTACATACAACAATAGTTTAGTTGTATATTATAGACTTCTAGAAAAAGACCTTCTAAAAATGTTAAAATGTATTACTGGCACGCGAAACCTTAAATTAGAGTGAATAAATGAAGACTTGGCACACCACTTCTGAAAGGTTGCCAACCCCTGATCTAGACCATCCCTGACAGGCGTTTGTCTAACCTGCTCTTAAAAAATCTCCGATGATGGAGATTCCACAACCTCCTAGGCAATTTATTCAAGTGCTTAACCACTCTGACAGTTAAGAAGTTTTTCGTAATGTCCAACCTAAGCCTCCTTTGCTGCAATTTAAGCCCATTGCTTCTTGTCCTATCCTCGGAGGTTAAGAACAACAATTCTTCTCCCTCCTCCTTGTAACAACCTTTTTATGTACTTGAAAACTGTTATCATGTCCCCTCTGTCTTCTCTTTTCCAAACTAAATAAACCCAATTTTTTCAGTCTTCCCTCATAGCTTTTTTTAGACCTTTAATCATTTTTGTTGCTCTTCTCTGGACTTACTCCAATTTGTCCACATCTTTCCTGAAATATGGCACCCAGAACTGGATACAATACTCCAGTTGAGGCCTAATCAGCGCAGAGTAGATTGGAAGAATTACTTCTCGTGTCTTGCTTACATCACTCCTATTAATACATCCCAGAGTGGTGTTCAGGGCTGTGGGGGGTTTTTTGTTTTTTTTCCTCAACAGTGTTACACTGTTGACTCATTTTTAGCTTGTGGTCTACTATCACCCCCAGATCCCTTTCTGCAGTACTCCTTCCTATGTGGTCATTTCACATTTTGAATATGCGTATCTGATTGTTCGTTCCTAAGTGGAATACTTTGCATTTGTCCTTATTGAATTTCATCCTATTTACTTCCGGTCATTTCTCCAGTTTGTCCAGATCATTTTGAATTGTAGTCCTATCCTCCAAAGCAATTGCAACCCTTCCCAACTTGGTATCATCACAAACTTTATAAGTGTACTCTCTATTCCATTATCTAAATCATTGATAAAGATATTGAACACAACCGAACCCAGAACTGATCCCTGCAGGACCCCACTCATTATGCCCTTCCAGCATGACTGTGAACCACTGATAACTACTCTCCGGGAATGGTTTTCCAACCAGTTATGCACCCACCTTATAATACCTCCATCTAGGTTGCGTTTCCCTAGTTTGTTTACGAGAAGGTCATGAGAGATGGTATCAAAAGATTTACTAAAGTTAAGGTATATCACGCCTACTGCTTCCCCCCTATCCAGGCTTGTTACCCTGTCAAAGAAAGGTATCAGGTCAGTTTGACACAACTTATTCTTGACAAACCCATGCTGACTGTTACTTATCACCTTATTATCTTCTAGATGTTTGCAAGTTGATTGCTTTATTATTTGCTCCATTATCTTTCTGGGTACTAAAGTTAAGATGACTGGTCTGTAATTTCCCGCTTTGTCCTTATTTCCCTTTTTATAGATTGGCACTATATTTTCTGTTTTCCAGTCTTCTGGAATCTCTCCCGTCTTCCATTTTCAAAGATAATTGTTAATGGCTCAGATATCTCCTCAGTCAGCTCCTTGAGTATTCTAAGATGCATTTCATCAGGCCTTGGTGACTTGAAGACATATAACTTGTCTAAATAATTTTTAACTTGTTCTTTCCCTATTTTAGCTTCTGATCCTACCTCATTTTCACTGGCATTCACTGTTAGATGTCCAATCACCACCAACCTTCTTGGTGAAAACTGAAACAAAGAAGTCATTAAGCACCTCTGCCATTTCCACATTTTCTCTTATTGTTTCCCCCTCCTTATTGAGTAGCGGGCCTACCCTATCCTTGGTCTTCCTCTTGCTTCTAATGTATTTGTAGAATGTTTTCTTGTTACCCTTTGTCTCTAGCTATTTTGATCTCATTTTGTGCCTTGGCCTTTCTAATTTTGTCCCTACATACTTGGGTTGTTTGTTTATATTCATCCTTTGTAATCTGACCTAGTTTCCGCTTTTTGTAGGATTCTTTTTTGAGTTTCAGATCATTGAAGATCTCTCAGTTAAGCCAGGGTGGTCTCATCATATTTCCTATCAGTGGGATAGTTTGCTCTTGTGCCCTTAATAATGTCTCTGAAAAACTGCCAACCGTCTTCAATTGTTTTTCCCCTTAGACTAGAATCATGTTGTGGACAAGGTCACTTATCACAATTTTTCCTGGAAAGTCCCTGTTACATGACTAGAGGTCTCAAATTACCGTTGTGCAGGTCACTATGCACTAGTCTAGAAGAAGCTTTTGTGGGTAATTTTCTGGTTTGATTTCTGTGCTGCAGGATGTTGATGATGCAATCTGTTGTGAATTAGTCATCTTTGTGACTGGGCCAATTGCATTACAGCAGAGGAGAGGATTAGCTCACAGCTGATGTTAACCAACCACAGGTTTGCCAACATCTGAAGGGAGCAGGCAGAGACATCAGAGGTGGAGCAGGGTTTGTGATTGACACAACATGCCAAACCCTGTTCTGTTAGAGAATCCTAGGCATTTATCTTGTTCCGAATAAAGCCAGCAAGATAAACTTGTTGTGGGGGTATTGCATAAAGCCAGTGTTACATAGTTCTCAGGCTTGCTTGAAAAGGGCAAGGTGCTCACAGGGTAAAATTTGTTCAATTGTGAGTTAATACTGAAGGGGCAAAGTGTGGTGGTGTTCCTGGGTGATGTGACTGATAATTCTTAAAATGTAGTATGATTCAGCATAGAACCCTTGAGAATATGGAATGTGACTTCTTTTTAAGCCAACCAGAATTCCACATATAACAGGATATGGTTCACTGTGTGCCTTTAAGCCATAAGGGGCGCTGTGTGTATACTATCCTTGTTACACCGAGATGGGCATATTGCATGATTAGAAACCATATTAAAGTCTCTTTCCATCAAGTTATTACTTTTTTTTTCAAAACTGTGGACCTTTCTGGGATCACTAAACAATTTCATGAAGGTTTCATGAGAGGAGGAGAAATAGGGAAAGGTGCAATGAGTGAGTGGTCTTTTGAAATGAACTGGATTCTTTTTGGAGAATCTCAGGGCTCTGCGCTATGACTAGGTGCCTGTTAGAGCATTGTGGTATCAAAAAGAAGTTTGTGCAGTAACCCAGTGGTGACAGGAACAATGGAGAGTGGCAGGGATGTCTAGTCAGTTGGGGGCATTATTTTATAAAGGGTCATGACACCTCCATCAGATTGAAACTCTTTATTAGTAGGATTATGGTAGGCCCTAAAGGCCCCGACCAAGATTGGGGTCACATTGTGCTAGGCATTGTTCAGACTTGCGATGTGACTGTGTTCCTGTCCCAGAGAGAATTTACAATCTAAATAGATAAAACAGTCAAAGGGTGGGAGGGGAAATAGAGGGAGGTGAAATTATGTGCCCAAACTTACACAGCAGGTTAGTGGTACAGCCAGTAGAAACCGCCCTGGACAAAGGAAGTATTCAGACAAAACTGGCTTAGTTTTTAAACTTAAATTCTTTTTCCAAATCTGGATAAGGTGAGCCTGCGTTTACACTAAGTTCTCTGAAACGTTTTTATGCTGCAGAATAGGTAGGAAGGAAGGTTTTTCAACTTCTGTATGTGTGATTGTATTAAATGGGAGAAATAGCTTGCAGCACCAGTAGGAACTTGGAGATGAACTCAGTGCAAGCTTCAAAAACCTTGCTCTGATTGTTTTCTCCTTTGACAGCTCAGAGTAAGTCAGCAGCTTCCACTGCCAGGGATCAAGCAGATGTCCTCAAGGACCAGAATAACTTGTCAGATTGCCTACTCCAGTGTACTGTACAAATTCCCAATGATTACATAGCGGTCTGGAAATAATTAGACAGTCTTTATTTTCTATTTTATCATTACAATATGATGTCCAATAAATTAACTGTTAGTCTCTTCTAAGTGGCTGAGACGTTTTTAAACAAAGTGGGCCAAGGAACTTCTAAAGAAATCGGTCTCTGTTCTTCCCACACCCCCAACAGACAAAAAAACCTTTAAAAAACAATTTGAATGGCTAAAAAGTGAAAGCACTTTAGGATGGTATAGATCAGTGTTTCTATATTTTAGCATTCAAGAGTATTCTCATGTGCCCCTGCGGGTGCTTCAACCACTTGGCTTCTCTTAGACATTCTCTGCACACAGTGATCCCTTCACACAGCTAACTGTGGCAATCATTGCCACTAAAGTTAGTTGTAGTTGAGCCACCCCTATTTGGAAAGCTAGATTGACGATCTTGGTGTGTGTCTACACTGCAAAACCTGCTGCAGTGAGTCTCAGAGCCTGGGTCAACTGACTAGGGCTCACACTACAGGGCTAAACATAGCAGTGTAGATGTTCTCACTCAGGTTGGAGCTCAACTCAGGTTAGAGTTAGGGCCTCCCTTGCCAGGCTTCAGAGCCCGAGCTCCAGCATGAGCAAAAACGTTTACACTGCTATGTTTTTAGCTTGATAGCACATGCCTGAGTCATCTGACCCAGGCCCTGAGACTTTGCTGCCATGATGTTTTTTTCCCCCTCATATAGATGTATCCTCGGTCACTAGCAGGGAGAGGGGGTTGTTCTGTTCTATAATGGTAACTTGCGTTTGCCTTTCAATCTCCTTAAACTAGAAAGGTGGCAGTTGTCGTCAGTTAGTGATGTTAATGCAAAGAGGAGCTTGAAATTATGGGATTATTACTTACACGAAGCAAAAACTAATTTCCTTCCGCTCATACCACACAATAGCAAGTAGTTATATGCCAAGTAGAAATGAATTTTAATATGAAGTGAAGAAAGCGAGGTTGCTCTTTGGATAGCTTCTTGGATTGAGGCTATGAAGCCGCTGGGTAACTTCAGAACATTTTTTCTTAGAAGATCTGCAATGTTTTTAATAATTTTTGTCCTCATCATCTTTGGGCATGGGGGAAGAAGCTGCACCTTGTTTGATCATTGGATCTTCTTGAAAGTCCACAGGCAGGAAAGTGTTTTTCTGCTGGAACAAACTCTAATTCTGCAAAGTTATATCATTTGTGACACAAGCTGCTCGGATTCTTCCCAGTGTCAGATATTGAAATAAGTTTTCCTCCTGCTTTCATACTGACATAGCAAATTCTGTCTTGATTTAGGCAGCTTGCAACTCTAGTCTGTGGAGAATTTGGCCCTAAAGTTCAGTGTTAAACTTTTTCAGATTGGAGGGCAGGAACTGTTTTTCTCATTTCTCTTTTAAACACAGTTTCAAAATACTATTCTGAGGAAGAGTTTTCTTTTCAATCTGTATGCAGTGTGCATGGAAGGGTTTGTTTCAGATTGCTCCTCGTGATTCTTCAAGGGTTTGCTACTTCATTTGAGCAGCCAATGTTTTTGATTGGGGGGATCAATGGGAAGTTTAACAAAGGAAACAATATGGGACACCCAATTTGCAAACACATGCTTGGAACAAAAGGGTCGCTGTTAGGGAATGATGGCTCACATTTTGAGAAATTCTGGTGGCTGACATCAGAAATAAATTAGTCTTTATATCTCTTAGCATGCTTATTGAAGTGTCCTACATTTAGGGTTGCCAACTTTCTACTCGCACAAAACCAAACACCCTTGCTCCGCCCCTGCTCTGGCCCTTCTCCGAGGCCTCGCCCCTCTCACTCCATCCCCCCTGTTGCTCGCGCTTCCCCACCCTCACTCGCTCATTTTCACCGGGCTGGCTCAGGGGGTGAGGGCTCTGGCTGGGGGTGCGGCCAGAAATAGGAGTTCAGGGTGCGGGAGGGGGCTCTGGATTGGGATGTGGGAGGGGGTGAGAGCTCCGGCTGGTGATGCGGGCTCTGAGGTGGTGCCAGGGATGAGGAGTTTGGGGTGCAGGAGGGGCTCTGGGCTGGGGGGTGCAGCCAAGGGGTTTGGAGTATGGGAGGGGGCTTTGGGCTGAGGCAGGAGGTTGGGGTGTGGGAGGGGTGAGAGCTCCAGCTGGGGGTTCAGGCTCTGGTGTGGGGCCAGGGATGAGGGAATTAGGGTGCAGGGGTTTGGGGTGAGGGCTCTGGCTGGGGATGAGAGGTTTGGGGTGCAGAAGGGTGCTCTGGGATAGGGCCAAGAAGTTTGGAGGGCGGGAGGAGGATCAGGGTTGCGGCGCAGGAAGGGCTGTGGGGAGCAGGCTCCGGGCAGTGTTTACCTCAGGCAGCTCCCAGAAGCAGCATCATGTCCCACCTACGCGGACGCGCAGCCAGGCGTCTCTGCGCGCTGCCCCGGCCTCAGGCGCCACCCCCATAGTTCCCATTGGCCACGGTTCCTGTCCAGTGGGAGCTGCAGAGCGGTGCTTGGGGCAGGGCCAGAGCACAGAGCCCCTTGGCTGCCCTACACCTAGGGACTGCAGGGACATGCTGCTGCTTCCGGGAGCAGCACGGAGCCATGGCAGGCAGGGAGCCTGCCTTAGCCCCGCTGCACCGCTGACCAGACTTAGCGGCCCAGTCAGCGGTGCCGACCAGAGCCACTAGGGTCCCTTTTTGAGTGGACGTTCTGGTCGAAAACCAGACGCCTGGCAACCCTACTTACCCTAGCTAGATATTTACAACTTAAAACAAAATGTCTGCTTGCATGGGGCATACATCTCCTTAGGAAAGCTATGATGTAAATTGGATGGCTTAGTAAATAATATGTTGGCCCTTAGCTCCAGTGAAATTAATTTAAATATTTTCAAGGTAATTAGTAATAGACACTCAGATTTCCAAACTGCTAAATGCATAATTTAGTGCAACTGACGGATTCTGCTAAGAGGAGGCCTCGGGCCACATCTAGCGTGGAAATGCAATTATTTTGCGCAACGAAAAAAGAAAATAATATGCAGGTGCTTCATCAGCGAGCCACTTACGAAAATCTAGGAATCTTCACTGCTAGAAATACTATTCACAGAGCTCTTGATTACTGTTACAAGTGTAACTGTTTACTGATCCAAATGAAGTTTATGCAGTAGGTGAATGAACAAGGATAGAAGGAAAATTTGACTAGATGACCTATAGTAATGTGACTTTTCTATTACCAATTTTTGATTCTATTAACTTTTGTAGAAAATTATAGATATTATCAGTCCAACAAATAAATACCCCCAATCTCTTTGCCCATCTTTGAATTTGAACCACAGTTAAAGGTACTGAAAAAAGTTAATGCTAAGGCTACGTCTTCCTCTCCAGCTCCCATTCAAGGAGGTTCAAGTGGCAAGATGACAGTTACTCATTGTCCCTGCAATCTTCAAGTAGACTCACGCCAGATTCTTTCTTTCTATATGACTGTCCAATAGATGCTCCCCAGGATCTCTCCCTCACCTTGTGCTCAACTTGGTGCTGCTCACCATTTCTGGCAGCCTTCCTGATGTCCCCCCAGATATCATTCCACTAAAATTTTGTGTGCAATGTATTCTGGGGTGGAGAGTGCCAGGATACGCAAAGCTTGCACGTGGTCGTAGTGAGCCGAGCAGAGTGGCTGCAAGTGTCAACCCAGTTACCACAGAGAATTCTTGGAGCTGTACCTTGGAAATCTGAAGCGCAATTGCTGCACTGTGATTATAATCTTAGTGGGTAAACATCCAGCTAATAGGCAAGATCAATTTACTAGTATAATTTAATCCAATCTGCCAACCTCTGGATCTAGTCTAAAGTTCTCCTTCAACTGCTTAGCTGTCTGCCTTTAGCTCTATCAGAATTGTTTAAGGGAATAGGCTACTGAAGTGATAGACAATCACAAGGAATTCTTTTTATTATTTAAGAAACATTGCATGCTCTCAATCAGAGAAGTAAAGTGGTCTCTTGCTTACTTTAATAAACACTAAAAGACCTCAGGGCTAATGGCCAAATCTGTCTTCATTTTGGAGTCTACCACTCCTTTCCTCCTGTTTGCCTTTACAAGATGTCAGTGAGGGCAGTTCCTATTGAAACCAGTGTTTCCTACTGCTCTCATCATGATCAGTTAGGGATTTCGGTTTTCTTCTTTCCACATGAGTGAGTGATCACTAGTTCAGTGTTTTTGATATCTGTCAGCCTTGGGATGGTGGCTGTGTTCAGGGAAACTACGGGACCTCTCGCTGTGGCAAAATATATTGTTGCAGCAACACTGTATTGCATAGAGGTTGTCATCTTGCAGTGGGCTGAGAATTGCTGAGATAGACTACTATGGATCATTGCCTGAATTAAAATAATAGCTTCAGAAAGCATTCTGAAAATAAACAACTAGAATATGACTGGGCATGTTTGTATTTTGTCATTAACAGTTTTGCCTTATTAGCTTGCTGTAGAATGGGTTGGTTTAAAGAAGGAATCTGATTGTTCAATCAGGCTTAGGTGAAAAAGGGGTTTGGCCCTGTACTGTCATACATTTATTGCTTCAGTATTGTAAGGAAACATGTGGCTAGCTTGAGGCAAGTCTCTCTCCCTGGTATAAATTTACATAACTATGGGATACTTACTAAAGGTTAGTCTGCGCAGCAATTTGTCTTGTCAGGATGTTATGATATGACTGGGAGACTATCGTTTCGTGAAATGGTATTTAATCTTGCTTGTGTGTAAGTGAAGCCGAACTCTGTGTTTATCCATGTTATGCTATAGTGTTTAATCCCTTCAACATGATTCCACAACGCGTGCATGTGCACACATATAAAACTATTTTGTCCCACCTTTGTTATACCCTGGTCAGAAGGCTATTACATTAGAACACAATTTCTCAACACAGTAAGAGTTCCTTTATAGATGGGCACATAGAATGATTTGAGTGTGGAAGTTGAGCTTGGAGTTGTTAGCTGGCTGTGGAGACTTCTGCTTCTATAACTGGTCTGTTTAGATATCTTGAAAAATAAATATTTAATTTGGGACAGGTCACTTGTTCAAAGCCAGAGGAGGGCTGTCCTGATGGAAAGTCATTGCTGTTTGATGGCATTTTGCCTCATGCAAAATGACTTACTGAACTTTTGCTATGATCTGATGTGCAAATGAGGAGCAGGAATTGCTGGCTGTGTCATTGACTAGTGGTGTAACCTTGAACAAGTCATTTCATCTCTTTCCCTGGCGCCTTCCCCTCCTCCCCCTTCCCCCCCCATGTCTTTTTGGATTTTAAGCTTTTCTGAGCAGGGAGTTATGTTTGTGCAGTGGCCAGCACAGTGGGGCCCTGATCTTATCTTGGTTGGGGCCTCTAGATGCTACAAATAAGTCCTAATCAAAAAAACTTATCACATTGCTGGCAGTCTTGTTGGTAGCTTCTGCAGAGGATCAAAGGACTGGTGGTTGAGAATGAACTAGTCCTTTTAACTCTTGAGATGGACCCTCTGGATCATGAATGAGATGCATTTGTGGGACATTGGGAAGTACTATTGTTGTACTATGGCTGCCCATCCTGCACCTACTTCCAGGTCCAGGTTTGTAAATACATTACCTTCATCCAATACTTAAGTAACCTTTAACATTTTAATAAGAATGACTTGAGTGTACAGAGTATAATTACATTGCTGTGAAGGAGTCACTCAGTGACTACATTAGAGCCTATCAGTCAGTCCATCGGAGACTCTGCTGTATGAGTCAGATCCATTTTTCCTTTTCTTATACAGTAAGTGCCTCATACATAGAACATTAGTACGTTTTGATTTATAATACTACTGCTACTTTGTGCTTACATAGCGTCTGTATCAGAAGCTGTCAAAGCTCCAGTATTTGCATATATTATGAATGATCATTTACTAAATTGCTTTATAAAAATATGAACACCCTGGCTTCTGTGCAGCTTGACCTATCATTGGTGTTGACTTCTAAATCCATAGGGTAGCAAAGATGCTTAGCTTCATAGGTTTCAAAGCCATAACAGTTTGAGGTGACACTTTTGACAGGGGAAAAGTAGTAGATGCTCGTCCATTGATGATGATATGAAGTGTTACTAATTATGGATTTATAATTTGTAGCTGCTATTTAGGAGGTTTCAAATTTTCAAAATATATGGGCTTTACAGGAGTTCAGTTTAATTTTTTGCTGGATGGGCTTCCACACATTCAAATGGAGAAATACTCCAAAATTTGGGAACGGGACAATTGAAATCAAATAGTTTAATGGAAATACTGAATTTTGTCCACCTTCCACTCCAAATAACTATCACTTTTAACTTTGGAGAAGCAATAGCCTTTCCATAATTAAGGTGGAGACTTGCTTCCCATAATAACACTGGTTTTTTTGTTAACCCATTCCACCTTCCCTCCCCACATACACATTTTCAGATTTCACTAAAGGTTATTTCCATTTCAAATTCTGCATACTCTCTGTCTGGTTGGAAGACCATTTTCTGTCCACATTTACTTTAGTCCAGACGAACTATTTTTGCAACATAGGTCTCAGGGTGGAAATAAGTATTAATCATGTTTTGAAAATTCTTCTAATGTTTTTTGCAGCAACTTATCTCAAAAGCTGCTTGTCCTGGAATATTCAGACAAGACTTATTTGACAGCTCTTGGCAAGCTCCGGAGTACAAGACCCATTTTGAGATGAAGAAGGCATATTTAGGAAGTTATTAACAGCATGTGTTCTATCTCTGGCAGACTATAAAAGGGAGACCAAAGCTGTCAATCGAGAAGCTTCAAAATGTAAATCAGTTGCTATGCAGCTTTGTTACTGTTTACAGTCTAGACGTACCTAAACGGGGAGAAGATTTCTGATAGAGGGCTCTGCAGTCTAGCATGCAAAGTCATAACAATATCCAGTGGCTGGAAATTGAGGCTAAACAAATTCAGACTGGAAATAAGGTATAAATTATAAATAGTAAGTGCAGTTAACCATTGGAGCAACTTAGTAGGGGAATGGATAGATTTACCCTCCCTTTGAAGTCTTTATGTGAGGATAGGATGTCTATCTAAAAGATATGCTTTAGCTCAACCAAAAGTAATGAGTTAAATGCAGGAGTCACTCGATGAGGTTCTGTGGCCCATGTGATGCAGGAGGTCAGACTAGATGATCATAGCAGTCCCTCCTGACATTTTGGTCTATGGATCTGTGAATTTCCATGCTTTTGAACAATTCTGTAGAGTTTAACAGTAACTGGTTTTTCAATTATTGTGTTTTTATAACTACAATGCTCATAAGAGAATTTTTACCCTCACCCTTTTTACCCTCATATGTACTTTCAACTTCTGGTCCAGGGCAAGCAGGCTTATCACATGGTGATGTCCCTCCTGCCTTCAGCTTCTCAGGATATATCTACACTGGAAATGCTACAGTGCCACAGCTGCTCTGCTGTGCTGTAGACACTCACTACAGCGATGGAGAGGGTTCTTTCATTCATGTAATAAGTGCACCTCTCTGGGAGGCGGTAGCTAGGTTCATGGAAGAATTCTTCCGTTGACCTAATGGTTTCTACATCTGAGCTTAGGTCAGCTTATCTAAATCACATAGTGAGTGAAATTTTTCACAGCCTTGAGCTATGTAGGTAAGCATGTAGTGTAGACTGTGTGTGAATCACATAAAAAGGACCTAAATTGCATAAATACTTCCCTACATTACTTCCTGTGTAAAAAGTTGCTGTAGTTGGCCCAAAGATATTATGTGACGGTTAGTGGGAAGAGAGGAAGTCAACATTATGAAAAAGTTTGAAAACCTCAGAGCTACTGAGTATGTTGAATTCCTGATTGAGCACTTCACTGTTTCCTTCTCCCTTCCTTATATGATTTTGTGTTTTGTCATGATGTTACATAAAATCACAAATTGCTGTTTCAAAAAGCCACTTTTATATTTCTGATATTTTTCCCCTCTGTGAATATTACTTTAAAAAATACGATACAAGAAAAGCGATGTTTTCAGTCTACAACACATGGTGACAATGTCACAGGGAAAAGTTAAGAAGGTGTAACCTTGTGTTCCAAGATTGTCCCACCAGATGCCCTTGATAGAAAAGTGAAATGAGAGAATGAAAGGAGAACTAGTGAAATTAGCATTTTTAGTCAGTTTTCTATAGAAGATGGCATTCATGCCTTTCAACATTATAAATAACCTTTAAAATGAATCAGTTTTCAAACTGAGGATATGAAGACTTTTGTATGCACCATATTTCAGTTTCCCAAGAAAACTGGGAAGGAAGGAGGTAAGATGTTGATGCTGTATTACTCAATGTAGGGGTGGAAACTGACTAGCTAAGCATTTCGAACTAAGTCTCTGTTTAATTCCATCCTCCGTCAAAATAGTCATGCCATCAGTTTCCCTTTAAAATGTGCAAAGAAAACTTTTTTACAAAATTACAAAACCAAAATTTGTGGAAAAACACAGTTTGTCAAATAATTAATATTTCTCTCACACATGCCCTTCCATCACAGAATTGTCAAGAACACAGGAAATATCCTAATTTTCATATTAGGATCAAGTACCTTTTCTATGAGTCTGAGAGACACTCAGCTAAGCCTTACATGCTTCTGTGGTATTTCACTTTTGAACTGTACCATGTTTCCTCATTAATTTGGATTCAGTGTAGCATCTGCCTTGCTTATAGATTTTTAAGAAAATATCTGCCCCATACAAACAACTTGCTACTGGATGCCTAGGTAATTGGAATTTTCTTCTCTGTTGGGCCTTGATACCACTTTTTCTTCTTCACTTGCTGGCTAGGATCCTATTCTTTGCTTTGCTGATCTAGTGGCTTTTGTTTGGGTTTGGTTTGGTTTGGTTTTAGTCCATTGTCAGCAAGTGGCCCAGCTCAGTCCTCCCTCCTCTTAGTTGCAGAAAGGCAGTTTGTAATTGGGACCAATAATAATGCAGTTGTTGGGAATGGGATAGGTTAATTAAAATGAAAAACAGGTTTACTGAGAATGATGAACAAAGGGATCCTGTCTCTTTAAAGGATGCAGTTTGATCAGTGCATCAGCCTGATCCCTGAAGACAAAGACATTTTTGATTTGTTGGGCCCAGGAGTCCCTCACTTATCAGGACTTGTCTTGGCTTGTGCATGTGTAAACCTGTAAAATGGCATTTTGTGCAGAATAAATCATATGCCAAAAATCCTGTATAGTTAGATCTGACCCCTTCCTCTCTTGTAAAGTCACAATGCTGCAAGTCCCCTTTGTAGTGCTGCAGGACAGTCTTGGTGTCTGGACAGCGCAGAGTTATGCTCTCTTTTTTGTAAATAAACTGAATCTATTACAATGTGGATGGCTCCTATGAACCCCCAGCATAGCTCATTTCTACTGACCCTCTTATTTGCCCTGTGGAAAGAGAGCTATTAACTAGGGAGGCTATCGTCCAGCAGGACTTCTGATTGCTGCTTCTCATTCTGATGAAGAGGAGCTGTTCTAATATTCTTAATGCTGCTGTTGGCAGTCAGAAACAGATTCCATTATTGTTGATCAATGCAGCCGCCATGCAGGAGGAGGGAAAAGGGGAGGGGTGAGAGCTTCCTATTCACAGATTGATCAACCTGCCATTGCATCAACAAATGCATTGTGAGAAAGCCTGGGATGCTGTTATAATAGCTGAAGCAGGAAGGGACTGGTGAAGAGGGGAATGCAGGTTCTCCAGCTGTGCTGGGTTTTTTAAATTGCCTCTAAGCTTTCTTTTCTTCACCAAAAAAGCTACTGAATTTGATTTTTGTTTACTAGGGTGATAGTGATATGTTATACGTAACTGATTAACTATTGTGCTGGCTGAAAATTAGAGCTTCTTCTGCATTAGGATCCATTTCTTTTTATTTCAGTTGCTCGTATATCTTATTCTGCTTTCTCCCCATTCTTCCCCATTTTCTAGTATTTCTGCTAGGGCTGAAATCAGGCACAAAGGGACAAGGAACACAAATCTTCCTTACTGCCCCCCTCCCTCCCAGCCTCCTTTATCAAAATGGTCTGACAGAGAATTAAGAGGGGCAGGGTCACACTTTCTGTTTCATTTTGTCAGTGTAGTCAATAACTTAAGTGCTGGACTCCCAAGGCCATCAACTCATCCCCACCCTTCCTTCCCTGCTTCGTTCAGTCACTGTGTTCTGTATGGAAAAGTTTTCTGGCTGGAGAATGAGTCTCCTATCTTCTGGTGATGTGGCTGAATGGCTGGATAGCAGCACAGAAGATGAGAAAAGCCTTCTCTCATTTCTCGGTACGGTAGGGTTCTCATGATTTTTAACACTTTACTGGCAAGATTTTACTACTTGGGCGTGGGGGGGGGTAATTTTTCAGTGCAGAGTTGTAACAGGAAGCCATTTAAAGCAAGCTCTGAAACGAGATGGGAGTTTTAATTGGTTGGAATCAGTTAAAATAGTTCCAACAAAACAATTTGGACAAATGCTGAAGCAGAGTGAAGTGACACATGTGTTGTACAGAAATGTTTCATCCCAACTGTTACTTTTGGGTCTGTTTCCACTTCACCAGCTGATCTCTCTGTTTAGTCAGCGTCTATCCATGTAATTCAACATGCACTACAACTTTAACTTATCATGCGTCTTAGAAGTAATAAGTTGAAGCAGGTGGAAAAGATGGCTGTGGGTGTTTTCCCTTAATTAGAAATTTGTGCATGTTGCATTAGAATTAAAATTTCAGACAGAGATATTCCTTAAATAATTTTTTTAAATCTAGAAACTGAATTCCGGTTGCAGCATCACAGTGAAGTGCCAGATACTGCTTCTGTCTACTTAGGATAAGGATTTTGTTAAGCTAAATAGGAAATTATTCATTTAAAATTTTCCCTTGCTCAGTTTCTTCCCATTACTCTTATTTATTGTCCCACCCTAAAAATTTCTTATCCCTCGTTGTTTACAGCCATCCAATAGTTGTAGCTGACTGTCACTTCGTATTCCCCCTTAGTTGTCACTAAGCCAAGCTGTAAATATTTAGATTTTAGTTCTTTTAATCTTTCCACATAAGTCATTGCCTCCTGCCCCTTCATGATTTTTGTTGCTGTTTTCTGAATTCCCTCCAGTTTGATATTTTCATGGTATCGAGATGCCTAGAAGTGTCTGCTGTAATTTGTGTGCAATTTCAGCTTCAACACTGTATAAAGAGGTAATATCTCCTCCCTCAGTGTCTATGCTGTGATACCTCTCCATATGGTACTGACTTGGGGAACTAGGTAAGGTTTTAATATTTTTTCTTTCCATGATGTGGCTGCCACCAGACTGGACAAATGAGTGAGTCTTCATCTGTGAGTCAAGCAGGCAATAGCTGATTTTAGATACTGGATTTTTGTGCCTTGTTCCTCCTCTGTCCAGTGTGCAGGCCGGCTTTCCAGGTTGTTCTCCTGCCTCACTGGAAGTAGTTGCTGCAAGTTCCTTTCTACTGAGAAACCGTCTTACTTGCAGGTCTCAACAGAGCTCCAGAACAACATAGGACTTGGGAGAAAAATGGAGACTCAATCCCAGAAAAAGCAAGAGGATAAGGGCGGAAAGTGCTCCTTCTGTTCACCGTCCCCCACGACCAACATTGTGGCCTTCTGTGGAACTACCACAGCAAGCCTAAGTAGGGACAGAAAATTTCTGAACTGGGCAGCAGTGCTCTGCTTCAGCAGCCTGGGCCCCCACCTTTCCATCCAGACCCAGAGTCCATCAGGAAAGCTCCCAAGTCCTATCGCCTGGGTACCCAAAGACAACCTCCGGGGGAATAGGACTCAGATGGGGACTCACAAGATAAGATATTGGAGGCAGGGCCCTGGCCTCCAGCCCCCCTCATCATCAGGGTGTGGAATCCCTTTATCCATAAGCTTCAAGAAGGGTATCCATTGTCTTTCATTCTGGAGTTCTCCCAGGATGGTTTGAAGAAAGGGTTCTCTGCTTGCTCCCTGGGTCCTGGTTTCGGTCCTTAAGTTGCATAAGTTCTTTTCCATTATGATCAGTTTGATTAAGGCAATATCTTACGTTAGGCTCCTATTAAATATCTAATTTCCCTTTGGAGCCTAAACCTAGTGCTAAATGCCTGAGATTTACACCTGTACTTACTGTTCTATACTTTCTTCCTTTCATAGAAAAAGTGGCTTTTCTAATGTTCATTACCGTGGTCCTGAGACTCAGGGAAACCTCAGCCCTGGCTTGCAATTTCCCCATCAGGAAAGAAAATAGTTTGCTCAATGTTTCATAGTTTGTATATGGCCTCAGTTTTCTGTCTTAATCATGAGATACCACTTTCCAAATTCTGCCCAATCCCAAATCCAGACTCGGGCTTCAATGGCATCCTTGGACACCTGCTGAACATGAGGCCTATTTTTTCCTAATCAAACCCTTCTGCAGGTTCAGGGTCTCTCTTTGTGCTGCTCACAGAAGGACGAAGTCCTGTCCTGATGAACCAGAGGCATGAAAACCTAAATCACTAACCCTGGTTTATTAAGAGCAGTGGGAAACTGCTGCAGAGCTGAGTTACATCCAGGACTCTATCGCATCTGAAAATGCTTATTGCATGTTAAGTTAAATGACAGTGCAGATCTTAGAAATGGACTCAAACCAAAACCCAGATCGAGACTATTATTATTATTATTATTATTAAATATTTATATTGCAGTAGTGCTTAAAAGGCAACAAAGTTGGGGACTCAGTGTGGTAGGCACTGTACAAACATATAATGAATGGCATTACCTGCCCTGAAGGCTTTATATAGATTAGACAAACAAAGGGTAGGAGGGGAAACAAAGCAACAGAGGGGTGAAATGAACTACTCACATGGAAGTCAGTGGCAGAGCGGGATTTCCTGAATCATAGTCCAGTGCTCTACCCACTAGACTGTTTCCTCTGACCCAAGGAAACTCTGAATACTAAGGAAACCAGATGAGCAGTGAGCCTGAAATGGAGCAACTGTGGAGAAAGGGGCAGGAGGGAACAGCACAGGGGAAGAGGAATGTCAGGCACTGATGACAGTATTGGCATCTGCTGCAGTTGCTTGTCTCTGCTCTTGCAGACTCAGTTTTGGTCTGGCTCCTTGTGATGCTGGCATACCCGGTGCCATCTGATGCCAAAGTCCCCATGCCTCAATTGAATACTGACAAATACATAGCAGGAATCAATCTGGCTCAGCTGTGTGTTAGTATTGTTAAAATGGGTATTAGAATTATAAGAGAGTTTTCTGTTTAGACTTTATGAATGCCTGCAAGTTGCTGCACACATTAATCTCCCTTATAATATCTGTATCCCATATCATAAGATGGGAGCATTTGTATTGTAAGCCTCTGTAACTGTATAGATCACCCTGCAGGAGAGAGACATTAACTGGTGTGAAATGCTGGTCTCCAACAGAAGGTGTTATGTCCTGTCCAGTAGGAAGACCCATCAACATCAGACAAACTATTGTGGAACATTCAAGAAGGCAAAAAACTTTGTTGATTGCTCTCTGCTCCCCTTCCCTATGCAGATGAGTCATGCAAATGAATTACTCCCATCAGTTAAGTTTGCAGCTCAGAGTGCAAGGGAGAAGGGAATAAAACCCCTAACATGAAGAAACCATATACTTTATGCTGACTGGACTCTAAGGGGCAAGGTTTCTAGGATAAACAAGAGATCCTCAGTTGCTTAGCCTGAGTTAGCCCTAAGGACATGTAGAGCTTTCTTATTATGAAAGCTTCTATTGCCTCTTGGAACTTAAGATTGTAACTCATTTGTGTATGTATCAAGTATCAGAGGGGGTAGCTGTGTTTAGTCTGTATCCACAAAAAAAACAAGGAGTCTGGTGGCACCTTAAAGACGAACAGTTTTATTTGGGCATAAGCTTTCATGGGTAAAAAACCCACTTCTTCAGATGCATGGAAGAAATGTTTTGTTTTGTTTTTTTTTACCCACGAAAGTTTATGTCCAAATAAATCTGTTCGTCTTTAAGGTGCCACCACAGGTTGAGAACCACAGCGCCCCCCCCCCCTTCTCCCAATCCCGAACCACCCCCACAGACCCCTATGCCCAGCATCTCCTGCCCAGAGACCCCTCCACAGAGTGGGGCCAGGAGCGGAGCCCTGGGCAGGGGGCTGGGCGGCAGCGACCCTGGACCCCAATGTGCAGAACTGGGTGGCAGGACAGCTGGGCGGCAGCCGCAGACCCTAAACCCCAACCCTCTGGGACCAGGTGGCAGCTCTGGACCCTGTGGGGCTGTGTAGCAGCCCCAGACTCCATGGAGCTAGGCGGATTCTTGTAAGTATGTGCGCACCATTTTGGTAACAGGAACACCTGCTGTCATTTTCCATTTTCAAATGTCTCTATCATGGGATTGTGATCATCTGTTGTTTTAAAATACTCAGTAGTTGGCTCGGAAGCTAGGGTGACCAGGTGTCAAGTTTTCTGGCTCTGGTCAGCACCGCCAACTAGGCCGTTAAAGGTCCGGTCAGTGGTGTTGCATCACAAAGCCAGGCTAGTCCCTACTTGTCCTGGCTGGCACCACACGGCCAGCAGGTCCGACTCCTAGGCGGGGGCGTCACAGGGCTCCATTCGCTGGCCTCACTCCAAGCACCGGCTCCGCACTCCCATTGGCCTGGAAGTGGCCAATGAGAGCTGAGGGGGAGGAGGCAGTGCCTGTGGGCAAGAGCGGCGCGTGGCGCCTCCTGGCCCCCTGCCTAGGAGTTGGACCTGCTGCTGGCTGCTTCCAGGGCACTGCGTGGTCCGCAGTGCCAGGAAAGGCAGGAAGCCTGCCTTAGCGCCCCCCCACCCCCCCCCCCATCCCGCTGCACCGCTGACAGGGAGCCGCCAGAGGTAAGCCCGCATCCCAGCCCTGCGCCCCCCCCTCCAATCTGGAGTCCCCTCCTCCACCTCAAACCCCTCATCCTCAGCCCCATTCCAGAGCCCTCACCCCCTCTTGCACTCCAACCTCTGCCTCAACCCACAGCCCCTTCCCACATTCCAAATCCCTCAGCCCCAGCCTGGAGCCCCCTCCTGCACCCCAAACCCCTTATCTATAGCCCCACCCCAGAGCCTGCACCCCAACTCCCTACCCCAACCTGGAGTCCTCTCCCGCACTCTGAAGCCCTCATTTCTGGACCCACCCCAGAGCCCTCACCCCCTCCCGCACCCCAACCCCCCGTCGCAGCCCAGTGAAAGTGAGTGAGGGTGGGGGAGAGCAAGCCACCGAAGGAAGGGGAATGTAGTGAGCAGGGGCGGGGCCTCAGGAAGGGGCGGGACTAGGGTGTTCGGTTTTGTGCGACTAGAAAGTTGCCAACCCTATTGGAAGCCTTTGATTCTTGCTGCTATCCCGTAATTGGTTGGTGATGGGAAGCTGTAGCAAATGCTCTCACAGTGTTTCCTTCATTTTTTATTCTCTTCTTTACTTATCCAAAGTATTTCACTTTTACACTTTTCATTATCAAACTCACCCCATTTCATGTCTTACTTTTTATCTTTCCTGTCTAGACACTACCTATCAATATTCACTTTGTGGTTGTAGGAATCACCACAGCAAGATTCAGTTTTGCCCACTAAGTTATACACTGTGGAACTCGTATTCTCTTATATTTTATTCAGAGCAAGAGTTTGGTGGGCTTCTGAGCCTGGTGCAAATCATATTTGTTCTGGCCGACTTCTAATTCCAGTTTTTAACTGAAGGAATTAATTAAACCTGTATAACAGGTCTTTAAACTAGGCCCCACAATTCTGATTCTCCCCAAGTGGGAGAATCCAAAGGGATGATGCTTATTCCAAGGTAAAGCCTTAACCGTTTCACATTTTCACATGCCGTTTCCTTTTTCATAAGAAGAAAACCCCATATTACGCAATAGAGGTTTGAAAAATCCTATTCAGTCACATCTCATCTTTTCTTTCAACCTCCTTCTTCATGATTGGTAACACTCGCCTTCCTTTTGCTTCTTATTTCTCCCTCTCATGCTCTTGTCCTTTCTTTTTTTTTTCCTGCTTTCTTACCCTTTAACATCTCCACTTTGTAGGCATCATCACCAGACGTAGAAGAAACCACAATTAGGAACTGTCTGTCTGAAACAAGATTGTTGCTTGAATGGTTTGAGAGGGACAAAAAGGACAGTGAGGCAAAAATACGCAGTTCTGTCTTGTCTGAATCGCAAATGCCATGACATTGAATGTGTATACTGTACTAATGAATCATAAATTACCTTGAGAGTGTTAATTGTTTTATTCAGACTTGTTGAAATGTTAATTGATTTTTAAAAGCGTTTTAAAATGAATTCGATTCCCCCTTTAATAGTTAACAGAACAGTGATCTGTTCATACAGGAGGTATTTGAATTATGCCCCTAACTGAGTGATCCCATTGGTTGAATATTCACTCTTTTGTGAGTGTGTGTGTGCGCTTATATAGAATCATAGACTATCAGGGTTGGAAGGGACCTCAGAAGGTCATCTAGTCCAACCCCCTGCTCAAAGCAGGACCAATCCCCAAATGGCCCCCTCAAGGATTGAGCTCACAACCCTGGGTTTAGCAGACCAATGCTCAAACCACTATGCTCTCCCTCCCCTCCTCTGTGTTTTTTATATATATATTTATATTTAGAGAGAGAGAGGAATCAGGTCCTCCCTTTGTTTATTACACTCACTTATTCTGCCTTGTCTCAAATAAGATTGTAAATTCTTCATGGCAGGAGCCTGGACATGTCTTCATGGCAGGAGCCTGGACATGTCTCTTTGTACAGCACCTAGTGTAATGGTGCCCTGATCCTGATCTCAGACTCTAGATATTACCACAATGTAAATGTACAGTAATGTATCCTCACAGGACAAATTCCCTAAGGTAACATAACTAGTAAAGTGACTGTTTAAAGTTCTCTGCTGTCTTTGATAACTATAAAATGTAAAAAGGCTGAGAATTCATGGTTTCTTTAAGCCATAATGCCTATTGCGGCTAAGGTTTAATGGTATGGAAGGGGAGCCATCTTTACAGAATAAAAACTAAAATAAAATTACTGGAGTTTACATGTGGCTGAATCATTGATTGCATGGCTAAAAATCAGGGCTGTCGATTAATCTCTGTTAACTCATGCGATTAACTCAAAATTAATTGCAATTAAAAAAATAATCACGATTAATCACCATTTTAATCGCACTGTTAAACAATAGAATAGCAATTGAAATTTATTAAATATTTTGGATGTTTTTCTACAATTTCATATATATTCTGTGTTGTAATTGAAACCAAGAATAATGTACATTTTGATTACAAATATTTGCACTGTAAAAGATAAACAAAAGAAATAGTATTTTTCAGTTCTCCTCATACAAGTACTGTAGTGCAATCCCTGTGTGTGAAAGTGCAACTTACAAATGTAGATTTTTTTTACGTAACTGCGCTCAAAAATAAAACCATGTAAAACTTCAGAGCCTACAAGTCCACTCAATCCTACTTCTTGTTCAGCCAATCGCTAAGACAAACAAGTTTGTTTACATTTACAAGAGATAATGCTGCCCTCTTCTTATTTACAATGTCACCAGAAAGTGAGAACAGACATTTGCATGGCACTTCTGTAGCTGGTATTGCAAGGTATTTACATGCCAGATATGCTAAACATTCGTATGCCCCTTCATGCTTCGGCCACCATTCCAGAGGACATGTTTCCATGCTGATGACGCTCGTTAAAAAATGTGTTAATTAAATTTGTGATTAAACTCCTTGGGGGAGAATTGTATGTCCCTTGCTCTGTTTTACTCGCATTCTGGAATATATTTCATGTTATAGCAGTCTCGGATGATGACTCAGCACATGTTGTTCATTTTAAGAACACTTTCACTGCAGATTGGTACCTTCTTTCAGTTTTGTCAAATGTGAGATTTCGAAAGATAGCTACAGCACTCGACCCAAGGTTTAAGACTCTGAAGTGCCTTCCAAAATCTGAGAGGGACGAGGTGTGGAGCATGCTTTCAGAAGTCTTAAAAGAGCAACACTCCAATGCGGATACTACAGAACCCGAACCACCAAAAAAAAAAAAAAATCAACCTTCTGCTGGTGGCATCTGATTCAGATAATGAAAATGAACATGTGTTGGCCGCACTGCTTTGGATTGTTATCGAGCAGAACCCATCATCAGCCTGGACATGTCCCTTGGAATGGTGGTTGAAGTATGAAGAGACATATGAATCTTTAGGGCATCTGGCATGTAAATATCTTGTGATGCCAGCTACAACAGTGCCATGAGAATGCCTGTTCTCATTTTCAGGTCATATTGTAAACAAGAAGCGGGCAGCATTATCTCCTGCAAATGTAAACAAACTTGTTTGTCTGAGGAATTGGCTGAACAAGAAGTAGGACTGAGTGGACTTGCAGGCTCTAAAACTTTACATTGTTTTATTTTTGAATGCAGTTATTTTTTTGTACATAATTCTACATTTGTAAGTTCAACTTTCATGATAAAGAGATTGCACTACAGTACTTGTATTAGGTGAATTGAAAAATACTATTTTTTATTTTTTTACAGTGCAAGTACTTGTAATCAAAAATAAATATAAAGTGATCACTGTACACTTTGTATTCTGTGTTGTAATTGAAATCAATATATTTGAAAATGTAGAAAACATCCAAACATATTTAAATAAATGGTATTCTATTTTGTTTAACAGTGCGATTAATCACGATTAATTTTTTTAATCGCTTGACAGCCCTACTAAAAATATTTACTGCATATAAATCACAATGGCTAATTCCAGAATGGCTTACTGTTCAACTCATGTTCCAGTGAGTGGTGATTAGTTCTTTTTTACGGTGGGGGATGCGCTAATTGAGCTAGCTAAAAGAGATGTAAATGTATTTCTTACAGCTGGGGCTATCTGTATAACTTCTTGCTGGATATGATGGGAACAGCTAGAGATTGATAAGCTTAGGTAGCAATTGGTGACTGTTGGGAGGGGACAGATTCTTAACATTTTTTGACAATGGAGCTGAGTTGGAGGGACCAAATTATCTAATAGTATGTGTAGCATTTTTCTTTTACTCTTCTCACAAATAGATACAACAATCAAATTCTGCTAATATACATGGGTTTCCCCAAAGGGGAAAAAAATTGAAAAGGAGATGATGGAATGTTGCTAAACTGTCCAGGTTTCTACAATAATATTGTAAAATTTGCAAAATGTTCAAAGTGGTAAAAAAAGAGACTTTTTGCTGGGTTTAATGGGAAAGTAACTAATGCATGAATTTTCTTGGTTCATGCAAGTTAATAATAAATAAAAAGGTTATGTCTTTGGAAAAAAGCAGCATTTGTGACTATCTTGAGAGCTAGCTATCGTATACCTGAATATTGAATACATCCTTCCACATGTCGAAGTCTCCCTTGAAGTTCAGAGCCAGGGCGTAGTAATACATTTCATAATGCTTCCATGCTACTAAGCCATTGCATTTGTAAACTGCTGAAGGCTTATATGACTACACACAGACTGAGAATTTTTTAATTATCATAGGAATAGAGAAATTTCCAGACTACATCAGACCCATCTAGTCCAGTATCCCATCTCTGACAGTGACCAGCATCAGATGCTTTAGAAGAATGCATAAGTACATCACACTTGTCAGATGTGAGATGATCTGTCTCCAACAATTAGGTCTCATCATGATCTCTACTAATTAGAGATTGGTTTAAACCCTAAAGCATGTGGTTTAATATCACTTCAATAATTTTTCATAGCAATAACCATTAGAACTCTGGATGTTCTCATTAGCTCTATAAATGTCTACTCTCCTTTTGAAACCTTTTAAATTATTGGCCTCGACATTTTCCTGTGGCGGTGGGTTCGACTGTCGAATTGCATGGTTTGAGGAAGAATTATTTTCTTTTATCGGCTTTGAATTTTCCACCTGCTAATTTCTAAAATAAACAATCCCAATCTTTTTCATTTCTCTTCATATGATTTTCCATGTCCCTAGTCACTCATTACCCTTCCCTGAACTTGACTAATTATGCAATATCCTTTTTGAGAGTGACCAGTACTGCACACAATATTCCAGATGTTCATTTCATCCTCTCCATGCTGGAAAAAGGGTAGTAGGATGCAAGGGCCCAAAAGGCAAGGATTCAAGTTACAAAAGGCTGGAAACAACAAGCTACTGTACTGGAAACCCAGAAATTTGTGGATCATTGCTCTGTCGTTGGAGGGAGCTGAGACCAGCATTTGTGGCCACGACGACTGGATTCAGTGGAGAAGGGTGCCCGCCATCTGCCATACCAGTGCCCCCTGCTGAGCACTTAATAAAGTGGCAATGGTGTCTGTCTTGAAATAAACCATTCTCCTGCTATGCTGGCCAAAAGAATGAGCAATTGCTTGTTACAGTGGGAAGAGGGCATTGCCGTGTGAAGGGGTGAAAAGGGAGCTATATGTCATCCTGTGTAGATCTGGTTTCACAGGCATCTGCCATTTCTGAGTAATTGCCTCAGCTAGTTTGTAGCTGACTAATATTATTTAACACAGATAAATGAGGCGATGAATTAAAAGCGCCCCACAGAAATGTTTACAACTTCTTTTTTTTTTTTTTAGATTGAAAAGGGGGAAATCCATTTATTTTTCAGAGGTTGAGAGAACAGATGAAAAGGTTTCAGACTGTTATTTATCCACAGAGACAATGTGATTTGTCTGTAGGCTTGGCCCCAGAAAGTGAGCCATGCAGAGAATGATTGTAATTTAATACTGAGACCATGAAAGGTGCATTGATTTTTACAGCAGGTGAAAACAATGCAATAGTAGTATGTAGCATGAGTCGGGGGAGGCAACCATCTAATATTGGCCTAGCAGCAACAGTATAGATTTTCCACCCAACTCAGCAGAAATGCTTCTTAAGGGCACAGTAGTTGCATCGCTTTCACTTTGTAGGCTTGGAATTAGAAGTAACTGGGCTAATTTTACATTTTGCTAGGGCCTGATCCAGCAGGTTGCTAATCTGCTCCTGCTGATATTTTTTGTTGTGTTACTAATTGATTGCAAGCATCTCCTCTGGATATTTGCTTCTCCTTTCCTCACTTAATAGACTTTTATGAATCTTCTGAGCATGGAAGAAACTCATTTCATGCAGGAATCCCAACATCTTTTATCTACAGATAACTTGCATTGCTGCTACATGGGTATCGGGGCTGGGCATAGATTCTTCTCAGCTCTCCTTTGGTTTAATCTTATTTCTCCTATAACTCCCTGTCATGGGAAAGGACCCCCTATTGTCAAAAATGGTAAGGAATTAAGTCTTCTGTTTTCATTTATGACTCAGCAAAATCAGCACCGTGTTAAATTACTTGGGATGCTTTGATGATGTGAAGTGATTTCCTGTGTGTGTATATTGGAGAAAGCCAAAGCCATTACATTAGTTGATGCTCTTTGATTTGAGGCAAAGGAGTTAATTTTGGCCCCATGTTCCAAATGCATAGGTCGCTTCCATTTCCTTCAATTACATTTCCACCAAAATTTTGATTATTGAAATATATTTGATATGGCTACCTCTCTGAGTACTTATGCCAGGAGAAGTTCTATGCTACGTGCTGCAGGCTGTATCTACCTAAGGTATGTCTACACTGAAAGTAGAAACCTGCAGCTGGCCTGTGCCAGCTGACTTGGGCTCGATCTAAGGAGCTGTTTAATTGTGGTGCAGACGTTCAGGCCTGGGCTGGAGCCCGGGCTCTAGGACCCTACGAGGTGGGAGGGTCCTAGAGCTCAGGATACAGCCTGTCCCCAAAAGCCTACACTGCAATTAAACAGCCTCTTAGCTCGAACCCCGTGAGCCCAAGTCAGCTGCTACAGGCCAGCCACAGGTGTCTTCTAATTGCAGTGTAGACATACCATAAGCTTTTGGCTTTTTTGCCTCCCCTCTTTTTGGGGGGGGGGGTAGGGGAAGATGATGAAGGTAGTAGAAATAGAACTAGCAAAGTATTCTGAGAGTGGGATTGACCATTGTTCAATCTTTGGTCTAGCACTGGCCCCTCTCTAGGCATTTTATTGGCTAAAGGTGTCCTGTCAAGCAGCGATCATCAAGTTCCGAAACCAGGAAACGGCTGGTGCCCCACAGGTTATGAAGGGAAGTGTCCAGTGCTAATCATCAGCCTGTGGAGAAATCTCACTGAAAGCTAAGGGTCTTTCTGTTGCAAGCTTTGACAGATTGATTAATTTATTCTGTGTGAGTGGAGCTGTTTGCATCAGCTTCATGATTTTGGACTAAATGCTGTGCCCTGCCCATTTACCAGTGTTAGCTGGTGATCACTGTTCAACTTTCTGTGTAGCTCATTTTGGAAGCTGTTCTCCATGTTAGCAGTTCTTTAATCATTGATTCTTAAAGGCAAGCTGAGAGACTTATATTTTTTTTAAAAGAAAAAGCCTACAGTAGAGGGATTACTACTTTTGCAGCAAGATCCTATTTTCTTACCCTTTCAATCGGTATGATGTTAAATTTTGGTTTTCTCCTTCAAGACTTCTTGGGCGATATCTACTATAATATGGATAAAATAATCCAATTAGCAAAGGCATCACAGGTAATGTTCTGCTTGGAGAAGGCTTTTGTGTGTGTGTGTGTGGGGGGGGGGGGAGTCTTGATTATTTTTGGTGAAGAAATCCTTGTTCTCTTGGCAGCAGCTGGCTGTAAATTTCAGTAAACCTTTGTTGTTTCTGTGACTCAGGATATATAGTGAAATTTTCTGTAGCTGAGGGGAGCCGGCAGTTGGGCGTCTGTTAATAGCCTGAAAGTAACTAATGAGGATGTGCAGTCGGAACGATTGATTGAATAGCTGCAGTCCTGTGTGTTTCTTTCTCGCTCTCTCTGCAAGCTGTAAAGAGGGAGGGGGAAGAGAGAGAAAACCAGCTTTCTCTTAAGTGGAAGTAGAACGGATCCCAAGGGCCAGGAGGCCAGAAATGGAAGTTTAAGCTGCATCTATCTTTTGAAAGGAAAGCGGCAGAAGTCAAAATGTCAGTCTCCGAAGTCACAGTTTACTCCTTTTCTTTAAGATCCAGAAGATAACAATGGACTTTTTCTAAGGATGTGGTTTTTCATATCCTATTGAGAATGTCTTATTTATGAAGCTGGATTCCTGTAAGTCTAGTATTTGACCTGGAGATGGGCAGCAGTTGTGATAAAGGTATTAATATGTGTGTCTGTGTGTGTGATTTTATAATGTGCATGCTGTATAAAACTATAAAATCAGATACGAGCACATCTTCTGTAAAGATTTGAGCTTGCAAGATCTGCCTGCATGGATTTAGGATGCCAAAGTCATATCTTACTAAGGTCATATTGCCAGAACAAGGAGAAACTGACCTATTTTTGTATCTGCTGAGGTATATATGTTGTTTTATCCAGGCAACTATGAATCTTCTGATGGTCTCAAAGTTTGAGCTAGCAGTAGGGTCACATTATCTGCAGGAGACTGAACTTTGACCTTTCTCAAATTATGTTCAACATAGGATAAAATCATGATCTCCCTCTGTCACAGATTTTATTTGGCAATGTTAACTACTACATTGCTTATTGTAAAAAGAATAGTTGGAAGTTCTGAGTTGTATTAGCAAGTGTACAAGGTAGCAATACATATGGGTATTGAGCTTCACCAATGTGTTTAATCATAACTGCCTATTGCCTATAAGATCAAATCAGATTCCTAATTTTGTTGCCAGTTGCAATGTCTATAACTTATATTGGTAGCAAATAAGCCATATATAAATATGTAAGTATAATTTGGCTGTTAACTAATGCATCTGAAAGTTTGTGACGGCTTCTGTCCAGAGCAGGATAAAACCTAATTTTTTTTTTTTCAATTCCCCTCACCCAACTTCTTTTCTGTTTCTTCTCCAGAGGTCCCAGCAGAGAGGTCTCCTCGCAGAAGGAGCATCTCAGGAACCAGCACATCCGAGAAAACCAACTCCATGGATGCTTCAAACACCTCTCCTTTCAAAGTCCCCGTAAGTGCGCCTTTCCTCTGAAGGAGAGATGTCTTCCCATTGAATTGGGGGTGGAGTTTAGGTTATCCTAACAAATCAGTAGTCATGTAGACTTTAAAACCCAACCATGGGGTGGTGAGCAGCCTAATTTCAATATGTCCTAGATACCCGGGAGATCGCTTTGTAGGCTTCACACTGGACATTTATTTTCTTCTCCAAAAAAAAACTTTAGGTTGGTGATGGTATGGGTGTTTTCCCCAAATCAGTAGAATGAATTAGGGGTCTGAAATGGCTAACAGTTTATTTCAAAGCTACTGAAATTGATCTCTGCGCGTTTGCATTAACTGGCCTTAATTCTTCTGGTTGTTAGTTTCAATTTACCATTTCAAGTAAGGAGTGTGGATTTTCTTGCCAACATTGGTTGGTGTACTAAAGTTGGTGTACTAAAACCTACAGCACTAAAACTTTTCTATTGTTCTTAGTCTGAAAGAAGAAGGTTCTGTCAAATCACAAGTCAAGTTAAAATGAAGTGTTCTTTAATATTTTACCAATAGTTAGATTTGGTTTAAAAAAAAAAGGCAAAGTCCAGCTTTATTATTGTAGAGATTTTTATGTTCCTCTCCATTGTGTGTAAGAACTCTTGAGAGCTTGAAAATTAAAACGTTTGTCCACACAGCTTTTGGTCTTTTCTATGTGTGATGAGCACTGATTTCTCTTCCTGTGTTCTCTGTGGAGTTGAGGCCAGTATAGCTGCATTTTGTTTGTGTGCACCCCATCACCTCCAAATCACTGAAAGTCACCCAGAATACTTACAACCCTGGGAAGAATAGTTTTTAGCTAACTTCAGATACAGACATGTTTACGTGCTTATTTTGAGATGAATCCCCACAAAATTGTCTCTTGTCTTTTTAATGTATAAATAAGTGATGGATTCTTTAATTTTACAATCGATATTTTGCCAGTATGAAGGTGGATTCAATTTTATTAAAGTTGCTTTAATCTGAGCCAGATCATAAATTCCAAATTAATTGTGATTTAAAAGAGAAAAGTTCCTGGTCAAGTTAATGGTAGCTCCATCTTGGACTGTTTTCCTATCCTCTTTCAGATTAAACTATCAGTGGTAAATACAGGGAGATCACTATCTTGGAGTAGTTTATCCGTGCTCGACTCCTGTGTTTTTCTCAAAGCCTCATAATGAGACCAAAAGTTGAACTTCTGATATCGGTTGAGGGACCACCAAAATGCGTTTTCCTTGTTTTAAAGACCATCTGAAGTAAATATTCATATTGAGACTATTTTGGTAGTCTTAATGTGCTGTGTTCTAAATGGCACTCGAAAATAGGTTTTTAGTCTAATTACAGAATGTACTGTATAAACTCGATCATAAGCTGGTTCGTTTATAAGCCGACCCCCCCCCCCCCCCCCGATGGATAAGTAAAAATGGAAAATTTTTATAACCCGTTCATAAGTTGACCTTATAATTCAGGGGTCAGCAAACTTTGGCCGCTGGTGGGCCGAGATGGTTTGTTTACCTTGAGTGTCCGCAGGCATGGAGGTAAACCTAAGTAAACAAAGTGTCCCGGCACACCAGCTGCTTACCCTGATGGGCTGGGACAGCACTGGTGGGGAAATTTTTTGCGGGGGAGAAGCTGGGAGTCAGGGGAGTAACCCCTGTGACCACCCCCCACATTACCCCACCTCTAGCCCAGGACCCCCACACTCTCCTTATCCCATCCCACCTTATCTGGGGAGGGCCAGGGGAGGATGTCTCTGACCTGGCTGGAGCTGCTCCGGCAGGTGTACACGGCCGCAGCATGTTCCAGCGGGCTGGGCCAGGTGGCGCGGCCAAAGCCTGCTCTGGGGGGCAGGGCTGAGCGGCACGGCTGCAGCCTGCCAGCCCCAGAGCTGCAGCTGCTTCGAAGGCTGGGGGGAGAGCAGCGTGGCCAGAAGTGGAGACTCTGGCCCCGCCTCTTCCCTTCTGTCTCTGCTGGCTGTGCTGCCTCTCCTTGCTCCCTCTGTTGGGGGGAGGGGCTGTGTCCCACCTCTCCCTCTCTATACCCATTCATAAGCTGACCCCCGTCTCTGGTGCTTCCCTTTTTTACTAAAAAAATTCGGCTTATGAACGAGTATATACGGTTACTTGTTACAACTTTATAAAATCTCAAAACTTGTCTACATGCAATGAACCCTTATAGTATAACCATGGGCAGCAGAGTACATATGGGTACCATGAGGATTTTGGGGAGCTTTTGTAAGTCCTAGTGACTCTTACCCAATCCATCTGTATTGATAAGAAATTCCATTAGTCTTACAGATGTTTGAATGTATTGTGGTGGTCTGTCTCTACAGCTTATCTATAAATCACAAACAAGATTTGAAGAAGCCATGTACCAAATCACTTAATGTCAGCTTGGGGTTTTTGTTTTTTATTTCCGTACCTTTCACTCTTTATGATCCTTCTCAAATGTCTTTTCTTCAGCTGCTTTGTATTGTCTGTGAAATTAGGCCATTAACACTTCAAAAGTATTTCTTTTCACTTATGTTTTCTTCTTCAGCCCTCGCCCTTCCTTCCCATGTCTCACCTTTTCCAAGTTATTTTTTGTTCTAATGCTGGTTTGGGTACGGTCTTATTTTCCTCTTTCCTCCTTGCAATTTTGATGGGGCTTTAAGAAGTCTAAGGCAAAGAGGTGCAGGAAGCTGTCCACACCCTATCCTTTTGGTCATAAACAGCAAAAAGTAGCTATTGTTGCCACTTGTGCAGCTGATATTGTGCTCCCCTGTTGTCCTGACCACCTGTGTAATGGTGGGCCTGCTGTACCCTCCTGATTTGCATATAAAAGACAAGACTACTGGCTTTTGTAGGTTTTTCTCTGCGTATGCTATCTTGTATGCTGTGGTTGTTACCAGGCCACAGTAAAGATGAGATGAGACCTGCCTGTGTTTCACACCAACTGCTGGATGTTGCAGCCCTCTACTCTCATTAGGTTAGTGGCTTACTGGTAAAAATCAGAGCATTTATGAGTAGAGCTGGGCCCGAACCAAAACTACTGAATTCAAACATCCTTCTAACTTTGCGGATTAGGTCCAGTACTACTTATGAATAGAAAACCCCTCTTGTATATTCTTGATTCATATTGTTTTTTCTGGCTCCAAGAGGGATCGATCTAAGGAGAGGGGTAAATGGCACAAGTATAGGGAAGCCCAATATCAGTGGTCTGGGAATGGAAGGTGTGGCTCTAATAGCATTAAAAGTTATTTGTGGGGTTTTCTTCATCTCAGTGGGTGCCCATTTTTAGACAGGAAGAACACAGGAATAGGAAAGCACCTGTTTTTTTTCTTCAGTCATTGATACTTGCACTGCACATTTGAGGGGGCAAACCAGCAACCTGTGCTTTGTGCTGTTTCAATGATTCTTTGCTCCTGGCTTGGGGGATGGAGGGGAGAGGCGGAGCGGGCGGGGTTATGCCAAGATTTTGAAAAGAAGTTGCATTTACAGCTTTCTAAGCTTCTGTTCTCTCGGGTAAGCATTTAAAACTCTTACTCTTGATAGAATGTACTGGAAATCAATGTTCTATGCAGCTTTTCTCTAAACTCCAAACTGTGGTACACAAACAGAAAAAGGCAAGGACTTTCTGACTGTTAATGGGCCTTTGTCCAGTTCTTGGAGTTTTGATTTACAAATGCATAATGTGGGGTAAGTGAACATTCTTTCCAAGAAAAGTTCTTTTAAATAATCTGCCTATGGTAGTCATTGGGAATGGTTTTATTTAAAGGGTTGGCATGTAAACTTCAGAGAATTCAGTTTGCCTCCTACATATATGTTTAAAAGCATATTCTTCTATTTAAACTTTCTATTCTATAATCTCAATAATTATGCATACGCATTCTTTGGTTTACCATGTCACAGTCAGCCTATGCTGAGCAATATATGGAATGTGGTTGTCTTGTTTATCTCTCACAAAAGGGAGTGAAGTAGGATTCTGCTGATATTGGCAGTGCACTACAGAAGGGATAAGGAAAGGCTTGTGTGTAGAGATAAGAACTGTTAGTGCTTGGCCTTTTCTTCATTCCCCAGCTCCCCAGCTACATTAGTGTTAGGTTACTTCGGTTTCCCCCTAGATTCAGTAGTGTTACTTCTCACTCCACAATTGCCAAACATATTTTTGTGGGGGAAGGATAGACACAAAACATTGAAAAAAACCCACAGCTTTAAAAATAATTACTGAATATTAGTGCTGAGACGTTAGAAAGGCTGACAGAACTCATCCACCACCAGGCCTGGTGGTAGATGAGTAGGCGAAATACCAGCTTTCCCCTCCTACACACACACTGTGCTCTGTCAGTAAAACAGTACCACCACATCTCCTGCTATTTCATTATTGAGCTATTGTACAACTCTGACAGAACACCACAGTCCCCTTCCTGCTATTCCATTTGAATTGGGGATTAGGCTAAAACATGAGAATTCCAAAATATGGAACCTCCAGAAGTGACAGGACAAAGGTGTTAGTAACCCATTGTAAAAAGAACAGGTCCTTAACCACCACCTCACCTTTTTTGACTAGTTTTGTTGATTTATTAAAATCAATACCGATATTACGTGACTCAATGACATATGTGGGCACTTTAAAAAAAAAATAGAGGATAGAAACAGTCTTGATGAAACACATAAAAATGAGCTAATAAGGTCAGAGTGTAGGCTCTGAAGTAAATGAAATGATTTGTATGGGAACCCTGTGCAAATAGTGATGGAAAGGCTGTTTCTTAGGGACTGCCTTCTTTGGTTTGCCTCTAGTTCAGAACATAACTGGATATACAGGAATAGTGTCTGCCTCTTTTGCTCTTTAGGAGTCCTGCTAAATAGAACAAAAGACAATGCAGCCAGCCTAACTGAAGGTCAAAGCGTGATGAGATCTCACTGCTGCCCAGACTCGTATCTTATGCAGTCAACGAGACCAATGGTTGTCTCAGGAGCACTGCTCCGTTACAATCAGGTTGCGAAGCTAGAACAAGTCTCTGATCTTTTTTGGCCATGTGACCATAAGTACACGTTTTTAATTCTGCAGTTGTGCTAATGCAGGAGTTTGAGTTGTTGAGCTACCATTAGTGTATCAAGGCAGCACAAGATTTCCGTGCCCCAATATTCTTAATGAAAAATCATCTGGCTGTGCTTGAACTTTTTCCTCCCTATTTTAATATTCTCTTGCTTTTTGTTCTGCTCTCTCACACCATAACACCCATTCTTTACATTTACCCTTGATATTTATTTTATTTCATATAAGATTTGAGGCTTTGGGCTCTCACCCATTTTCCCAAGGATTTTGTATAGTGGGAAGGACTTGAGTTATTAGTTACTTCCAAGAGGCTCATGGAGCTTTCACCTTTCCCTTTATTCTGGGTTGCTGTTATTTATAGACTCACAGGAATTAGAGATATGTATCCCCATGCAATACAGATTTGTTCTTTACAGTAAATTCTCCAGTGCTTGGTCAAGAGATAGTATTTCTGCTACCGTGGCAGAGTCTAATGGACTTCAACGTGAAATTTTTCATTGTATTTAGCCCAAAATTTTCTTGTTTTATTTAATCCCATTACTATTAATTTATATCCCTTTAGACCACATGATAACAGTCCACTCTCGCTTTGGTTTCACATTGTCCAAACAGGTACTGATATTGTAAGTTATTGTATCCCCTACCTTTAAAGCATGGTTTAGCCAAGCTATACAATATCTCCTTATTTTTAAGGTGTCCTCCGTAAATCAGGCTTTCCAGCCCCTTTATCATTTTTCTTGTTCCTCTCTGAATTCTCTCCAATTCACTGGCATATTTCTAGTATCACCTTGCCCAGGTGTTCTCTATTTTTAACCTCTGCAGATCCCTTAGTGTTATTTCTCTATCCTCACTGGCACTCACTGTACTTCCTAATTTCATATAATCTCTGAATGTCATTAATGTGCTGTTTATCTTCCAGATCGTTAATAAAGATGTTAAACAAAACCAGTTCTGCAACCCAATCCTTGCAGCACCCCATTGGTCAACCTTTCACAACTTGTTAATTGTCATTTATCATAATTACCCTTTTTCGATAGTCCTTCAGCCAGTGTGCAAGCCTTGACAGTAACTTTAAAAAAGCCCATTTGAATTAATTTTTCAAATAAGCCTATATGCTACATTGTGAAGCACTTTACAGTAGTATAGGTGCACATTATGGCAAGCTGAGTGCGAGTGTAGTGGAGGAATAGAGGGGCAAGAAACTTGTTTCCTCCTCCCCAGCACACGGAATAAACAAGATCTGGCTGCTTGCAGTCCTCCTGCACAGTTTTGGGGCATGGGTGTGCTACACAGCCCAAAGAGCCTCTATCTGTGCAGAGGTGCTTCCCTAGCCTTGAGCCATAATTTTGTCTCTAAAGGCTTGACGTCTATTGCAGTCCCTTCATTGCAAATTTTGCTGCTTGATTAAACAATAATAAGAGAGTCATATGTGATTTGTTCTTCATAAAGCCCTGATGTTTATCACCCACATTTTTGTCATTGTCCAGATGACTAGACCTCTTTCTGCTAATATTTATTCCTTGATTTGAGATTAAAGTTAGAATCACTGGATGTTAGTTGCTAGGATTGCTCTTTCCTGGTTTTAGGACCCTCTTCAGCAAAGTGCTTAAGCATGTGCACAATCCCACTGAAGTTAGTAAGACTGCTCTTGGGTTTAGTTACACATGTGCTGAAGTAACTTGCAGAACTGGGGCCTGAAAGTGCAGTACTGCTCCTCTCCTAACTCTCCCCAGGTATCAGATAGATACCTACTTGTTTCTCGGTGAATTTTCCAAAATAATTCACAGTGGTTTGTTAACTTAATTCATTTAGGACCCTGGAATACATATCATGTGCCCCTCCTGTTGTGTTTTCCTGTACTAGTTGTTATTAATTTTTTTTCAAAGTCCTTGTTATTGCCTAATTTCTCATACTTCTCTATTTGTCTTGTTAAAACTAGTTTTTAATTTTTTTCCCCATAGCTGTTTGTTTTCACGTTTATTGATGGACCTAGCTTCTTGCCAGGACTTTTTTCCCTTGGTATATTTATAAAAGCCCTTCCAACTCCCCTTCACCTTTTTGGATAGCACTAACTCGTTCTGCTTTTTTGCTTCCTTTATCTTCCGTCACAAACCTGAAGTGTGACTCTAGCCTTGTTTGGTACCCTTCACATTCTCTATTTCCACTGAAGACTTTTCACACTCTCTTTGAGTTTACAATGCTGAAGTTACAGAGGCTACTCACTTGTTCCTTGTATTTTAATTTTGCAGGATAATTGAACTGCTAACCCTTGATTATGGTTGTTTAACATTCTCTAGTCTTTTGCTACACTCACATTTTAATACAGCCTTCCTCTATGCTATGCTCAGTGTTCCTTTCATTTCCACAAAATTGCTTCTATGAAATGTAATGCTCTTACCCATGTACTACTGTGTTATTTGGACCCGTTCCTTTCTACACTTTACACTTTACTCCTAGAAACATCAGAATTGATAAACCAAAACAGATAATTTCTCCATCTTATTCACAGTCCTTCCTTTGATAGTGGCCAATACCAAATAATTCAGAGGAAGGTTTAAAATAATGCACCTAGTCAAGTGTGCAGTGCTGTGCCACTGGAGAAAAATTCCTTCCTGAACCTAGCTGGCAGTCAGCTTGCACCCTGAAGCATGAGGATTGCTCAGTCTCTTGTTATTTTTAAACCTGTCTGATGCAACTGCAAATGTTGTTCCTACTTACATAAATGTGTAATCCTTTTTTAGTCTTGCTGAAACATTTGTCTCTCTAATATCTTGTCAGTGAATTCTCAGGCTGATTATAGAGAGCATGAAAAAAAATCTCCTGTTACACATTTTTTAATTTGATGCCTCTCAGATTTCAGTTTTACCCCTTGTTTTGTGTTTTGCAGAAGAATGAATAGGGGAGCCCAATTAGCTTTTATTAACATTTTTGTATATCTCTGATCCCGTTGTATTTTTATTTCTAAACCAAATCATCTTAGTCTTTCAAATCTATCTATATATGTAAATCCTTTTACTCTCTGCCTCTAATCAATTTTGTATTTCTTATCTCGTCTCTTTTTTATTTTATTTATTTTTTTGGCATTGTCCGTTACTGAGATGAGATAACCAGACTAGAATGCCATATTTAGAGTGAGGAAGTCCAGTGCATTTATAAAATACCATTTTATGTTTTCTTTATTACATTTTACTCTTTCTCAATACATAGAAACTCTTTTGTTTTATTTTTAATGCTATATGTTAAGAAGGCATCTTCACTGAGGTGTCCACAGTGATTTGTACTGCCAGATCTTTTTTTTGATGAGTTTACAGCTCATTCATAATCTTTCGTACTTTGTGGGGGGAAGGGGTTGCCCAATACGCTACCATGCATGGTGAGATTTATCTGTCTTTCTGTTGCCTGATCAGTTAGTTTTTATTAGGGCCTTCTAGAGTCCCTCATAGTTCTCTAATATTTTAGTAACCTGAATAATTTGTCTGACAGAAAACTCCTCCATCTTTGTTTTGTTACATTTATTAAAGTTCTATGAAGAAAGGTGAAGCCTCACTGTTCCCAGTACTCATTCTTGGAGTAATCCCCCTATTAACTTCCTTCCACGCTGAGATTGGGCAGATTTCCCAGACCTTTTGCTTTCTGTCTCTTCACTGGATTTTTAACATATGACACAACTTTTCACCTTGGTTTCTAAGCTTTCTCAATAGCCTCTTGTGAGGAACTTCATAAAAAAAAAGTTCTACTCTTCAGCACATTCAGTAACAGCTTCAAAGCATTTCTAGTGGGACAGCAATAGCTACAACTATTGCTATCTCCAGTGAGATGATGGCCATCTCCATAATTCATCCAATCTGTAATCCTTTTAACCTGAGATGGGAAGAGTCCATGAGTCACTCCTAAAGTCCAGTTTCCCATATGCTGTTGTTGCGATTGTTATGGCTAATAATAATGTATTACTACTGCTACTAATACAGTACCATACAATATCTGCTGTCAGGGATTATAGTCCCCCTTCCTTCTCTTTGCTACTGACAACTGCATTTGTAAAGTCCCACTTGATTCACCTCTTCTGAGCCTTGGGCCTTGGCTACACTGGCGGTGTACAGCGCTGCAACTTGCTGCACTCAGGGGTGTGAAAAAACTCCCCCCTGAGCGCAGCACTGTAAAGCGCCAGTGTAATCAGAGCCTGCAGCGTTGCACGCTTGCGCGCAGCGCTGCAAGCTATTCCCCTCGGAGAGGTGGAGTACATACAGCGCTGCGAGAGCTCTCTCGCAGCACTGGCGGCGCGACCACACTCGTGGCAGCGCTGTGAAGTCCCAAGTGTAGCCAAGGCCTTGGTCTACACCTAAAAATTAGATCAACCTAGCAACATCACTCAGGGCTGTGAAAAATGTTGTGCCCTATGTGACATAGTTAGCTGACCTAACCCCCATTGTAGATACAGGTAGATTGATGAAATAATTTTTCCATCAGTCTGGCTACTGCCTCTCAAAGAGGTGGGTTATCTGCATAGGTGGAACCCCCTTTTCTGTCGATTTAGGAAGTGTCTACACTACGATGCTACAGTGGCACAGCTGCAGCTCCTGTAGCATAGACATACCCTTGGTTGGCAACATTGTCTGAACAGAAAGTAGTAAGACTCTTAATCTGCTGCTGAGTTTTCAAGTGACTTGAAGATAAGAAGGCACATGTGAGATTCTGCTGGTGTGGTTTTGAGGGGTAAAGTTGGTTTGTATTGAATTTGCCATTTGTCTCATTAGGAGTGGAGTGTTGAAGCAATGTCTAGAGAGCCTCATTAGGGCAGAACACTAGTACAGTTATTCTCTTAATGTTTGACTCCTTAAATGTCTGCATTCATATAGTGCTGTTCATCTTCAGAGTGCTTTGCATCTAATTAATCCTCATAAACACCCTGGTGTGTTGTTAATAAAGTATTTGTATACCTGTTTTTTTTACAGTTGAAGTAACAAGCATCTTTTTTTTTGTTTTAAACCACCAATGGAAATGTTTCCATGAAATTTAAACTGTTTTTAAAAAGAAACATTCCTCTGTAGTATTTGAAACCCAGACATTTCATCAGGAAATGAGAACCAAAAAGTGTCTATTTTCAACTGTCTATGCTCAGGTAAATGCTATAAATATAAGTAATATCAATAGCAACAACAAAAAAGTGAGGGGGGAAGAGGGGAAGAGACCTTACGTTAAGGTATTACTAATAGCATTGACAAGGAATTTTTTTCCTAAAAATTACGTTAACCAGACAATGTCTCTTTAAATATAGTGTTGAACTCTGGGAAAGAAAAATTTGTTTAGGCGGAATGAGAGTTTAAAAAGATTTCTTCTTTTTCTTAGTTTGATAGTGTTTGCTGCAAATAAACGCTGGATACCGCCTCCCCTTTATTTTTGCTTTCCACATTTTGAGAGATTTCTTTTAGCAAAGAAACATAAAGGTCAAAAAGCTCATCTTTGTTTTTCTAGCATGTGTGAATTTTCATGCTGCTCCCAATTTATTCATCTCCAGTCATCAGCCCTATGTGATCATGTAGCAAAGTACAGAGAGCAACTAAGAGGCAAACAATTTAATGTGTTTTCAGAAACAAAAAAAAAAATTTCACAGTAAGCTTGCATTATTTTATTTTATTTTGTCAGATTGTTAGCACTACACATCTGGCTATCCTGAAAGCTGTCATTTATAACCAAACATTTGGATAGCCATATTTGACCAGTTAACCTGTTATATCTTTTGCTCAGTAAAAAAAAGTCCATTGTCCCTCTAAATGTATGATGTGACACTGAAATGATTATAAACACTAAAAGAGTCAACAGTCGGGGTCCATCTCTGCTGGGAACAGAGTCAATTCACTTTTTTAAAACATTTGGGGGCCCCATTCTGACTCTTGTCAGGTCAGGAGGCCTGTTTAGTTTGTTGCTTGGAGGGCAGGGGCAGTGTGTGGGGCATGGCACAGCGCAGCAGAAGTGTTCAGCTTCACAGCGTCTGCACTTTGAGCATGCCATGGAATGCGGCCAGGGTCCACCAGGGCCAAGTCCCAGTAGCTGGGTCTTGTTACTTCTTGTGAAGGGAAGTCAGACTAAATGAAAGTGCCTTCATTCTTCTGGATCAATTCCAACATTTTTAAAGGCACTTTTTCAAGATCTGACCCAAAAGGTTCAGGAACCTGGTTAGGGTTTCAGTGGTGTGCATAGCCACAAACATTCATTCCCTTTTTCAGATGTCTTTTCCCCTTAGTGGACTACATGTACCCTGTACTTCGAAATTTTCTGGGTTGAGGGCATTGGGGGAGGAGTGGCTGCATTCCCTTCTCAGCCTCTTCCAGTTTCTGGGAAGGGGAAAAGCTTTCTTCTCGCCCAAGGTTTGTCAAGGAGCATTAGGTAGCTGTTGCCTATCCATTAACCAACTTTGTGGGGTGCTGCCTGGTAAGGATCACCCCTAATCTGGGGGCTAGCCAGCCCCAGATGCAGCGGCAGATGCAGGAAACAGACTTCTTTCAGCATAGTAATCATTTCACTGGGTCATGGGGCTGTGCACAGGTTTGGGGAGCACTTATCAAGCAGCTGCATTGGTGCAAGTTCTTTCCTGTTTTGGCTGGTATTGGATTGGGGAGGAGGCGATCTCCTTCTGCTCAGAAGATCTTCTTACAATTTTGGAAGAAGAGGGTGGGAGAGGCTTTTATTAATCTGCTGCCTTCCTCACATTTCCCTCAAAGAAGGCTGAATGAGGGTGAGGATATTGGCATCTAGTGCTAACTCAAGAATTTGTGGGTGGTGGGAGAGGAGTTTTCTCAGAATTTTCTGTAAGTTTTGGCCTGTGAAACGCTCCTCTACATTCGAAAATTGAACAGAGCCTACAATCAGTCTTCCACCTCAAGAGGTAGTTAGAGAAGGAGGGAAGAGGGGAACCAATTTGAGTTAGAAATTGGAGAGAGAGGAGGAAGGTGACAAGTGAATTTTCAACACCAGTGAGGGTGGAACTGTTTGACATCTCTTATAAAACTCCCTTGACTTTGCTTATAGAGAAATAGCCTATGAAGTTAGGCAAATTTCTCTTCCCATGCTATGCTTTTCCACCAAGAAATACAATTTAACATAGATGCATTTGATATATCCCATGACAGCTATGCTGAGTTGAAGTGAAATATCTACGTCTGACTCTTTCATCAAAAAGAAGAGAGTGTTTCAGCCAATAAAATGTTGCTTAATCCTATTGGATTAAGAATTGCTAAATTTGCATTGATTGGGCCAGGAATGCTTGTGTTGGCAACCCTTGGAAATAATTTGGCACGGTATGGCTTAAAATGCATGCCATGTACTCAGTGATTTACAGGACAGAAGATGAGATAAGCAAGCAATGCTGAGCTCAAAAAATTCAGTGTGTTTTCCCTTAACAAAATACTTAGGTGTGGCTTCCATTGCACTCTCATTAACACAGCTCTACTTTAACTGATGGTCTTGTAATGCAATCTGTATGTCATGCAGTCAAAATTTGGAAATGTCAAGTTACTACTCTTTGTACTATAACTTCTCCTCTTGTCATGCAATAATTTTTATTGTACCTTAATGGGGTTATGATCAGTTTTAGTTTTGTTGCAGACTGAAGCATTTTTGGTTTATAAAGTAGAGAGAGGCCCATTTGTTTAGTCATTACTTGCATAAGCATTTCCCTATTTCACTTGCTATGACACTTCATTTTAGGGCTTCTTCAGCAAACGTCTGAAAGGCTCCATCAAGAGGACAAAGAGCCAGTCAAAGCTGGACAGGAATACAAGTTTCCGTCTTCCATCTCTCCGCAACGCTGATGACAGGTAGGAGTCTCTGCACTTCCTCGGAAGGAAGCTAGTAGTTTCAGCTCAACTCTTCCAAAAGTGCTTGGCAAAACACGTTAGTCTGTGTAAGCATGCCTGCAAACTGACAGAAATGAGGGACAACTAGTGGTTTTGTTTTTTAAACTAGGAGAAATATATGTTAGTCTGTTAAATTGTTAAATGTTGCGTGTGCTTCCATCAGACGAGATTGTCACTAGTCCTAAAGATGGCTGGTGAAAAGGGGTTTGCTTAAGTGTCTGCACTAAAATATCTTGTTCTTTTTTTTTAGCACTTCTCCTCCCAGGTCTCCAAACACCTTATAAGCGTTAAGTTTCATAATACAATACTGTGGCCCTATCTGCATTAGAGAAATTTGCACCAGTGTATTTACACCACTGCAAACACAAATATCCAGTGCATCTTCATTAGGAGTTGTGTGATGTAGTTACAGTGGAAATCCCTAACATATACTGTACTGCAGAGCATCACTATTGGGGATTCATACTGTTGTCAAATACAGTCATGTAGTTACCATGGTGTGAATTTCTCTAATGGAAGCAGGGCCTGTTCTTCAGAAAACTAGAAGTCGGGGCTACAGCTCCCAAAATTCAGAAGCTAGCTTGGTTAGACCCACCTTAGCGCTCTCAGTTGGTATGTCTAGGCTTGCTTGTGTTTTGCTGGTGGCTTGGGGAGGCGCAATATATTTTGTTTTTACCTGCCTCAACTGCATTTTTCACTTTTGTAAAGTGTCATGATCGTCTTAATTGGAAGCCAGACAGGTTATTTTTTACTCCATGAAGCCCAGTGGTAGAGTTGGATTGAGTGGTAAATGGGCTGCCCTGTACTTAGGACCCTGACAGGCTTCTTTGACTTTACAACATTATTGTGTGTTTAATGCATTTTCTCTCTCTCTGCTGGGCTGAATTCATTATTTGTGTCTGTCATGCTGCGCTGCTTCAATCGATAGCGCTGCCTTCTCTGTCTAAAAAGCAGCACATAAAATCGTGGCGACAGCAAGGCTTCAGACGTTAGAGGCCTTGTTAACTTTGTGAGTTATGGAGAAACTGCTCACAGGATGTAGCCAACAAAGTGGATGATGTGCTGCTCCTTCAATCGTGGCCATGTCACACATGTTGTTGTGATGAAAGGTCTGTCATTAACTCATATTATCGGGGACTTAACTCTATAGGTTTAAGCATGGTAAATAAGGTCACTGTGACGTTGTGAAGTCTATGGTTTTATAAAAATATAATAAGTGAGTATAATGTAACTGGGATATGCTTCATGCAAAAGGTTTCTTGTTAGGTATCATTACAAAACTTATTATCAACTGAGTATGATCATCCTATTTGTATAAATGTATCACTCTTGTATCTAAAACTAGAAATACAAAATATAACTCTGAGGGCCTATTGTAATTATGCAAAGTGTGGGCCATTAATGGTGGTTTGGAATCTTGATGACTCCCATTAACCAGGACCATTGTTTACAGATGGCTGTGTTTTACCTGTAAGTCTTTCTGTATACGCGTGTGCTGGCAAGTGGGTAATGAAGTCTTGCAGTGACATGTGATCATGTCACCTGAACTGGAATCCATCTTTAACCTGGTGCTTTTCCAGTGAGGTGGGGGGTGGAAACCCAGAGGGACAAAGGGTTCCCGCCTTATGCAAAATATAAAGGGGTGGAACAGAACAGAGAGAGAGGAGCCATCATGAAGAATCCCCTAGCTATCACCTGAGCTAGAACGAGAGCTGTACCAGGGGAAAGAATTGTGCCCAGGCCTGGAAGGTGTCCAGTCTGAGGAAAAAACTTACTGAAGCATCTCTAAGGGTGAGATTATCTGTATTTAGTTTGATTAGACATATATTTGCGCATTTTATTTTATTTTGCTTGGTGACTTACTTTTTTCTGTCTGTTACTACTTAGAACCACTTAAATCCTACTTTTTGTATTTAATAAAATCACTTTTTACTTATTAATTCAGAGTATGTATTAATATCTGGGGGAGCAAACAACTGTGCATACCTCTCTATCAGTGTTATAGAGGGCGAACAATTTATAAGTTTACCCTGCATAAGCTTTATACAGGGTAAAATGAATTTATTTGGGTTTAGACCCCATTGGGAGTTGGGCATCTAAGTGCTGAAGACAAGCACGCTTCTGTGAGCTGTTTTCAGGTAAACCTGCAGCTTTGGGCTAAGTAGTTCAGACCCTGGGTCTGTGTTGGAGCAGACAGAAGTGTCTGGCTCAGCAAGCCAGGGTGCTAGAGTCAGCCTGAAAGGGAGGCCGGCTGGAGTGATTGAAAGCTGCTGCTTTCCCTATCTCTTCTCTCCCCGGGCTCCCACACCAACTTTCCCTCTTACAGCGCTGTCCTCAGAACTCCCACATTATATGCCTCTTGCCCCAGCAGTCTGTACCTACCACATATCTTTGCCACCTTTCCCCATTCCCCTATCAACTGTGCAGCTCCTACTCCAACACCTCCCCCGCCTTGTGCCTGCACTAGAGATGCTGCTAGGAGGGGGCCAGACAAGAGTTGCTAAAATAGTTGGGAATTAAGCTGCTCTGCTTTCTAATACCAGGCTTGCTGCACTCTCTGAGCATAGCAATCCTTTTTCTGGGAAGTGACCAGAGGGCATTGTTGGCATTTGTGACTTTGCCGGCCCTGTGACATGAACATTGAATTTTTAATATATTTGCACAGGAATTCTAAAGGACTCAGCAGGAGCTATCACAGGCAGCCAAGAAATCTAAACAATGAGGACAAATCCTTGTTCATTTGGAGAAGGGACTAAGTTGGGTAGATAAAGGCCCAAGATGAAGCAGCAAGCCAGGAGAGAATAGTTAGGCTTCCTCTACCAATAATAAAATTCACCCCAGCATCTTTATTGCTATCAATAAATTAACTGTTCTGTAAAAGAGTATTACTCTTTTGCTTGAAATGTGTAGCAATTTCTTTTGACATCACACATGCTCTGCCAATGCATTTGTAAAGTGTTGTGCTACAGGACGATGAGGGAAAAGAATACTGCTTCAATCTCTTTGGAAAGAAATTACTGAGCGTTTGTAGCAGTACTAATCTCCTGGGCACCTTACGTGGAAGAGACTGAATGTTTAATGGAGTTGTGTTTGCATTAGTGGCCTCTTTACCGGAAATGCACCACTGGAATACAGCATCTTTGAAAGTGTGTAATTATATGCATTACTTTACTTTATAAATACAACCACAAAGGAAGCTAAACCCCAATGATTTTTAGTAAGTTTCACTTTGCAGCCAAAGGTCTCAGAAAATACAATTGGCTGGTATGGCGTGAAAAGACAACTGAAAATTCACATGTGAATGAGGCAGTGAAGATAGAAAGAGATAGCTAAGTACGAGGGAGGGTGATGGGGTGGGAGGAGGAAGAGGAATTTAAAAAAAAATTCTCAGCCTCTTTAAAACAATATTGAGTTTATTTATTCAAAGGACAAAAGAGGAAGATGCAACCATTAAAAATAGCTTGTGAACAAAGGTGAAAAATTAGCTTTTGTTTTTCTATAATTGTGTTTAATGAATGAATTAGCATTCTTCCCAACCTCCTATGTCTTCACTGCCCCTTTATTATTATTGGTTTATTACATATCAGAACTTTCCTCTTCTAATCCCTAGTGAATCAGACCTCCCCATATCTGAGGAGATACTCACAAAGGATGTCATGGTGTTATGCAAGTTTACAGGGCTAGATAGTCAGGAGACTTACTTCATCCCATTTCACAAAAAAATGCAACATTATTATTATTATTAAAATACACAATGTCATTAGCTTACCCCAGAATCATTCACAAAAATAAGCTCCTTCCTACCAAGTGGATATGGAGAGAGATGGATATTGCTGTTTCATTTTTCTAATGGTTCCAAAATGTTCAGGTTCTATAGTGATAGAGGTGCAATTTATAGAGAAGTACCTATAGATGCCAGGAGATTTACTTATCCTGGTGTGTTTCAGGATTTGGTATTGCAGACTTGTATCTCATGCAGGATGTTGGCAGGTGCCCTGTGAGCAGAATTGTTTTGAGGTAGAGAGATGACCCCGGAACATTGTAGGGAAGGGGATTGGAGAATGAGAACTTCCATACAGGATGCAGCTGGGACTGCTGCAGTGGGGAATTGATCATCCAGCTTAAATATACTGAAACTGGATTCAAAACCAGGTTTCAGTATAGCTGGCTGGCATATCAGGCCAGCTCTTCAAAACTGGGATGTTAGCACAATACCTGTGCACCCAGTCTGGATCTGCACCTTCCACAGCACTGTTTTGTCACTGATTTACCTCACTTCTGCTATTCCAGTTTCTGGCTATCTCCTGAGCAGAGCCTGCTGTGCTTGCAAAATTGTTTCGGATCTCTCAGTGCTCTAGCTTGAAACTTCCAGACTCCTTTCTCATTTGTGACCTAAGCCGGTTTTGAATGGAGTTTTCCAGATACATATATCCAATACAGTATCTCTCTGGGATGCAGTATCTCATGTTGCAAGAGCATTTGGCACCATTTACTGTGTCCGCTTTCAGATTTTTCCTAGGCTGGTTCCCATTGCATTCGTCTCACACACTTGCATCTTACATGTATTGGGGGTGTCTTCCTAAAGCATAAAAACATGTCTACTTAATCTAAAGGTAAAGCAGCATAAAAGATTCAAGGATAACATGCTTTGGATAGGAGATATAGGGCAAGGAGACCAAATTAATATAGTCAATTTGTGGCTGGGAGTCTGAGAGCATCTCCAACCGGCCTCATAATCCTTCCCTTAGGTTTGTTTGTGTGGGGAGTAAAGATGGTTGCATATGCTCTCAGCAACGGCATTAAAGCTTTTGAACAGCTGGGAGGGTTTTGCCCTGCTGGGATTTACTGCCACGTGGGAATCCTCCTGATTTAGTAAAAGTGATTTTATGGCATTATCAGATAGTCGTAGTTTGCCAGTCGTTCCTTTCTGTGCTTGCTAAGAATGGACCCTGCCAGGCACCAGGGCAGTCAGTAACCATGGCTTTGGGATTCGTGGTGAAGCGCTACCGCTGCTCTCAGACCAGCTCTTTCTACTATCGGTAGGTCCTCTCATTTTTTCCCCTCTATTCTTTGCAGTACGGAGGTGGAAAAAAGATAAGATAAATGGAAACAAATCTTGCAGTGTTTTCATTTTCTTATTCACTCATTCTACTTAATCCTTGTTTAAAAAAAAAAGTGGGTGATTTTATCCTGTTTGAGATTTGGGGATAAAAATCTGTATTACGCAATTCGCTATTAAGGCGTGACTCACTCAGGCGCACTCATTCAGCATATATCATTTCTGTCTACATGCTGGAGAGTCCGGGGTGGGGGAGGAGGGGATGAAGCAGGTTGTCTCTAAAGAAATGTCTCACTGGTCATGTTCTAGTGAGTGTTTCTCTTAGCCACTGCTTTCAGGTCTTATGTAGCTGCTTTGTTTTTCAGGAAAAATTGAACAAGCCCACAAAGTTAAGCTTCCTGTCATAAACCTTCCCTTTGTGGATACAGACTCTACCCTGGCTGCCAGTTCAGTTAGCCCCTTTATAAACATCCCACTTTATATCAAATGCATTTCTGTAACCCACAGCGCACTGTCAGGCATGCAGAAAGGAGGCTCCACCCTACATAGTACATTTCCATAAATAGCATTTAAATGAAACATTATAGTTAAGTATCTGCTTCAGCAAAATAAAGGAGTCTGAAATGTTAGCAGTAGGGACTGTGATTGTCAGAGGAAAAATAATGTTATGATTGTGAAATTCAACAGGATGTTCTGTGGCACCATATGAGATTTGTTAGACAAGCTGTGATCTGTATGTGGAGAGAGCTCGAAGGGCTTTGAAATTAAACATACATGGTTCAAACAATGAGTTTAGGGCTTTGGGTAGGGCCCTGCAATTAAACAAGATCTGAATCTCTGTGCTCAGAAAGAGCAGAGGCTCTTGTTTACATTTGAGTTCTATTCATTGTCAATAAATAAACTAAAGTTTCCAAAAGTGAATAAACATACATATAATAAAACTGGTTAGACTCGTAGAATTGTTGACCAAGTAATGGGACATTTTGCTAATTGATAGTTGGAAAACCAAGCAGGGTGTGGTGCTTATAGAATGAATGCTTGCCATGGGAATCCACTGCTTCAGCCCTGGTTGAGTACACCTGTACTTCCGGACTGAGACGCTGTTGCTGACTTTAGGGTTCAGTTCAGCGGACCTGGGATTCCTAATTGCAATGTTGAGCAGAAACTCCACCACACAGGAATCCAGGTTCTCTTTGTTGATTTTGTGGATAAGTATTGAATTAATCCTTTTGATCTTAGGAAGTATCTCTGTTATCGCATCGGTGTTGTGTTGTGGATTTTTCTGAAGCATACAGGCATAACTTTCTGGACAATTTTTTAATTTGAGGACAGTTGAGACAAATGGGTTTTAGTTGGGTGGCTGGGCTGAGCAGGATTCAGCTCTCCTTACTAATATAATTCTAATCAACATTCTTGAGTTTTACCTTGATTTGTTGATGAAGAAAAAATATTATGGGATTTTGTTCCTTCAGTGCTGTACTTATTTAATGTTTGGGTTTTAGTTTATTGATATTCCCGGAACAATATAATGCTCTCCCTAGTATGTTGAGTAATTGAAAGCCTCTTGTACTTTGTAGCTTGGCTTTTAAATAGGTCAAAATCAGCAGGACAGCTTCATCACCAAAGCAATTAGGTTTTTAACCCTTTTCCTCCTTATGCTTGCTAGAATACAGTAGTGGCTCATTAATCGATTGCTGTGCGTCCGATGCTGCCATTGGAAGCCTGAGGTTTTCAGTTCCCAGCCTCCTCTACTCACAACTGAAATCCTCCTGAAAAGGAGAACTATTGAATCATGATGTGCAAGGAGACAGGGTCAGATTGGGGTTGGAGTTGTATGGTAGTGTTGCTGGAGATACCTTGTCAGTAGCGGTGGGATTCGGCGGCTGGGTCAGTAGTTTGGGGCATTGTCAAAGCTCTGATTGAGGAACATGCATACTTCACTGTGAGGACCACTCCCCATCAGCATTTGGAAAGAGGTGAGAAGTTGAAATGTTTCCCCGCACATTCCTCCTATCGCTACTTCTCATGATAGAAATGGTTGGTTGGTAATGATGAATTTTAACCATGTTTCCCTTATGCAGAGTTTTTACCATGTGCAGTAGATAGAAGAAATAGTAGGGAAAAGATTACTCATTTAAGGGTCAGTGTAATTGAAATCAGGATTTGGGTAGTTAGTGGGGCTGTTTAATAGAAACAGATTTATGCAAACAACCCTTCCCCCATGCTGGGCCTGCTTGATCTTCCTGTTTATAGTAATCCTGCTTCTCTGGGATTACCTCTCTCTTCACAGACACTCTAAGTAGTACTCATTTTTCCAATAGCTTTCCATCTAATACGGGAAAGGCTCTTTTAATCTGGCATCATCACTGGACATTAGAAAAATAAGTGAGTGGCTTTGAGTTATTAACTGTGTGTCTATGCCAGAGGGGTAACGGGGTGGGCAAATTGTCTATTTTTTTAATTACAACAACAGAATGTTGGATGAAACTATTTTAATAGAAATATTTTAATTGCCTCTGACTGAATTATGTCCCGAGCAACAGTATCATAGATACTAAACAGTTTTACCAATAAATGAAAAATACATTGTGGCAGTTGCAGATGCATTCATTCACTTTTAGCCCAACAAGCAACTCTCCAGTATCACTGTGGTGTCAGAATGAGGTTGAGTTTTAATCAGTTGATAGTTGTTTGCTTGGCAGTGCTGAAAAGAACCGATCACCAAAAAGAAATCTGTGCAGGAGAAAATACAGTCACTTCCAGAAATTGCTAAAAACTTATTCACAGCCCCTCTCCCCTGACCAAACAAGACCATTTTATGTCCAAGTTGATCTGAGAGAAAACCACGTTCAAAATTAGTAGGCTAAAGAGAATGTTTTGTTTTCTCTGCAGCAGATGTTTTAGTCAAAAATTTAGCTTGCGAGGTGGGATATGGTAAATGTCTCCCAGCGGGGGAAGATCATATGTGAAGAAAGATAAATAGAACTTCTGTGATGTATTTTTCTTCAGCCCCCGCCCCATTCCTAGTAGGCCACTGACAAGCAGTTTTTTAAAGATATTTTCCCCTCCTTGCCATTCTTTACTATCTAGGATCTAGTTAACTTGTTAAATCCAAGGAAGAGCAATTCGCTCCTTGCTTGAAAGGTCACCTTTGCCTTGTTGCAGAGCATGCTCCCTGAGCCCTGCTGGCTGCTGCTTCTCCCTGCTGTCTTCCAGCTCTAACCTCCTTATAGATGCAGCACCATGGAAACAGGCCCAGTGTTGAGCAGGCTACGCACCGCCAGGAACCTTGTTTGTGTCACCTGAGGGGCAGGATGCAGCATGAAGGATGAGGAGAAGGGATATTACTAAACATATGTGGATGGAGTAGCATTTCTTCCTGCCCAGTGTTCCTGCCTGGCTTAAAATTCATCTGAAACTTTTAACTAAAGGCTTGAGATGAAAACTACTGCTGGATTTTGTGCATTTCTTCCTCTGCACACCTGGATTTCTTTTCTGAGATGTAGCCCAGAAAAAGATTTGGAGAGGCTGTGATGTGGCACCACTATGATTTGGGGGTGCACTGCCAGATGGCTGTACAGTTGCTTCATGTAGGTGCGCTTGATTGATGTAAATTAGAATGTGTTGGCCATTTTAACCCTAGGATGCTACAAATGTGATGGCTTAATCAGGATTTGTGAAAAGTTGCCTCGTTTTGGAAGGGGTCGTCTGCCTTCTCTTCCCTTCTGACCACCCCCTATTCTTCTGCTGTGAGCTGTTGGGGCTGGAATTAGCTGTTGGCGCTCTCAGCCAGTTGTTCCCTGGCATCATTCACTAAAGGACCTTCTTTTGGAACTGAATTTGCTGAGAATTTGGGAGAGTTGCCACTTGGGTAGCCAAGTGACCTCAGCAGTTCTTTCTTTAGAGGAGAAATTTAAATTAGAGAGAGGATTTTGCATAGAATAATATTAAAGTGGTGCATTGTGGTGTGTGTATTTTAGACTTGCCCTACCTAATTGCAGCAAGTGTTCAATTATACATGGCTGAGGTTTTAGGTTTTCCTTGGTACAAGCTACTGCTGAAACCTATTATAAAAAAATCACAGTGCAGACAAAGTGCTCATACTAATGTTGTCAATTTGTATTTGAAATCTTTTTTTGTAGCATCCATCTTATCAGAATGCAGCTGTTCCCTCTGTTTAGATCATTTTAATATATTTAATGTAACCTACATTTTCTCTGAGAATGTCTAAAGATCCCCTGTGAATCAACCGGCATGCCAGAAGTAGCTGATTTTGTGCAAAACTAAAATGAGGTGAACTCAGCTTGCTTCTTAATATTTATTCTTCATGGTATCCATGTCTTGGTAAGCTGCCTTAGAACTGGTGAAGATGCAAACAAAAATGCATTTGGAGAAGGCTTCCTGTTTTCAAATATCCCTCAATAAAGCTGCTGCTATGGTATTGAGAGTTTAAGATTTCTTTAATATTACGAAGTATTGGGTTTTCTTAAAAAAGAGTTTCAAGGGGAAGTACAATCTTTCAGAGAATAAAGCTGCCAGCATAGCAAACAAAACCGTCCCAATCCTTGAATAGCCATTCGTAAATGTTTTTGCTTTGAAACTAAGGGCTTGTCTACACTTAAAACGCTACAGTGGCACAGCTGCGCCGGTGTAGCGCTTCAGTGTAGACACTACTTATGCCAACAGGAGGGGATCTCCCATCAGCGTAGGTAATCCACCTCCCTGGGAGGCAGTAGCTAGGTCGATGGAAGAATTCTAGCATAGTCTGTATGGGGACTTAGGTCACATAACAGTGCTGCTCAGAGGGGTGGATTTTTCACACCCTTGACCGATGCAGTTAAACCGACCTAATTTTCTAGTGTAGACCAGGCCTACATTGTGGCCCAACTATGATGGGAAACCTTGGTGAGAAAGTATTGCTTTAAAGTGCAGCTGTACTCTGAAAAATGTGTGCACTACTACTCACACATCTGCTCCTCCTTATGCTTAGTCTTATTTGCTGTGCATTGCTTAATAGTGATAGGGTTAAGCATGTGCTTAAGTGCTTTGCTGAATCGAGGCCTAGAGTAGCAAATATGTTTTTACTGTTTTTATCCCTGTTCACTGTGCAGAATCTAATGCAGTAAGAGGGGGACCTGGATTCTATTCCTTGTTTACTATCAATCATTTCGTTTACTAAGTTCCAGTTACAGGGATGATCAGTTAGGGATGAGTAGCCCCACCAAAGTAGTGCCATTGAAAGCACAATTTTACCTGCAGAACCTTTTATTCCAGGTAGTGATGCACAAGGAGGAAAGAACCTGAGGTGATAACATTTATTCTGGAGTCAGAAACTGGTACTTTACAGCGCCACTTTGACAGTATACTGCACTAGGCCTACTTTATTTCATTCAGGCCTTGCCTACACAAACACTTAGCTCACAGCAAGCTGGGATAAGAGTCTACTCTGCACTAGCCTGTAGCACAAGTGCATGTGTGGACCCTCTGCTGCACACCAAAATTACTGTAGGGCACTTTATCTAACCTACTTTGAAACAGTAGATTCAAGCGCTCTGACAAGCTTCTAGTGCACGGCATCAGGGTCCACATGGACACTTAGTGCCTGGCAGGGTAGATTTACACCCCAGCTTGTCACAAACTAAGTTTTTGAATAAACAAGCACTAACATACAAGTATCACATGGAAATTTAATTCTGAAAATATTGTAAACCATTTGACATGCAAAACTCGTCCCAGCACTCTAAAGGTGACAAGTTAGCTGGAGGTGTGTGTCTTTGAGAAGTCAGAAAGAACCAAAAGGAGACTGGCGGAATTTATTTGTTTTAGGGTTATAAAGTACTTGTAAAATTGTACAGACTGGTTAACCCATCAGTCTCAATCTTCCTTTGTTTCTGGATCTTGCCAAAGCTTGTTCAGGAGAGGTCTCCCTGACCCCCTCTTATTTTTCCCCTCTTGTCCTCTTTTTCAGGTCTCGTGGACTGCCAAAGCTGAAAGAATCTCGTTCACATGAGTCTTTGCTTAGCCCGGGCAGCGCAGTGGAGGCATTGGATCTTGGGATTGAAGAGAAAGTTTTTGTCAAACCGCTTCACAGCAGTATCCTTGGACAAGACTTCTGCTTTGAGGTAAAGAAACTCTACCCCATAAAAGTACAGATTGCATGGTGTAGTCAGTCAGTATGCATTCCCAGTGTGCACTGTTTTGTGATTTCCTAAGTGGGTGAATAAATCTGTTTTCTCAGACATTTGAGGTTATGATGTAGACCATCATCGTAAGATTCTAAAGTCTTTGGGGTTAATGACGTCTATTGGTCAATGGGAATAAATCTTTTCAGTGACTATACTCTTCTAATTGAATGTCTGTGTATCTGATACATATCTAAGCATTTGTAATGTGCATGCAGATATATGTCTTAAGCTTGTTTGTTTCACTCCTCATAATCGGAATTCTCTTACAATACATTTTAAAAAAAAGTTAAATATGACCAAATTGAGAAGTCAGCTGATATAAGAGCTCTGCTCCAAAAGCCCTGGTCTGGCAGGTTATTGAGGAAAAGCTTGAGTAAACAGAGGCCTTGCAGGTGTCCGGAAGGTCAACAAACTTGAACTTTGTCAGGCAATCAAGGGATTAAATCTGTGGCTCAGGGCTTCTGCTGCCCACTGGCCTTCTCCCTCGCTCCCCTGCATTCATATTATGGGGCTGTTGGCAACAGCACCCCAGCTGATCTTGGTTACCAACATACCATGGGAAGAAAGTGGCCTCTAAGTTAGAAAGATCTGCAAAGTTAGTGGAAGGCTACTAAAGGTATATTACATAAGTGTGCTTTTAAATTGGATAAACCCTACCTAAAACACATGTCTAAAGCTGACAGGATGAACAGCATATTATCAAGTCCTACTTCAAGGCCATCACGCTCAACACAACGTCATGGGCCCACTCCGTCTTCAGTGGAGTTATGCCTGGGATGAATATGGCCCCAGGTGTCTAAATCCCTGACGCAAAGATCTGTTTGCTACCTTGAAAACTGCTCTATCAGAACGCCAAATATATCAGTCTTATCCCTTTTCCTTAAGGGAACACGTTCAGAAACTGTTCCAACTCATTTCAGAGTAGTATCTGTTGTGTGGATATTGATCTCAAAGGCCCAAAGAGTTAAAGGTGTCTATAATCTCTTTCACTGTCCAACATTAAACAGAGATAGGTAGGTTTGGGGTTATTTTAAACAGAGGCCTTGGTTTTACTCAGTAACTTGACAAACACCCAAAAGCATTTATTCAAATGAAAAGTTTATTGATTAAACAGAAGAAGGAACAAGAAATCAAAACAGGCATTTATACTGAAACTCAGGTTGAGTGATTATGCAAAAACAAACTTAGTCAAAACCTTTAAAGCTTTTCTCCTTTTGGAGGCAAAAGATCAGTCTCTTATTTTCAGAACAACTTTTCTTTGATGAAAAGGAAAGAGTTAATTTTACTCCAGCCTTGATGTGTAGAGGGCATTTACTTATCCTCGGCTTAACAGACAGACACAAGGCAGAGGAGAGACAGGTGAGAAAAGATGGGTGAAATAAGCTTTTGCTGATGTTTTTGGAATACAGGACCGCTGATTAGTTACAAGAGGATGCTTTTGGCTGGCAAGTCGACCGTGACACCTGCTACTTGGATCCTGATTTACGATCTGGTCAGGGATTTCATCTTACTGGATATTTTCTTCATAGACAAGGCAGGCTTGGATGAATACAACATAGTTGACTTCAGGATTCGATGAAAAGCCAAGAGAGTGAGAGATAGAAGGAAAGAAGGGAGGGCATAAAATAACACCACAAAGCAGGGGTTCTCAAACTGGGGGTGGGGACTCCTCAGGGGGTTGGATGGTTCTTACATGGGGTGGAGCTGTCCGCCTCCACCCCAAACCCCACTTTGCCTCCAGCATTTATAATGGTGTTAAATATATTTAAAAGCATTTTTAATTGATTGGGGGTGGGGGTCGCACTCAGAGGCTTGCTACGTGAAAGGGGTCACCAGTAAAAAAAAGTTTGAGAATCATTGCAACAAAGGAAGGGAAAATGATGCAGGATCTTACGTGCCCCTGCAATGCTGGCAATTATATATCCCTGCTAATGGGCTTGAGGACTGGATGTCACGATCATGTGATGACTTTCAGCACTCACAGGTGAAAACAAAGTACCATGAACAAGATTAAGGCCAGCAGGCCTTCCTCTCAGGAAGAAAGTCCTTTAGATGAGTCAAGGTGAGCTGGGATGAGTTGCAGTGCTGGCAGTTCGGGGGATAAGCTGGGACACCAAGTGGGATGGCAGATGAGAGGGAGAACTGAGCTGAGCTGATCATGTCTTTTTTCAGTCTCTTTAAGAAAGGGTAAAAGTGGATGTCATAGTTCATCTCCCTCGTTATTTTGTCCACCGATTAGGCCTCGTATCCATCACACCAATTTTGGTCTCTTAATTCTGGTTCCACATCTTCCGTTTTTAGCCAGCATAATTTCAACGATCTTTGGGTTATATCAACATGGCCTTTTTGGTTTAGATTAATCAATCTTCTTTGTCTGGTTCTTTTGCACTTGTTACAGCAGTCCGCATTATAAACAACTTGACTTATTTTTCATGGTTATTGTAACATCTTATGAACTTTCACATACTTTTTACATCTGAGCTCACAATAGAGGTATACTTTGTAGGCTCAATAGTCACAACATAGCCCATTGGCTGGAAGCACTTCCTATTCTGCTTCAATCTTCCTGGGTAGACGGAAGACAGCTGGCAAAACAAATGCAAAATTTAGTGCTAAAATTTAGTCTTAAAGTGGTTTTACCATGCTCATATATTTGAATGGGACCAAGAACAGGGAGAGCTGGCAAGGCCAAATAAAGATTGAAGCAAAATGTGACTGTTTCCTTATGTGCACAAACAGAGCTAGCGTCTGTTTTGCTCCAAGTGGTGGTATCTCTTCCAAATGTAGGGTAAAACATTTTGGCTATTTCAGCCCATTGATGTGTATAGTACCCAGAGTGTGCACTTTTTAGCTTCCTGAAGACAGTATTTCCAATGACATCCAGCAGGGATTTTTGTGCATCAGGCCTTTCATCAACATGTGACTAGCTCTCTCCCTACACCTGCTCTGTTAATGATCACATTGTCTGCCTTGGGGACTTATGGGAATATTGCAAGTATCTAGAGGCTGCAGTTCAGTTAGCATGTGCACAAATTTCAAATTGCTGACTACATCCTTATTTTACAGTCTCTCAGAACATTTGGGTAGAACAGTGTGTTTCCCTTCAGTTTTATACCCATCTGAGCTGAGGTTTTTTTCTCTGCACTCTGTGTCCTTTTCAGGCTTGTTCCTTCCCTGCTCCCATATTTTGCTGCCTCTTTCATATTTGCTCTCAATGCTTGAAAGTCACCTATGACTTTTGCTCCTTTTTTTGCTTTGCAGTCTTGCCAGAACTGGACCTGTGTTTTGTGTTTCAGGTAACCTACTCCAGCGGCAGTAAATGTTTCAGTTGTTCCTCTGCAGCAGAGAGAGACAAGTGGATGGAAAACCTACGCAGGACAGTGCAGCCTAACAAGGTAATAGAAGAGGAAGCTGCAGGAACATTAATACCAGTAAAATGTACATGACATGATTGGATTCTTGTCCAGATGATATATTAAACCATCACAGAGGTGCTCACCTATTTAATTAAGTTGATCACACCAAAGTAGCTACTGAGGAAGGAGGCCACTCTTGGTGTACCAAAATCTACCAGGCACCACTTTATATAAAGTGCAATAGGCTAAACCTTTAACTAATATATTCCTGTTACCTTGTCTCCTGATCCTCATCTCTAAGAACTTCCATTCATTGAGACTGATCAAGGAACTACCATTGTCAGTCAGGCAAAGCGTCTGGTTGCTAGGCTTTAGATTGGGATTCTTCTAAAGTGTGACCCAGGAGCAAGGATACAGAGCATCATGGCCCAATAGAGGGGATAGCTCTTGGTAACAGAGTGATGTCTGTCTGTGTTTTAAAACAAAAACATTTTTTTTACTGTTACCAGAAATTTTATGAATCTGCCAGCTGCTGAATGGCAGAAGCGAACAGCAAGTTTGTGTTCTGAACCAATTTGATCAAATTGATTCAAAGGTGATCAAATAGCGATGTATAAAATACACTCATTGCGTGATCAGTGTTTTCTGTTTGAAAAGAAAATGCTCTTTTTTCCTCATCACTTTCTCTAAATCAACGCTAAGCTCTTTGTTCTGTACAGGACAACTGCCGTCGAGCCGAGAATGTGCTCCGTCTCTGGATCATTGAGGCCAAGGACTTGGCCCCCAAGAAGAAATACTTCTGTGAGCTGTGCCTTGACGACACTCTGTTTGCCCGCACCACCAGCAAAACAAAAGCAGACAACATCTTCTGGGGCGAACACTTTGAGTTCTATGGCCTCCCGCCCCTCCATAGCATCACTGTTCACATCTATAAGGATGTGGAGAAGAAGAAGAAAAAAGACAAGAATAACTACGTAGGACTGGTCAACATCCCCATGGCCAGCGTGACTGGCCGTCAGTTTGTGGAAAAGTGGTACCCAGTCAGCACACCTACGCCCAATAAAGGGAAATCAGGGGGGCCTTCCATTCGGATCAAGTCCCGATACCAAACCATCACCATCCTCCCCATGGAACAGTACAAAGAATTTGCAGAGTTTGTTACTAACAACTACACCATGCTGTGCTCAGTGCTGGAGCCTGTGATCAGCGTGAGGAACAAGGAGGAGATGGCCTGTGCTTTGGTGCACATTCTTCAAAGCACTGGCAGAGCCAAGGTAAGAGCAGAAGGAACACGTCACAATGATTCCTGAGGCTCATAAGCATTTCTCATGGGTTTAAAAAAAAAAATAATTCACAGATTAGGAAGGCTGGGTTTGCATAAATTTAAATAGAGATTAAGATGGAACTAGTATGAGGGGTGTACAGCCCTGGAAATGGGAGTTAGAGGAGGGGAACACTACCAAAGGGGAGAGGCTGTAGAAGGGAAGCGAAGTAAAACAAAGCAGAATGAGCGTTTTAAAGAAGTTTGGGCAAATCCTTTATAAAAGGAAGGCAATATAGGTTTGCAACACATTACCAAAGGCAGGAGTAGAATCTGTAAGTGCGAATATATTCCAAAGTGCTAGATGTAGACACTTAGAGGAGATAATTATTGCAGGGTTAAACATTAGCCCATGTAGGTGGAAGGACTTCATAGCATCCTACCATCACAGAAAGTTACATTTGTATCTTGAGTACATAAAACTGTTTCCTGCATTGCTGGATAGGTGATGCACCATGAACACTGTAGCATCAAGGGGCTTGCAAATAAAATTTTGTAAATGTGTCTTATAAACAGTGAACAGCAAGGGTTCACCACAGTTAACATGGGTGATTAGCACTTGGATTAGCCTATCTGGATTGTGAGTTGCCACTCTGAAAAGCCATACCCGCATTGCTGCATCCTCACACTGGTGCAGCACTCACTTGTGTGTGTCGCTCAGACTTCTGGGACGTATCCCATGGTTCTTCATTTGCAATAAGCTGAGCTACTCTATGATTCTATCCCAACTTGTCTGTTCTTCTGGGTACACAGGGGGCATTGTGGGAAGACGTTGGAGGACTATCCGTGCTCAAATGGTCACTTTGTCACTGCAAAGCGGGTAGATTACCAGCCTGAGTGAAAGTGGAACCCAAGCTCTACCTCTATGACCCCCAGCTGTACCAGCTACCCTGAGTTTTTAAAGCACAGCCAAACTTGGATGAGCCGGGTGTTGTGTGTGGACGGGAATGTTTACATAATCCTTTAACTTTTATGTACTATATTTACCATCTTCCACTGCACATGTCCCTCTCGATAGAATGTCCTCTATGACCAAGCGTGATGAGAATTCATACAATATCATTTGCTTGTCTGATCTAGAGCAGTTTACAGCTAGAGTAGCTTCTATAGCATTGAACTGTAATAATTCTGGCAAGCCATCTCCAGATTCCTTCAATGTTCCTTGCAACAGATAAGTAAATTAGCATGTTAAAGCTCTATCTTTGTAGTGCTTGTATTTTGGATTCTAATGTACTGGTGAAATCTTACAATGTAGGATATTACAACCTGGAGCTCTCAAGTGATCAATCCAGGATTTTATTATATTGTTGTTATGCTTGAATCTCACTAATTTACACTGATTGAGAAAACTATTGACAATTTTTAGAGAAAATAAAAAGGTAAGTAAATAACAATAAAGCAAGGGTAATGTAGTTTGGTTGTAGTTATTAGAGACTTCCTAGTATACTAGTAATGTGCTTCAGTAAATTTTGTGAAGTAGCATTTTAGGGATGTGAGACCTCACGACCTCTAACTGTGTGAGAGGCTGCCACTTTTTTTTCCTGCAGATTAGCAAGCTTCTGTTGTATTATTCACGGAGGCTTGATGGGATGTTAAAAGATGTAGAAAACAAACAAAAATTTGGTCTCTGTCCCCAGGAGCCTTATAGTGTCTGAGGCTGGATTCTGGAAGGAGCTGATTGCTTTCTGTGGGATGCTGAGTGCCCTCAGTTCCCGCTGGAGTAAGCAGCTGAGGAATTTGATTACCACGCAGGACTGGGTCCTGTATTAGGAGCTTACAGTCTGCTTTGATTCTTGCCCTTTGTTCTGTCTGGCGTGCCTGATAGCCTGAATGCAGTTCAACACAATGCTAAATCAAGGCATAGTAGGAGTGCTAACTTCGTCTCCCAAATCCCCAGCCCATTTTATGCTCATTAATTTCATTGGTCTAAATCCTTCTTAATAAAATTCCTTTATTCAATAAAAAGTTGGATTTGCTTTCCTCCTGATATTTTGAGTTTGGATAGCAGGGAAACAGAGCTAGTTATCTCTAACATACATCAGTAAAGCATGACTATAACATGTCAGCCATAGAGGAGTGAATATGTCATAAAATGTCAAAAAAAACTTGGTTGGAGGGATTTTTTATTTAGTGGCTTGCTTCCACCTTTCTAATTTTACCCACCAGTCCCAGCTGCTATTCCAATTTTAGAAATGAGTCCAAAAATGACAGAGCTGGGGATCTGTATTGGCCTATGCAAGTCAGGTACACAAATGTGAGGGGAACTCTAGCTAATCTGTATAGCCCCCAGTGCTGTAATATCTGCATGCCTTCCCCGAGGCCAGGCACTTCAGTTCAATAATCCTCTCATCCTGTTTTGAAGAGTGCAGGGCTCCTTTTACTCTTCCCATCTGGGTTCTAAAATCATTGAAAGAGCATAGCATGATTCTGTTTGGTTAATAAACCTTATTCCTGCTGGACTTTTTCCCTCAGGACTTCTTGACCGATCTGGTGATGTCTGAGGTAGATCGCTGTGGGGAGCATGATGTTTTGATCTTCAGGGAGAATACACTTGCCACCAAAGCCATTGAGGAGTACCTAAAGCTGGTAGGACAGAAGTATCTTCATGATGCACTAGGTAAGAAAGTACCTCTCTTTCTCTCTCTCTCTCTTTTTCACAGAACCTAGAGCCAAATACTGTCAGAGCAATCCGCCAAGTAACATGGCTGTGCTTTGAGTATCCTCGTGGGAAATGCATTGACTGCTATTCCAGCTCAAGGCTGGAGTTGGTTCTATGGCTCTAGGACCGCCGTGTACTGAGATTCATGGCCCCTTGCCACATAGCACCAGATCCACTGGCCTCAGCCAGTGCATACAACGGCACAGGGATCTTTCGCCTAGGGGACTTGTGGCATGTCCCTTGCGTGTACTCCTGAAATGCTGCTCTCTCACCATGTGCAGTAAAACCTCACTGGTTCTGCTGCATCTGGGCCCTTCTTGTTTATGGAGTGCAGAGACAAGATTTGGCTCCTAAGATTTGCAGCAGCTGAAAAAAGATCACACTCACTTCTGTGTGGATTAAGGGGTCCCGTTTAATGGTTATCTCATCCCAATGCTCCATCTTTTCCCTTGTTTCTCCTTATTGATTTAAATGTCATATGTCTTCATTATGATTTATGAATCATTCAGTATGGAGTACATGAATAGGGATAAAGGTGATTTTGATAATCTAACAACTAGGAAAGATACTGACAATATAGATGAAGTTCAGTGCTTTTGCATCGTGCAAGATTTGCATCTGGATATTGCTGGTGAATCCAGTATCACGTATAATCCCAGCTGAAAGAAGCTAAGTGGAAATTTCAAGAAAGGGTCAGAAGTGTTCTGCGTAAACTTGCATAGCCCCTTTGGTGGGGGAAAGGAATCGTAATGTTGAAGATGTTCCGTACAGCAGGGCAGCCCAAAGTCCCACCTGAAAACTGATATGCACCTAGGGGTGTGAGGCTGAGTGCAAAGCTGATCACCCACTGGATTTTATTGCTGGGGCACCTCCAACCAAGCTGTTCCTGTTCATTTGTCAAGGAAGGTACAAGTCCAAGCCAGTATTGGGGTTGAGTGCATGTATGTATTATAATAAAGATTTGACAATTTGTGTACACACTATACAGTAGCATTGAGCTACTGGCAAATTTCCAGGGTGGCCCTCTGAGTCACAAGCATTGGTCATGACCTCTGCTTTTAAGCAATAAATTCAATACCCCGAGAGTCACGTTTCTCTTAATCCCACCCTAACCTCCTAATCCTGCACCAGATGCAAACAGAAATATTCAGGGTTACATGTGGCCAGCTGGAGAGAATGAGGCTGTGAGGCTAGTGAGCATCACAAACCAGGAGAACCTGCTTCAAGCTGTTCCGGTGACCCTTTGAGATGCTTGTCTGAAGTGCTCTTTACTCAAGGAAAAGAACAGAATCGGTTGTTCTCCAGGTGCTCATCTCAGCGTACATGCTTAGCTCTTGCTCTTGTGATGTCCCAGGTCTCAAACCCAGACCTAGGAGACCACAGACAGCAACTGCATCCTGTCCTCCACCAAAGGTCTGGTGAAACCTGGTGGGTCAAGAAGCTAGTAGGACTATAGTCTCAGTCAAGGCACCATCCACGGAAGCCCTGACTGGAGGATTGTCCAGCTCTACCAGTTGTTCCAACCATGCTATTTAAGCCAGAAGGTGGCACAGAAAGTTTGCCCAAGCAACAAGGTGATTTCTTCTTGTGGTTACTTTGGATCCTGCTTGTGCTTGCACCCAACCCTGTTCCTAATTCCTGCTCCACTCCTGTCTCACCCATGTCTTCACTCCTGTTCCCACTGTGCTCCATCCCCGTGCTTGATCCTTGCCTCTCCTCTAGTTCCTGCCCTTACACCTCACTTCCAGCCATCTGTGATCAGTCCTGGCTCCGACCCCGGCCTCCGACTTCTGACCCTGACTCTGGCTTGACCCTTGGCTCTGATTTTTGCTATCTGACCTCAGCCCTGACCCTCAGCTTCGATTCTTGCTTCTGACTCTGGCAATTAGAAATTGACTTTGGTGCTGACCCTTGGTGCCATTCCCCAACCTGGACACCTGCTCTGCCCACTAGACCTGAATCCTGCTCTACTAGGCCAGACCACCTGCATCCCCATAACAGCACTCACCCTACCCCCTCCCTCCCAACTTCTCGCCTTCCTAGCCTTACCCCTTCCAGCAAGCCTGCTTGTCTACCTGTCTTACCTGCACAGAGACACTGCTGGCTCTGTGTCCATTCCTCCCTGCCACCCCAGCTTTGCTCTTGACACGTGCCACTGCCAAACAAGTAATCCCAGCCACAAGTGCTATCCCAACATTGGGTATGTCTACACAGCGACTAGACACCTGCAGCTGGTCCATGCCAGCCGACTCGGATTGCAGGGCTATTTCACTGTCATGTAGATGTGTGAGGTGGGAGGGTCCCAAATTGGGCTCCAGCCTGAGCCCAGAAATCTGTATAACAATGAAACAGTCCCTTAGGCTGAACCCTGCAAGCCCGAGTCAGCTGGCACGGGCCAGCTGCGGGTTTTTCCTCTGCTGTGTAGACATACCCATTGCGACTCAGAGTGCGCACAGCTCCTAGTAAATGGACAGCTTCTCTACAAGGAGGCTGTGACAAACTGGGACTGTTCTTAATGTGGCCTTTGAATGCTGAGTGGGGAGTGTTGGCTGGGAAGGCAGGGGAGTGTGGCTAGGATGGTCTGCATGGGGGGATGGGAGACTGGCCGAGGGAAGATACCTGAGCATGTAACATGAGAACCCAGGAAGGGGTTAGAGGCCAGGTGACCCCTTTGCCCGGGAAACTGAACAAAGGCTGGGGAGGAGTTTCAGTGCTGGTTGGTGGAATGGCTGGGAGGCAGACGGGGCTCTGACCCCCAAGGGGCTGTGGTGCCCTGGGACCCCAAGATGCACCTAACTGGGGGGATCCTGTTGTCTGTGCCTGCAAGACTTGTCTTGGACTCTGTTCCTGTCGTCTAAATAAACCTTCTGCTTTACTGGCTGGCTGAGAGTCATGGTGAATCGCAGGAAGCCGGGGGTGCAGGGCCTTGGGTCCCCCCACACTCCGTGACAGAGGCACTGCCAGCTGTATGCTGGTTCTTCTCCTGCCCAAGGTCCCAAGATGAGCCACCTTTCCCCTCCTGTTTCTTGGCCTAGGGGAGATTGGAAATTGAGGCATGCCAGGTTAAATCATGTCAGAACTGACTCCTTCCAAGAGACCCAGCCCTCCTCCCTAGTGGCCTGGAAACTGGCCAGTCATCCATGTGTTAAGTGGTTGGCCAGATTAGTCAGTGTCTCAAGTCAGAATCGGAGATGTGATTATGTGTATTTTGAGTGTATTGTGTATATCTTTTCAAATTCTGCCAGCTTTACTCTCACTGGGTAGACCCTTAAGACACTACTCAACATGAGTAAGAGTGGCAGAATCTAGCCCAGTACATGGAGGCAAGCAGCATTTTACTTGATGTCTTGTCTTGCGGCAGATTTAATTATCACCTTTTGGTTCAATGTGTTACATTTGACTGAGAGTCCTTTAATGTGCAGTAGCTACATGGATACTTTTATTTATATTATTTATACATTGTTTTGGACACCAGTACTAAGCGATAAGATTGTGAATCATAGAAGTTAGCAATGGAAAAAGACCTGTTACATCATCCAGCTTGTTTCCAGCCTAGGCCAAGATGGCTCTTGAAGATATATTTATCTAGTTTTAAGTGCATTACACAATACATTCAGTTAGATTCCATACTGTGCAAAACAAATTAACCACGCTGAATTCAGTATTAAGTGTATAGTATACCTACAAGCACATTTTAATGCATGGTTAGGATCTGGCTATGGACTACGGAGAACAAGTTACAAGTGCATAAAAAATGCTTTGGGAAACTATTGTTACAACCAGAGTTTGCTTACCTAGAAGCGGTGCTGAGCACTTAACTTAGCAAATAATACTAAACTGCCTTCCCTCCGCATAATTTTTCTGTAGTGGAGCCCAGATTATCTTAAAAATAACCAATTAGTTTTTTATCAAATTGTTATTCATCAGCCAAAAATACTTGTTTTGATTATACTATAGCATTGCTGTTTACTAGATTGAATTTCCTTCCTTCTGCTGTGAAAAGCTGCTTTCTAATACTTCAGTTCTCCTCTTAGAAGTTCTTCTCTTTGGCCAGAGTTGAAGTACTAAATAATGCTCCTCACAGCTTTAGGGCTGGTCTACACTGGGGGGGGATCGATCCAAGATACGCAACTTCAGCTACGCAACGGTCGACGGTGAGTGCGTTCAGGGATCGATGTATCACGTCTTAACGAGACACAATAGATCGATCCCGGATAAATGGATTGCTACCCGCCGATACGGCGGGTAGTGAAGACGTACCCTTATTCTGTGCTGTTGAAGTTGCCCTGTAATCCTTTAATGGCCCAATTTCAACCCTTTGTGGCAAAGTACACTGTGAACAGAACTCATTTCAGGAAGTTGTAGGTTCCGTTTCTTCCTAGGGTTCAGGCACCAGCAAGTTTCTAAACTGGATTTTCCCATGAACTATGAATACTTGTTCAGAATAATTACAGCATGACCAGGTGTTGGCTGTAAGGTTATATACTCAAGCACATGAACAAAAATTTGTGGAGGTGAAAAGATTTGGGTAAATGTACTACCTATCCTGCTTGCAAAGCCATGGGTGGTTTGGTTTTGGGTTTTTTTTGTTTGTTTCTTAAACAACAATTTTTGCACGGACAGTCCTTCCGGCATAAACTCCAAACTGGGAACATCTTCTGAGGACACAACTGAGGAGTCACTGAATCATTAAGCAGATAAGGGAAGATACCAGTGCACAGTGGCAGTTTAAAAAGTAATGAGTATGCTAGAGTCCATATGAGAGAGAGTAGAAAATACACTGACATTACAGAATATCAACCAATGGAGGTCCCACCATGCCCAGTCTGAAGTTGTGTGTCCAATTTCAATTGCCTCACTTTAAGAAAGAGAGGGTAGAAATTTAAAAGCTCTAGAAATAGGCGTCAAAGATTCCGCAAGATGTAAAGATGACAAGAGACTGCATAAATCAGAATTAGTTAACCTGGATTGAATTATTCACAGTTGCAAAGAACAGAGTGAAAACTGGTGATGCTCCTTTTTTACTATGTCTCATAACACAAGAACCAGGTGACACTCAATGAAATTAAAACACAGTAAATTTAGAACTAATAAAAATAAAAAGTATTGTCAGATTCATTGCCAGAGAAGGTCACAAAGACAAATAGCCTGGCTTTGCATTTTAAAGGAATGGATAATTTTATGATCACTAATAACATTTGTTGTTTATGCAAAAAGAGGTAAGGATAATCATTCTTCAGGGTGTAAGCTGATATCTTGCAGGGGTAAGAAAGGAATTCTCCCTCTCATCTTCCCCACCTCCCAATATACAGCAGTTGCACAGCTGGCTAGATTCATTATTTTGGGAAGGGAGAGGAGTGGGATTTGCCTTCCTCTGACGCCTCAGCCATTGGCTAGAGCACCAATGGCCTGATCTGGTATGGCAAATCCTGTGTTTGAAAACAGTTATGAGGAGACATGTACTCCACATCTGGTGTCTGGAGACTACCTCACTGCAGATGCTGGGTGCAGAAAATGCAGTTGCCAAGGAGAGGCATAAACAGGATTTAGAGATACATCAAGAAGACTTTTCTATAATTGCCACTGTTTGTAATCCTCTTCCCTTACAGGGGAATTCATCAAGGCTTTATATGAGTCAGATGAGAACTGTGAAGTCGATCCCAGCAAATGTTCATCCAGTGAATTAACTGATCATCAGAGCAACTTGAAAATGTGTTGTGAGCTGGCCTTTTGCAAGATTATCAACTCCTACTGGTGAGCACCTGTCTCTCACTCATTGGCCACTTGGTTTGACCATTTGGTTAGGAAAAGTAAAAATAGTATCCCTCTCTCTCCAAAATATGGGAAAGCAGCAGTTGTTGTGAGACCGAGGACAAATATACTTCCATATATTATAGGAGCTTGGGTTCCTGTGGCTTACCACTCTCTACACAACATCGCAGAGAGAAGTTCTGTCCAAACAAGGAGTACTGACACCATACTCTGTCCTAAGTACTGTACCATATGGGAATGTCCCCTGAAATATTTACTATGGCACTGGAGATACAGTGAATGATGATTGAATCAATGGGGTAACTTGAAAACTAAACTTCAGAAGTTCAATTTGAATTTTGAATAAGCAGCTGATAGCTTGGATGCTTATGTGAAATGTTTTTCAGACCTCTTAGATCTGCAATAGTGGTCTGGAAATTATATTGTGGGGAAAAAGCTTCACAGGAGATTTCTATTAGTGTCGACTTCTGATCAAGCTTGAAATGTTGAAATTCTGTCTTTTCTGCTTCAGGCCAGATCAAATGAAAAGTAATAATAAAAAAAAAAGTTAACTCAGCATTCAAAATTTTAAGTCCAATTATAGAAATGAGCAACAGTTCAGTGTGTGTCTGAATTTTTACAAACCAATTTGTCATTCACTTCAAACTAGGGATGGACATTTCTTAACCTGTAAATCAAAGTGATCGAAAAGGATTTAGTTTTATATCTTCTAGAGGAATGTTTTGAATAATACTTAAGTGTACCAAATAAAATGGTGATCTAGGAGCTAAGACTAGAAACCTAATAACATTTGCTGGGCTGAGATAACAGAATAGCCAGCATTTCTGTTTCTCATGGTTTTGCATTTCCTCTGACAGGCTGTCAGTTCAACCTGTTACATTTCACGCCTTTGTCATTTTATTGATTGATTTAATTGTTTGCAGTGTGTTTCCTCGTGAGCTGAAGGAGGTGTTCGCATCCTGGAAGCAGAAGTGCCTCAGTCGGGGCAAGCAGGACATCAGTGAACGCTTGATCAGCGCCTCACTCTTCCTCCGTTTCCTGTGCCCGGCTATCATGTCCCCTAGTCTCTTCAGTCTCATGCAGGAGTATCCTGACGACCGGACATCTCGCACTCTGACACTCATTGCTAAAGTCATTCAGAACCTCGCCAATTTTGCTAAGTAGGTGGCAGTAGCATATTAGCCCTGAAACAACAAAATGTTCAGGGGTCTCAGTCTCACTGCATATTATTGAGGAAAGGAAAGGAGAGCTCTGTGCAAATGCAACTCTAAAGCTAAATCCTAGGAATACTGTGTGAAACTTTGAATGGGGAGGATACTTTTCCACCCACACACTGCGTGGCTACATAAACCATGTGTACACTGTTGGCCTGATTCTGTTTTCAGGAGTAATCACTGAAGTCAGTAAAATGACACTGGTGTAAACTGTTATAATTGAGAACAGAATCAGGTGTTTTCTGTGTAAGTACATATACACTTTGGTTTTTATTTGATCTCATATAAAGAATACAAGTAGAATTCAATACAAGTTACTTGAAGGTGGTAACTCTTTTTATCCAAACTCCCAGCCAAAGGAATGATGCAAAGGACATATGCCCAGAGTCTCCTAAAAGGGTAGTGTGTGGGGGGGGGCAGTGGTGGTGCCTGTCACCCAGTGGTATGAACAGTGGATTGTTAGTACCCAGATGAGTCAAGCAAAGCAGTGGGATTCTTCAATCACGTGCGCCTCCCTCCCCCTTCTCCTTTCAGGAAGAAAGATGAAGGGGAAAGCATTAGAATAATTCTCTGAACACTTATCTGTTGTATTCTGTGTGGAGGTCATTCGCTCTCTCTCTCTCTCTCTCTAGGTTTGGTAATAAAGAGGAGTACATGGCCTTCATGAATGATTTCCTGGAACATGAATGGGGGGGAATGAAGCGCTTTCTGCTGGAGATCTCTAACCCAGACACCATCTCAAACACCCCTGGGTTTGAAGGCTACATTGATCTGGGCAGGGAGCTCTCAGTTTTGCACTCCCTATTATGGGAGGTTGTGTCCCAACTTGATAAGGTAAAGCAGGCTCAAGGGCTGGGAGGCTGGATTCTGCAATAGTACCATAGCAACTGTCAACACCAGGAAATACCCAAGTCCTATTTTAGGGGGATCTTTCTAAAGTTCAGTAACTCTTTAGAAAAGTATGTGACTGTGGTGTTGAATATTTATCCTTTCAATGATTCCAGATCAAGGCCTAGCTCCTGCAAGACCTGTGAGACCTTGAACAGGATGTGCAAGGTAGTTGTGCTCCAGCACAAGTTTAAATGCTTTGCAGAGGCTGGGTGTTCAGTGTTGTCCTCTGCACAGTGATATGAAGCCTCCCTGAACACCCACTCCCTTACTCACACCTGTGCAGGGTAAAAAGGGCTGGGCATGGATGGAGAATGGAAATATCAGTGGAGACAACTCATTGCTGCACATTCCCTTCTTAGGCTTTCCTCCTCCTCCCAGATTGGAATAGTTTAACAGCAGTGTTTTCATTAAGGGCCTGAGCCAAAGACCATTGCAGTCTCTGGGAATCTTCCTGTTGATTTCAGCCGGCTTTAGATCATATTTAGCATAAGATCAGGTTCCCCATGTATGCCCTGTCCCATTCGTATTTTTACATGCCCCGCATTGTGCATGGTGAAGTTGATTCTCTAAGAGCCAACACTGCAAGCTCCTGAGATCTGAAAACCAGGCAGTGTCTGTTCTGCTACCTACACCATCACCAGTAATGGACATTCTGTCATCAGCCTTTAGCTGGCAAATTGGCTGATGCATGAGACAGAACAGACTCCAGCTTGCATTTCCCTAGCCATGTGGGCTCTTCAGAGCCAATAGAATTAAAAACTGGTAAGCAGAGAGAGGACTCAGACACAAGGAACAGAGTTCTTGAATAAGATTTTGCCATTTTTACATGTTTACAAGCATTTGGCTATTATTCCCATCACACTGCAGAGTTTCAAATCCGCATTATGTTGTCTGCAGTCCCAGATTCCATTTACACCGTACCTGTCAGGTCTTTTCTTTTCAAATTGGAGATGAGTTGGTCTGCAGAGAGCTGCTAATAATATTTTGTTACTACAAAGGTTTGTAGAAATAATGATTTATTCAAAGATTTATTTCCTACTGGTACAGTATAAAATTATTTGTGTTTGGTGTAGTAGAGTAAATCTAAATGCCCTTGATGCATGAAGATAAAAACACACATTTTAGTTTTATAAGGATTTTTGGATTTGTTTGTCAGTTTCCCGTCTACACTCTTACATTTTTGCACTCTAAATGTCCTATGCAGTAAAATCTCTCCTACAAAGACTGCTTTCCTGAGGCCACTGGAATGACTACCTGAACACAAATGGGCAGATCCTGAGTTCATGTACAACGGGCTATTGCCAGTTTACCTCAACTGAAGATCTGGCCCAAAGACTGAAAGCTTCTGGCATTGCCAGAAGGAAAAAGAAGGGAAAACCCCTCTTTAGAACTGGACTGGACTGGAGTTATGAATTTGCCGGTATGAGATCTTATCTCATAGTTACTGGGGGCTGCGGAACTGCTCTCAAAATGCAAATAAGTGGTACGTGGCTTGAGAGTGGAGGTAGGAAGCGGATACAGTATTAAGCCAGCGTATACTGTGCTCTTTTACCAGTGCAGATGTCTCAGTATATCCTAACAGGTTTGGGGAAAGGGGTTTTGTTTGTGCTAAAATGGGAATTAAGGGTTAATGTTACACTACCATGTTGCTTCACTGTGGGCAATGATTACAGGGACTAGGAAAGGGAAAAGTTACCAGGAAAAGCTGGAGGTTTTAATAAAGGAGAAATAATTGGGAGAAACAAGTGGGTGTAAAGTAACTCTAACTCTACACTGTACACAACTGATTGGATGCCTGTTTCTGGGGAGGGTGGAACCTGTCTTTCACAGAAAGGTAGTCTTTGTAATGAGCTTTACTGTGTAATACCTCCCTTGCCCTCTACCCGCACCCCTACCAGTGGCAATGTGTAGATGCCAAAGTCACCTTATAAACTCAGGGTAGATTTCCGGAGAAGAACAGAAAATCTGAACAGCAGCCTCCACCACAGGGATAAAGTGTTGGTAGAACTCCGCTTTATGGTCAGTTGCTGTTGTGTAAGGTCTTGCATCGTTACACTTTAGACTGGCAAGGTGGTAACTAGGCGCTAGTCACTGGCTGAAATGAAAATATTGGGTTGGATGTCACTGGAGTTTCCATGCACTGGGGTGAATGTTACTGGAGTTTTCATGCCGTTAATTTTAATTTCATTTGAAGTGGTGAAAGCCATGTTAGTTCCCAGCTTTTGATAGCACTTTGGTACAAAAGATGGCATCAGTGTAGAATGCCAAAAGGAGAAGGCTGATGAAATGGAAACCTCCCTCCCACAAACCCTTTCAATTCTCTCCTGGATCCCCTGAATGCAGCCCCCCCCTTCTCTGTTGGCATGCATTTCTTTTACCACATGACCCCTTTTGCCTGAAAAGTTCCCTCCCATTAGCTGATTCTGTAGTCTCTGAATTCCCATTAATTAGTAGTTACTGTAGTTTTTAACTTGACTCCACCCTGGATTTAGTTTGCTTTGCATGACAGTTTTGCGTTGGAATGGCAATAGTTTGGTTTTATTGAGCATGAATTTTATTTTTGGGGGTCAATCCTAATTTCTTTTCTATTTCCTTTTCTTTCCTCAATGTCTGCTGCACCCTGTTTCGTCTCCTTCATTCATCTCGTCGCCGTGGTTACGCTGCTCCGTAACAATGCATTATGGTCCTGCCACACCCACACACAAACACCCACCCTCCTTCCTTCCAACCTCCACCCCTCTGCATCGTTATCAAAAAAATGGCGGATGTCGCGGTGCTTATTGTCCAATCAGGGTGAAAATTCCTTCCTACAGGCGACCGTGGCAAAACTTGGACCCCTCCCTCGCATTCTTGCTGACATCACCAAGTCAATGACCAATCCTACGCCAATACAGCAGCAGCTGCGGCGTTTCACCGAGCACAGCTCTAGTCCAAATGTCAGTGGCAGTCTCTCTTCAGGGCTTCAGAAGATATTCGAGGACCCCACTGACGGGTATGTAACAGCCAGGGTTCAAGAGTAGATATGAAGTAGAAGGGATATAGGATCGGCCATGTTGTAAGACTGTGTTAAGAGAACCCCTGTCCAAGAATAGTCGCCCCAAATTTATAACTAGGTACGTGCTAGGACTCAGAATTGCTATCTGTAGTAAGGAGGACAGGATCCCAGTAAGATATGCGAGGACTAGTGCTAAAACATGTAAACTTTGCACTTAGCCAGGATGCTGGGGTTTGCCTAAAGTCAATGACTTAGGATATTAAAAACCAAACCTTATACCACTGGCCAACCTGGGTGAAGTACAATGAGATGGAAAGATACAAACACAATGTGTAGCTCAATATAAATCCTGTAAAGCTGACTGAAATATCTCACTCTAAGAGATCAGATTACCTTTCCAATAGCATTGAGAAATGCATGTTATAGTTAGGCTGAGGGAGAATGAAAATATTAGAATAGCAAAAATAATCTGTTCTGTATTTAGTGTTACATTTCTCACCTTGTAATTGTTACAATTCCGGAGAGCTCCAGCACAAAGCCTGGTGATGGCTGAAATGCATGAGAACTTGCAACCTAGTGGTTTCTCTGTCCATGCTTTGTGCTGCCAAGTGTAAGGCTCTGTTTTGTGTCTCAGATGTGTCTACTTTCTGGGCCTTCAGCAACTCCTGCAATCAATTACATGTTCAGACAGATTGAATAGGTATAGCCTCCAGTTCTGGGAGGCGGAGGAAGAGTGAAATGAAGTCTGGATTGGTTTGGAATCTAGCTGAAAAATAGCAATGTCCGAGGGGGCAGAAATCAGTGGGAATGGTTTGAGTTTTACCTGTGAGAAGATAGTCAGGCAGTTCTTAAGTAAGGCTTTATTCTTAAAGCTAAACTAATTGGAGACGTGTGTATTGTGACTTGAGAAAAGTAAAAAGCTTCACAAAAGGAAATAATCTAGTTTCCTGAGGCTTTTTAGAGAGAGGGAAGGGGGTTAATTGATGAAGAAGGGCATCTCTGGGACAGATCAACTGGGGTTGTGGCTGGTTAAAAATTAACCAAATGCCTATCTGCTCCACAGTGACTCACATAAACTGAAATCTCCAACCCAGGAAAATATAGATGGGTATTTTCGAGGGAAAACCTTACTGTTGGTTCAGCAGGCATCCACCCAGAGCATGACTTACTCAGACAAGGACGAGAGGGAGAGCATACTGCCCAATGGACGTAGCGTCTCCCTCATGGACCTGCAGGACCCCCACACAACTCACAGCGATCACACATCCATCCTGCACGATGTGCCTTTGCGTCTGGCAGGCAGCCAGCTTTCTATAACACAGGTGGCCAACATCAAACAACTGCGGGAGACTCAGAGCACGCCGCAGAGCGCTCCCCAAGTAAGGAGACCGCTGCACCCAGCCTTGAATCAGCAGGGCAGCCTCCAGCCCCTCTCCTTCCAGAATCCGGTTTACCAGCTCAACAACCCGCCTCAACCAATGCCAAAGGCCTCTGTGGACTCCAGCTTGGAGAACTTAAGCACTGCCAGTTCCCGGAGCCAAAGTAACAGTGAAGACTTCAAACTCAGTGGACCCAGCAACAGCAGCATGGAGGACTTCACCAAACGCAGCACACAGAGTGAGGACTTTACCAGGCGGCACACTGTGCCAGACAAGCATGTACCTATGGCTCTGCCCCGCCAGAACAGCACGGGGCAGGCACAGATCCGTAAAATGGACCAGGTTGGGTTGGGCGCCAGGGCCAAAGCACCACAGTCCCTGCCACATAGCGCTTCCTTGCGGAGCACAGGGAGCCTGTCGGCAGCTTCAGGTGCAATGGTGACAGAGCCAGTTCAGAATGGGAGCCGGTCACGGCAGCAGTCCTCGTCCTCCAGAGAAAGCCCTGTCCCCAAAGTGAGGGCAATTCAGCGGCAGCAGACGCAGCAGGTAGGAACAAAATCCTTCTCCCAGATTTTGTCCATTCTCTGTATTTGTAACCCTCTAAGGTAACTGCCCTCTTCAACATTTTCCACTTACTTTATTTAAATGTGAAACAAGAAATGTGAACTGATTCTAGTATTATGTGAGGAGAGGCTGGAATGGGAAGGAGCAGCAGGCACAGGTTGTGGTTTGCCTTGCTACCATTATTAGCTTGGCCAACAACTCTCACTTGTTAAATAAAATGAGCACAAGATAATCAAATTAAGATTTTAAAAAACTGTGTTTCCAGTTTATCTTCACAATAGGAAAAGTGACAAATTTGTTCAAAGAAACAAAAACTGAAGAATTTCAAGAACAAAAAACTGTTTCAAAAGCCAGTTGAGATGGCTGAGTTACAGTATATTTGCCTACTTAAGAGGAGGGAAATGAATCGATAAGAATAGCATAGAATCTGTGTTGCCCAACTGCTAAGCAAATGCAATATTCTCATCAAGTATAAAGAAATGTATATTTCGTCACAACCCAACAACCTTAGCGCCGTCCTCCACTACTCTGTCATCAGTAATATCAGAATATGAACAAAATGGAAACACTTAATAGAAATATATATTTACCTATGTCTAATGCATATTGATTGGCCTCATATGCAAATCCACATACACTCTACCTTGATATAACGCTGTCCTCGGGAGCCAAAAAATCTTACCGTGTTATAGGTGAAACCGCGTTATATTGAACTTGCTTTGATCCACCGGAGTGCGCAGCCCCGCCCCGCCAGAGCACTGCTTTACCGCGTTATATCCGAATTCGTGTTATATCGGGTCGCATTATATCGAGGTAGCGGTGTACTTAATTTTACCAGAAGTCAATAACATTATGGTGTTTGTTAAGAACAAAATTCTGTAAGATGAAACAGCAATTATATAGTATTCAACAAAAAAAGTGTCTGATAAATATTTTAACTGATGTGTACAATGTAATGGTATCCCATAAAATGAAATACTTAAATACGGAAATTAAGATAGATAGTCCATACAAATGCCCAACAGTCCATAGCACAACCCCCTTAACTCTGATCTATGAAGATGTCCTGTATTCATTTCTCTGCTCTAGGTTAGAACAGTGCATTTCTAGGCAGTTTAAGGTTTATGATGTCCTAAAGGTTAATATCCTTGCTTTTAAGTACTTGAGTTTTGTAGTTTACGTGAAAGCTAAGTATATTGTTGTCATTCAATGACCTTATCTGGCTTTGAAATGAGGCCCTGGGATATATTAAAACCAGCAGCTTGAATTGCACAGGGAAGCAGAAAGGAAGCCACTGCAGTTCTCTGACAACAGCTGTTATGTGCTCATGCTGACACAATACGTGAGCCAGGTGGCTGCATTCTGCACTAGCTGAATCTTCCAGGTGGTCTTTACGGGTAGGTCCAAGTAAACAGCACTGCAGTGTCCCATCCTGGAAGTCACAAAGGTGCGAGTGAGGACTTGTGGCAAGGGAAAGCTACAACTGCTTAGACTTGGTTTACACTTAGAAATGTTGTCAGCAGAGCTGTATTGATTCAGAGTGTGAAAAAAAGTGCACCCCTAACTGGTAGTCGTATGGCAGCTGGTAGTGCAGACTCCACTTATACCAGCACGGCAAAAAGTCCTTTTGCTGGTACCACTGTACTGGCAAAAGAGCTCATTGCTGGTATTAGCTGCATCTCCACCAGGAGAGCCTGTTGGTATCACTCTACCAGTATGTATCTACACCAACAAACCCTTTTAAATGTAGGTGAGGCCTTTAGCAATGTATGGGAGAAAAAGCAGGGCAACCCATACCTGGTATCTGGGAACCCGAGAACAATCAGTGCTTGAAAACTACCATATGGTGTCTGGCTTTCGCTACTGTAACTGAAATCAGAAATATTGAATCACAAAGTCAAGCTTATTAGGCAATTATATTTATACCAAAGAAATGAATCCCATAATGTTTAAAGCTTTTTATGTTGTTTGTGTGCATATCCCTCATTTTGGGTGCTTGTCTTGTATGTGGGTATAGGCGGGTTGATAGATACAGTATGTTGGATGGTACCATATATTATATATTTAAACCACTGCTGGGGGAGGGGGGCGGGAATCTTCAGCCCAGTATAAAAGAAGCTGTACTTGGAAATCCACTAACTGCTCTTCTAATGCTTCGGCTGCCAGGTGAAACAGTGTGCGTGTTCTGCTGGTAGCTTCATTTTGTACTGCAAGTAGTGCTTTATCGGAATTCCCTCTGGAAATAGTTAGTTTCCTTAAGACCTTTTACTGGAAATGGCTAGAAAAATAAACACACACTTACTTGAAGGCAGTGGGGTGGGGAAACAAATAGGCTGTTTTTAAAGCAGCCTTTTAAAAAATATTACTGACCCTTTTCTCCAGCACGTACACGTGCATATGGGCATGCATGGGAAAACCTACAGCCACTGCCCTTTGCGTGTTTGAGAAATCCCCAGTTGGCTGTTTACAACTTCTTGGATAATCTCCTTTTGGGTCTGTTTCATCTTGAGGTACTGATCGCCATATTCCTATGAAGTAAAGCAGTTTCCTCCATTTGCTTAGAAATGACAGAGTGAAAGTGATGTCACAAACTTTCCTCCTCTATCTACCGTCTCCTTTTATCCTTCAGCCATATTGATGCCTATAGCTATGCTCAGCTTCAACAGACGACATTTCCACTGGCCCTGTAGATGATAAAAGTTGAGTTATATGTGTCTGCCCAGATTTCCACCCTTCCTTTTCTACACTGACTCTTTTCACCAGTACAGTTAGTTTCCTTGCTCCCAGTTCAGTCACAGAAATCAATCTGGTCTGTTATTTGTATCCCAGACAACTGAGGAGCTTCTTGAGCTGTTCTGACTTCAGTGGCCAGCCTGTTCTTGAAGCAAATTCCACTGCATATTTTTAATTGCAAATATCACTGTGGAATTCTTTTTCTGTCTTAAAAAAAAGTTGGCTGAGTTCTCTCTGAGTGTTGCTTTGTGGGTATTTGTCATTATCAACCTCTTTGCAAGTTTCATATGTTTTTGAGCACAGAGCAGGGCTGTTTGCTTGTCTGGGAGACATTAGCTTCTGTCTTCCATTTAGTGAGGAGGTGGGGGATAGAATTTTCAGAGAAATTTTGATATTGAATAAATTTCCCTCTCTGGCCTCTTTTCTGCAATATTGTCACTTGGGACTCTTGTTAGTGTTTTCAAATTGCATCTTACCCTTTGCCGCCTGCTTCTTTGTTGGTGTCCTAACTGTTCATGCTTTTGAATTTGATTTCTGAAAATATTCCACTCTTCAATTTAAAGGTTAGCTGAAAGGATATGCTGGTGAGCCAGAGGTCTAGAAGGAGGTCATTAATGCAGTTTGCCCTGACCCTTGTGCAGTCTTATCCCTCCAGAAGCAAAATAAAAAGCAATTTTGTTTTTGTTAAGGATCAAAATCCTTCAAGCCTTCTAGCAGTTCCCAGTGGCTACAACAGTATTTACTCCTGAGAGATGCTGATTGGTGGCAGAGCTGCCCATGGTCCATGTTCTCTCTGCTGTCTCTGTCTTACAGCAAATACTGTCAAGAGAAGTCTAACTGCAGGAGGATATGTATAAAGTTGAGTCACTACTAATAGCAATATCAGTCATGCTGCCACCAAGAGGGTTATTAACCTTTCCACCGCAAATTTCTCTCTTTCGGGGCAGAGGGCCTCCATCTCTGTCAAAGCCCTGAAATTCTCTCTGACCCATCTCTACACCCATCACTGGCAGGGCTCCTTGTTGCTAGAATCAGCATGTCATTGTTGGCAGACCTAAGGCATCCCCTAGACCAATGGCTGAGTCACTGTGTCAGCAGCACTCTCAGCCCCTGAGCATGCGACTAAGGGCTAGTCTATACTGGCAACGCTAAAGCACTACGGCAGTGCTTTAACGTGGCTTGTGAGGTCACGGCACTCTTAGCACTCTTAAAAAAAACACCTCCATGAGGGGCGTAGCTCCAAGCACTGGTGCACTGTCTACACTGGGGCTAGCTCCAGCATTTCTGCCGCCCCAAGCAAAAAAAAAAAAAAAAACCCCGCCGATGGCGGCGGCAGTTCAGTGGCAGGTCCTTCGCTCCTAGTGGGAGTGAGGGACCTGCCGCCCCTCTCCCTTGGCCGCCCCAAGCACCTGCTTGTTAAGCTGGTGCCTGGAGCCGGCCCTGTTTACAGCGCTAAAACTTGCTGTGCTCAGGAGGCTGTGCTCACACCCCTGAGAGTGAAAGTTGCAGCACTGTAAACCGCCAGCGTAGACAAGACCTAAGAGAGACTGGAACTGGAAATCATACCTGGATGTCTGACCTGATATGAGGCTGAGCAAACTCTTATTGTAAAATATTATAACTCCCCTATAAAATATGCTTCCCTGAAACCTAGCAAGCAAGATCTCAGCCCAGCAGCTCAGTCACTTTTTAAAATACTAAATGAGACAACAATCTGAAATTCTACAGACCATTACTTAGTATGTGAAGCTAGTTAAGTGCCTTTGTGCATTTGAGAAGGAGGGGTAAAAATGAAAGGGAGGACATTGACCCATTTGGACTCATAATTTAGCTGATTTTAAATGATTATAATGTGTTGGGGAATGTCCCCTGCTCCTCAGATATCCATATTTTTAGTTTACCACTATTCCACTAAGAAATTAAAACAAAAAACCTACACTCCTCCAGAAAGCCAGTGGCCATCGCTCATATCAGACCTGGATAACTACATCACTCAGTGCTCTGTTGCCATCCAGGCAAGGTGGCTAATAAACACTGTTCTCATACACCTGTGTAGTCGGACACCCCCTTTTGCATTCATGGAGAGATTTTGGCATCCAAAGCCCTCCACGTAAAGGTCCCAGAGCTTCATTCTAGATCCCCATGTTCTGCCCCTGTTGCACAACAGCAGCTTGCTGAGACCCTCAGCCTTCCCGAGGCATAGTCTTCTGGGGCCTCACTACATTATGCCCCTTTTTGTCTTCTCTTCCCCGTGGCAGGCTTGTGGACTTTGGCTGGGAACCTTGATAGAGACTTGTAAGAGCAGCTGGGCCCTAACAATAGCTCACTCTGCCTCAGTAGCAGCACCACCTCTCAGTGCATAGCTGGCCCCAGTGGGAAAGTACGCTCAGCTGCTCGAAAGGGATCACACGTAGCTGCTAATCTGGAGAGTGGTTTCCAGTGGTTCTACTGTATCGGCAACAGCTCCAGTGAGGAAGAGACTACAATAGCCTCCACCCCGCCACCTCAAAGCGCCCAGCCCACAATGCTCCGCTTTTCTTGTCTGTCTAAAGCAGTAACATAGGAGATGTAGGTCGTGTGGTTGATCAGACTTTGACTCAGGACTGCCTCCTTCCTAGAGTAAGCCCCTCCACATTAACAACTAGCCACTTCGCCATACAGTATGATCCCTCACGCTCAGCTCTCCATCAGTGCTGGCTGAGTATGGTGTAACTCTAGGCGCTTTTTATACGGAAGAGTTTGAGTGCCAAAATTTCAGCAGAGCTGCCATAGTTATCCATATTCTCTCTGCTCAGGACCAACGACCCTTGGTAATAGGAAAGTATATTTATAGAGCAGAACAAAATTGCCTTATCCCCAGCAATGTGCTGATATTGTCCTTAATACTGCTGCTGAAACAAGGCATCAAATTGCCATGTTAACAGAAAAAGGAAAGCAGGCCGGGAAAGAAACTTTTATTTTCAAGTTTCACAAAGGGGGAGCTGGGGAAATAAAGCAATGTTGCTCTCCCAACAGCAATATTTCCCAGAATTTAGAAATTCTGGCATCTCACTTCAGGGCATCTGTGCCCATATTCTCCTCTATGGTCCAACAAGGGCACCCATCTTTCCCTTCTGACTGGGGTATCTCCAGGCTGAACAGTTCCCTGCCTTCACCGTTTTGTTCCTAGCAAAGGCAAGCTGACCTGCTTGTCTTCACTTCATAGCAGGTTAACAGTGTGTCTGCCCCCATGTGTAGGTTCCACACAGCTCTTTTGGTGCACGCCTGTTTTATTCTTAAGAAAAAAGCACTACAAAGAAAACATATTAAAGACCATACAAGAACCTACATGATTATTAATAAGCTTACCTGAAATCACCCCAACCCTACCATGGGCTCTGGCAGGAGCAGGCCTTAACACCTCACCTAAAGGGTTTTTGGGGGGCTTCAAGGGCTGATAACCATAGGAATTACATTAGCATCTCCCTCCTCCTAGAGGAGTTACATACAGTTCCGCAGTAACACACGCACAATTGCATTTTTAATACAATGAACCACAAAGGTATTAAAGAAAAATTGTATCTCAAGTTAAGTGCCTCACTTCTTCAAAGTAACAAACCTGCCATTCACAAACAAGCTACAAATAAAAACTTCCTCGCCTTTCGTGCTGTGTGAGGGGGACTGAGACAGCCTTACCAGGAAGCTAGCTAGCAGAAGGTGAACATGGCCAGGACCCAGTCAGTAACAAGATTTTTTTTCCATAAAAAGGAAAGTGCGTCTGCAAACACATAGCATATCAGCAAGCACCAAACAGTCATCTCTTCAAATGTAAGCCCATCTCCTTTCTGAAGTGTCTTGTACTGTCTTTAATCTTCCTTATAAGAGACCTAAACCACAGTACTTCTGGACTCTGGTGTGTGTTGTCTGATTCTGCTGTGTGCATGCCTTCACTCCCCTTTCTTGTCCGTAAGGAGTATGGAATTGTTTTAGGACGATGACTCTGATTGAGGGGAAAGGGAAGCTGTGTGCATGGGTTTAATGCAGAGAGGGGTCTTTCTGCATTAAACTTTTCCTGGATGCACTGATGTTAGAGGGGTTGAAGTATAGTATGTGTCTGGAGTGTCTCTGGAAGAAAGTAGCGATGGTGAGCCTTTGATACTGCTGGACTCACGATGGCCTTCTCCCTCCATTTTTCTCCTCTGAGTAACTTTGACTGTAGAGCCAGGCAATATGTGATTTCTTTGACAGATGCTTACAGCCCTCTCTGCTTCAGGTTCAGTCACCTGTGGACTCAGCCACAATGTCACCAGTGGAAAGGACAGCTGCATGGGTTCTGAATAACGGGCAGTATGAAGAGGAAGAGGTGGATACAGAGCAGCATCAAGATGAAGTCAAGCATGCTGAGAAGGTAATTGCAGTGTGCATTCACCAGCCTGAGCTCTTAGACCTGAGGCTTCCACTGAGCAGCAGGCTGAACTGTTCAGAATGGTGGCATACCCTGTTGTGCCAGAATCATGCTTTCAAATGCAGCTGTTACTAGCACAGTTTTCCCTTCCAATGTGAAGAGGGATTTTTTGTATCCCCATCCTGTAGAGGCCTCCCCACAACTAGTACATTACATGGTTTCGGACCAGAGATCTAATACGGTTCATAAGCATGTTGGGATGGTTGCAAGCTTTGTTTGAAACCATTGTCAGACACATCTACAGACTAAAACAGCATAGGCATGGGCAGAGCTTTGTAAATACACCTTGCTGTTTACCTCCATCCTATTTTAAGACTGAAAATAACATATTGCCTCTATTTAAATCCATGGTACGCCCACATCTTGAATACTGCGTGCAGATGTAGTCGCCCCATCTCAAAGAAAATGTATTGGAATTGAAAAAGGTTCAGAAAAGGGCAACAAAAATGATTGGCGGTATGGAACAGCTTCCATATGAGGAGCGATTAATAAGACTGGGATCTTTCAGCTTGGAAATGAAACAACTAAGGGAGGATATGATTTAGGTCTATAAAATCATGACTGGTGTGGAGAAAGTAAATAAGGAAGTGTTATTACTCCTCATAACACAAGAACTAGGGGTCACCAAATGAAATTAATAGGCAGCAGGTTTAAAACAAACAAAAGGAAGTATTCTTTCACACAACGCACAGTCAACCTGTGGAACTCTTTGCCAGAGGATTTTGTGAAGGCCAAGACTATAACAGCGTTCAAAAAAGAACTAGATAAATTCATGGAGGATAGGTCCATCAATCGCTATTAACCAGGGTGGGCAGGGATGGTGTCCCTAGCCTCTGTTTGCTGGTGTAGTGTGTTCCTGGGCATTTAATTGTCATGTCTATTTATAGCAACAATATGCATTATTTTCCAAATAGGTATGCAGGCATACAGGTGCCACAGTGACGGGGGCCATACAAGTTCCTAGATAAATTTCTTGGTTTTGGGGCAAAAATAAAGTAGCTTTTTAGGAATAATGAAGGACCTATAAAGGGAGAGTGAAATGTATGGAGGTCGATTTCGTTGTTGGAGGGGGAATTACCGGAGGGAGCAGTCAGGAGGGAGAATAGAACTTCAGCAAAGTAAACGCCGCAAAGGCTCTGTCGTATAGTGTGTTAATGTGCAAGGCATTTGGACATCTAACTTCAAACCTTGATTAGGTTTTAACGGAAAATAAGTTGTTTGGATCCTAGCCAAAGTTTGTTCACATCAGAAGACCACCGTACAGATAGGCACTATTAGCACCTGTTAGTGAGCTTATTCGGAGTAGCTAGGGGCTGTACAGTCAGAACTGAGGCACAGCGGCAGGCTGTATGGATGCGTAGCGGGGGTGATGTAGGGCAATATTAGAAAATGTTAGGGTTGTATGGGTAGGATCTTACGTTATGCTAGTCCATAGTTGGCCGTAGTGATTGGTTCTAGCCCTTCCTGTCATTTCCTTCATTTTCTGTGTTATTAAAGAGAAAAATGCACACCTCACCAAAAATATCTGAACTCCTCTATCTAGCTAGCCCTTTTGTTTCTGATTCTGTCCTTCACTCCTTCCTGCAGTACGAGCAAGAGATAGCAAAGCTGAAGGACCGTCTGAAAGTGTCAAGCCGCCGATTGGAGGAGTATGAGCGGCGTCTTCTGGTGCAGGAGCAGCAAATGCAGAAGCTGCTGATGGAATACAAGACAAGGCTGGAAGACAGTGAGGAACGACTACGCAGGCAGCAGGAAGAGAAGGACAGTCAGATGAAAAGCATCATTAGCAGGTGAGAGGAGAGTGCCCTTTTTGAAAGCTTTGGTGGAAAGCAGGGAAACTCTGTAGAGACTGAAGAAACCCAGTTGATTAACTTATTCCTTTGTGACAAGAAGAGCATGATATTTTGCAGGCAGGCAGCTCTTGTCCTCAGTTAAACCCCACAGCACTTCGGAAGTGGTCTCACCCCCCTTTTACAGATGGAGAAACTGAGACACAGAAGTTAAGTGACTTGCACGCAGAGCTGAGGAAAGGATCCAAGACCTTAACTCTCAAGTCTCTGCTCTACTCATTAGGTAGACCACACTGATTTGAAAGAGGGAAGGAGCTCCTCTTGAAGTGTGGGCTCCAAACACTGGAATCAGTGGTCCTGTCACTGTTCAGAGCTGTTGAATTTTGGCATTGTTCTCTGTGTAAGGATTGAGTTTAGCCACTTGAAGTTGACAGAGGGGCAAATCGACTGCAGAATATTCTTCTTAAAAGGAAGAGAGCCAGTTGTTGGGCTGACTTGTTTGAGCTACAACTGCATTGTCTGAAACACTCTAGAATTGCATTAAGATTTCCTGATTTCTTTCAATGTCCCAGGCTAATGGCGGTCGAAGAGGAGCTGAAGAAGGATCATGCTGAAATGCAAGCAGTCATTGATGCAAAGCAGAAAATTATTGATGCACAGGTAAGGAGTTTTGGATCTCCAAGAACAAAGCATTTCTTGTACAGAAACCAGAGGCCCCATCCTTGTGTCCCATGCAGCTGCCATGTCAAAATCTATTAGATAGCTCTCAGCATTATTGTCTCACTCCCAAACCAGCATCAGTCCATGGCATTGAACATACTACTTGCCTCCTTCATGGAGAGAATTCTGCTTTCACTCAACAAAGACTACAGCATTCAGCCCCAGTGTGATGCAGTGCATTATGGGGTTTACTGAAGCCTCTAAGAAAGAAGTGAGCTCTTGCTGTGTAGCATTGCACAATATTCCGCTAGAGTGTTGTGTCTGACTTCAGCTGACTGTCTGTTGTCAGTCTTGGAATAATGCCTACTGTGGCATGAATCTCCAGTGCTTGCCTTGGCTGATACAGGTTAGCTGTGGGAAAGGGAACTAGTGGATGAGGCACATAGGTGTAAATAATGCAGTTCTGCTCTTCCAGTGTTTGGAAGTATTGCTTCCCTTCTGTATCAATGCTCATCCCGATAGAAACGAAGCTGATAAGAAAATATACAACCAGTTTGATCTCTGCCTGCTGCATTATGCTTGTGAGACTGTTTGTCAAGTGCCCCTCATCCTCAAGAGCATAGAAATCTCTCCTGCTTTTGTGCCTTTTAATTATTAGTGTCACTTCCTAGTTACAATTTTAAAATATTTAACTTTTCCAAAGATACATGTAATGACAACAGTATCCCAGGTGGTTTCAGAAAGTCATTTCACCATGCAGGCGGGAAGTGCCAGAACCACTGAGCTGCGCTTGGAATTTCTCTCCCTCGACATATGTGGGGTTATATATTAATCTAGCCAAAGATGCTATTGGTATATTAGAGCAGAAGTGTGAGCAAGCAGGAAAGGGTACGTGTTAGCCATTTGTTTCCATTATGTATAGTCAACAGTAATGAGACCTGTGAAATGTATGAGTTCTGTATGTATCACTAGGGAAAATATACAATGGAAAGCGATCTCAAAGACTTCATGGTAGCAAAAACATATTCTTCAGGAGGTTCTATTTTGGAATCTGGGAAAGTTTTAGCCTCTGAGGAGGAACACTTGTGTGTGCTGTCGCCCAGCACATTTTCCTGTAGCTACTCCTTCAATGATGCTAGACTTGAAAACTAGAGGATTTGGGCCTATGCCGTCTAATATGAACAAAATCACTTGAGTACGGTATCTTGGCCCTTGCATTAATCAGCTCAAAAATATTTAGACTTCTAGGCTAAGAATATAATCCTGCTGGAATTACACCATACCTGCTCCCCATCCACCCTGCAGGATGTTCTAACTGAAGATGCCAGAACAGAAGTCATCCTTTTGTGATATAACTTAAGTGAACAGGAGAATGAAAGGCTTTCTGTGTTCACTGACACTCAAAACCTAGGGTGAGAGAGCTGAGTACAGGGTGCTTGTATTTCATTTTTGACTCCTGTGAAGAAAGCAGAATAGCAGACCCTTTCTTCATGCAGATGGATTGGTATTGCTTTTGAGATGAGCTGATGGTGGGGAGGGGACATGAATGAAACAAGCCAATTTTCATACTTAGGTACAGTCTCAGGGTCTCATTGTCCCAAACTGATGGAGCTCAGGCATGTCCAAAAAGCAACAACCTATTAGACTTCGGGGAGGAAGGTGGATACCTGTTCTCTGACCATGCCCACGCCAACTGTCTGACAGAGGGGCCTGGGCATCCTCCTCCGAGTAGGCCATTCATGTGCTGTCTCCAAACTGAAGTAAAGGGATGTGATCAGTAGCATACAGAGCAGTATAAAAGGCTTCTATAGATGGTCCTTGAAGATGATGGTTATGACTGGTTTGATCACAGAAATCCCGTTGGGATTGTCACCCTCTGAGCCCGTTTTCTCTGCCAGTTTGGGCCTCCAGAACCCTGCCTTGTTGAGCCAGACACGCCAGTCTGCTGCAACAAAGACCCAGGGTCTGATCCACGCCCCCAAAGCTGCAGAGTTAACTGAAAACAGCTTAGCAAGTGCTCCTGTCTTTAGCACTCAGACACCCAGCTCCCAATGGGATCCAAACCCCAAATAAATCAGTTTTACTCTGTATAAAGCTTATACAGGGTAAACTCATAAATTGTCTGCCTTCTATAACGCTGATAGAGAGATATGCACAGCTGTTTGCTCCCCCAGTTACTAATTACTTACTCTGGGTTCAATAATAAACAAAAGTGATTTTATTAAGTATAAAAAGTAGGATTTAAGTGGTTCTAAGAAATAGCAGACAGAACAAAGTACGTTACCAAACAAAATAAAATAAAACACGCAAGTCTAAGCCTAATACATTAAGAAACTGATTACAGATTAAACCTCACCCCCAGAAATGTTCCAATAAGCTTCTTTCACAGACTGGGCTCCTTCCTAGTCTGGATCCAGCAATCACTCACACCCCCCGTAGTTACTGTCCTTTGTTTCAGTTTCTTTCAGGCATCTCTTGGGGGTGGAAAGGTCATCTCTTGAGCCAGCTGAAGACAAAATGGAGGGGTTTCCAGGGCCTTTTATATTCTTTCTCTTGTGGGTGGAAACCCCTTTGTTTTCCTGTGCAAAGTCACAGCAACAAGATGGAGTTTGTAGCCACCTGGGCAAGTCACATGTCCATGAATGATTCAGCTTTTTGCAGGCTGATGCCATTTTTACATGTTAGTTTGAACTTTCCCAGGAAAGCTCAGATGTGGATTGGTGTCTCCCGAAGTCCATTGTCAGTTAAGTGTTTCTTGATAGGACTATTCTCAGTAAGTGCCCATTCTCAAGAAGGTGACCAAATGCTTCACTGAGGCTTCTTAGAATCAAACACATTGAGATACAAGTACATAGCAAATATTCACAACTTCAAATCCAAAAATGATACGCATACAGACAGCATAATCATAACCAGCAAACTACAACCTTTCCGTAGACACCCCAGTTGACCTCCTCTGTACAATACCTGGTGCAACCATAGGACCCTGGTTGCAACAATGATCTATATGATCACAGTTCATGTCAATAATGTCACAATGGTGAATCCCATCTGGACTGTGAACTTGCTTTCAGAGCTTGGCCATCTGCAATGGGGGAGTGCAAGTGCTGAGATCGGGGCGTGGAGGAGCACTGTAATAGATACAGAGAAATTGATGGGCGGGGGTCATGTAGCCAATAATCAGCCTAGAATTATCATGTTTGAGCGGAGAGGAACTTCCCGCTCTCTTTACCAGTCTATGTCAATAGCCTCTCATCTTCTGTGCGATACTGTGACAGTTCCAGGAGCAACACGATGTGGATGTTGCATGCCAGAGAAGTCTGGCCCCTCAATGTCAGCATGCAGAAGGGAGGATTGTTGTTGGTTAACCCCTCCATGCTGAAGGGGTGCAATGCCCCAACATGACGGCTAGATGTTTGTGGCATGATCACCGGCAGTGCAAATTGCTTGAAGGGATCAGCCATGTGAAACAGTTCTGTACACGTCCCGTACAGTAATTCTGATGTTTCAATGGGTAGGAAAAGTTACCTTTTTAAAATGCAGAGAAGTTTTCCCTTTTAATCGAATTTCTTTCTCCTAGCCCAGTGCCCTTATCCCCTCCATATGGGAAACTTGGGGTTGATTTCTGGACCTTACCTCTCACCAAACTAACAAGAGCTGTGGGGGAGTGCCCAGAAAAAAGCCCAAATCAGGTTTGGAAAGGCGAGCGCATCAGTGTAAACCCATAGAAACACAATACCAGTAGTCCAGTCCTGTCATTGGATAGAGTTTCATGGCCATGATGCAAGGCCTTTTGTGGGTCCTCGAGCAGAAAAGGGATGTTGGCAGGGAACTCAACACCTGGTTGCAGAGGACACAATCTGAAGAACCAGATTTCTTTTACTGTTAATTGATCTGCTTCAAAGTACACTTCGAAGGAAGATTGTTCTCAGACCATGATTCGTTGGCCAGTGGGGTTTAAGGCATCAGGATAGAGAGGTAGGGAGGTCATTCTGTTTAGAGATACTTGGAACAAAACTGGATCCTGGTTTCTCATTTTCAAGGTGAAAATGGATGCTAGGACATAGCAGTGAAGGATGTTGGCTTCTTGTCTCTTTCTTCACCACAGAATGCTTTGCCGGAATTGCCGTCTTGTCTTGGGTTCAGGGTGTGGCATCCATTATTAAGCTATGCACAACAGTCTTGTTGTTAAACTGACTATGTACATTACTCACAACTTTACCACACAATGTTTGTAGGTGTTGTGAATCCAGAGGCCCTCTCTGTGCTGCCCAGATTCAGAAGAGAGAGGTCTGGGTGATGGTAACCTCCTGAGAGAATAGCATAGCTGCAAAGTGACGCAACAAATCCTGCATCTTGGCAGGGGGTTAGACTAGATGACCCTTGCGGTCCCTTCTAACCCTGTGATTCTATGACTCTATGAAATAGCCCAATTGCTATTGCAAGTGACATCTCCACTGTGTTAAATTACAGGTCATAAATGGGGATGAGATAATTCAAACAGGCAAGTAAATCCAATCAGTTCTCTAGCTGAGCAGTACCCAGCCCTGGCCTGGTGCACTGATCTCCTACACATTCCAGCTCCTACCACTCCCTGCACCTAATTCATGTGCATTAGGAACATGTTTGGTTAGATTGCATTTTCCTTTGAGTGAGGTGGTATCAGCAGGGTGCATCTCCTTTTGCTCACCAAGCTCATGCCTTCAAGATTGACATTCCAGTTAAAGCTTTTCAGTTGTTCTATCCACGTTTGGTCTGAGTTTGCAGTTACCTCATGTACTGAGCATGCTCAATCAGTGCCAGAAAACACCCCAGCCTTCCATTTTTAACTCTTTGTAAGGTCAAATTTTTTTAATAGAAACTTTTCTTTTGAAAATGAAGATTGAGTCGGGGGAGGGAGTGACTTCAACTTGCAGAAGAAATAGATCTCTGCTAAGTCAGGTTTAAAGGAAGAAAGAAAAATACCTATCTCCTCACTTTGGTGTGGGAGGGAAGGCTGATGCTTTACCTCTCAGATCTTGCCCCTTCGTTTTTCCCCTTTCTGGACCAGGAGCAGTGAATGATAGGACAATGAGTGGTCATGGCCTGATCTTGCTATTGATCTCTACTGACCCTGTTACCTACATCAGCTCTGTTATACACACAGCTCCGTCTGCAAAGGGCTGTTAAACAAGCAGCACCTAAACTCTGTTTTGTTTTGGGTCCCCCACCTTTATTCACTTGGGGAAACCCTTTGGGAAGAACAAATATTCTCCCTGATTGCACATGTACCATACAGCTGACATGCTGGGATGTGAACCTCATGGGGCTGCTGTAAAACTTACGTCTCCTGAGCAACATGTCTGAATTATCCCTTAATGTTTGTGCCTTCCATATATCATTTTTCCTTCCCTTTGTTTCTCAATGGGCTGGGGCTGGACTGGGCAGAGACTGCATGCAGCTTTTTTTAAAATAAGAATATAAAATAAGTCAATTGGCTGGTAGCACGAAGAGCATGTTTACCTGCTGCAGTGTCCATTGCTGCTTTGTGTGGTTGCATTTTTTTAAAGGCAAGACAAAAATTGCAAGCTTACTTGTACATCAGTCTCCTTGGTTTGAATCCCCCTTCTCAGTGTCCCATCTCAGATAGCACAGTTGATTTATTTTTTTATGTATTTAGTGAATTCCACTACCCTTTAGCTTCTAAATACTTTATTACTTGAAGTGGAGGCTAGCACTTTCTGTGCCAGAAGAATTAAAACCAGAACAAGAGAACCTTTGATTTTGTAGAGTCCTGGAGCAACTCCGAGCTGGAATGGGTCTAGGAACAGTGTGGTTTGTTTGTTTGTTTGTTGTGTTTGTTGATGCCATCTCCCCCTCCACCCACACTTCCCTCTTATCCCTCTCCGCCCCCACCAAATAACCCCTTAGTTTTAGCTTTTGGCTGCTTTTCTCCTGTGTTGCTGTTGCACCCTCACCATTGCTGGTGACTGCAGGCTGCCATTATCTGCTGTTTTAATTTCAAACATACTGTGGGTTTATACTGAGCACTCTCCATGCAGTCTTTAGAGACAATGACCCTTACATACCACCTGCACTTTTCTTTGCAAAATGAAACCTCCCACCCCTTGTTTTGCTGCTGCCTGTTTCTGTTTTCCAAATTTTCCAATAAGAGAGAAAATTCTAAACCCAGGAAGGCTTTTGTGCCTTCAACTGCCTTGTGAAAGGGCCGTAGGGTCAAAAACCTGAAATACTTAACCCCCATGGCTGGATTAGTTCACTAAGCTTAGCAATGACTTATTGGCAGCTTCCATCATGTAAAGAAACCGGGGAGACCAAACTGGGGCCATAGTACCTCCAAAAAACAGAAAGAGGCAGAGACATCCCCATTCCACAGGGAAAGCTGGTAAGGATGTATCTGCCTAGAAAGCATCTGAAGACTTGATCACAGCGCAGGCAATGGAAGTTCCTGGCAAAGAAAGCGTTTAAGGCAGTGCTGTACTGGGTGGAATGGCTTTGATTTATTGTGTGTCTGTGTTTCAGGAGAAGCGGATCGTGTCTCTGGACTCAGCCAACACTCGGCTGATGAGTGCCCTGACACAGGTGAAGGAGCGCTACAGCATGCAGGTCCGCAATGGCATCTCCCCCACCAACCCCACCAAGCTTTCCATCACGGAGAATGGTGAATTCAAAAACAGCAGCTGCTAACAGGTTAGATGCTGCTGGCCATCTTCCCAGGGGCAGGGCAGACGGAAGCAGACTCAAGAAAGCCAAACACAGATTCCTTACAGGTTTACAGAATGCTGCTAAAGAAATACTCTGGAGTGGGGAAATATAGCCCACCATTCAGACCAGGATAATAAGGGCAAGGGCCCTCCATATCGCTGTGTATATACATAGGGAGCCTGTTGTGGGCCGTGTACAGAAAATGCCATTGTAATATACCAAAAGGAAGTCAACCATGTAGATTTTTTTTTAATTATTGCTATTTTTATTATTATTTTTTCCTCTTGTTCAAAGCACTGCAGTCCTTGGGGAGGAAGAAGAGGAAAGAGAGGAGTGTGTGTGCGCATGTCCGGTGTGGGTGAGGGCGTGAGCGAGAGAGACAGAAGCAGTTGGTTACTTAGAAGCTGTACATATCAGGGTGATTGATACAAGCACATGGAATGAAGTGAAATATTAGTTAAATGAATTATAAAAGAAACTCGTCTGCCAATTTTAACCTTCTCTTCCCCAGTTCTTTAACTGAATACGAACTCCACACCCAACCTTCATGCAGGCTTCTGTATCTGCTATTGCTAGGATATAGGCAAAAGGCTATTCCAGTCTCTCTGAGCATACTGGGTAGGAACTCTTTGGAGCAGTAAGCTCATCTCCTTGTGGTCTGCCCAAAGCCAGGCTTTTCACCTAATAGACAAAGGGAATTGGCAGTTTTAAAGGTGGGATATTTTTACCCCAGTTATAGTAAGGTTTGATGTTTCCTTTTTAGAGTTTACAGAACTGTAAATACCTGTGTTTTTGACCTTCAGTCCAATTCCCAGTGTGCACACAGTCCATTGTCTCAATGCAATAGCTATCCAAATCTGTTCTCCACTCTCCATTGGAAATAATCAGGTTAGTACTCTAAGGAAAGGGCTAACCAAAGGGCATCCAGGCTCCGTGCAATAGATCCGTGAACGTAAAATAAAACTTTCCTAGTTTGTTTATTTTTAACTTTGTCTTGTTCAGTTTCACTTTCACCATTTCACACATTGGGTTATCAGATATCACAACATCCAGAGATGCTTTCTCCAGACTATGCATAATTTTTTAACATCTCCATCCCACCCAAATTAAATTTGCCTTTCTAGTAATGTTTTTTGATTTCTGTACGTATCCAGTTTGCCTAGGTGAGTTTACAGCTGAACCTCAATGTCCCCCATAATGTTGCGCTTGCGTCTCACAGGAGTAAACTTTTGCAGGATGTACATGAACGCTCATCCCGAAATTAAAAAGTGACTTGTGGGAAGGAAGATTCTGTAATATCACGTCATACAAGATTAACAGGAATTACACAGTATTGCCAACTCTCATGGTTTTACTAGCGGTCTCGGAATACTTAGTGTGGTTTTTTTTAAAGCCCCAGTTTCTGGAGTCAAATGATTGTGAGAATCTCCACTTTCAGTTTGTAAAAAGATATGTTTTTAGCTCTTGTTATTGCAGAGAAAAGCATGAACGTGTGAATCCTAAAAATTCAACACAAAGTAAGTAAAAAGGACCCCAAACTAGACAAATTCAAATTAGAAATTAGGTACAAATTTCCAACAGTGGGGGCGATGAACTATTGGAACACGCTACCAAGGGAAGTGGTGGATTGTCCATCTCTTCATGTCTTTAAATCAAGATTGGATACCACTCTGGAAGATGCGTGTTAGTCAGACACCAGTTATTGGGCTCAATCCGCAGGAGTAACTGGGTGAAATTTGAGGGCCCGTGTTATGCAGGAGGTCTGACTAAGTGATCTGATGGTCTGTTCTGGCCTTAAGTACTATGAATCTATGAAAACTTACTGTTTTTAAAATCTTGGGATTTCTAAGCCAATCTCATGACTTTTGGGGGCCTGATTTGAATTCTCTGACCGCTCGGGGTTGGCAATATTGACAATGACCTTAATTAAGAGTCGTTTGTCCAAGTTTGTTTGCTGTTTAGAAATGAATTAGCCTAACTCTTTAGGCAGATTCTATTTCTTTGTTGTAAAGCGCAATATGTTAACTGTGCAAGTTAAAAGTTACTTCCATTAAACATACTCTCACACACATATATGTACGTATATAACTATGCACAAAAACAGAGAGACCATATCTCCTGTACTGTAGGACATATAAAGTAAAAGTGTATGAATCTCTCTTAGTAAGACCTTGGTAGCTACTTCCATTGAGAGGTAGAAAACTTACCTGAAGTGAGTAAGAATTTATTTTTAACATTCTTTCAGCTCAAAGCTGCTTCCTCCGCCTACTTCTCAAACATGCTAGGTACTAAAGAGCAAGGAGAGGTCCTGCTTAATGTTCTTGAAGCAGCACAGACAAGTTTGTGGAGGCTTCTGTGCTAATGGGACCATGTACTGGATCTGCACAGTAGTGATTTTTAAAAAAACTTTCCAAACTATGTTTTCCAACTCTGGGTCATTGTGACCCCTGCTATTTTCTCCCTTGGGAGCTGTGCCTTTCACCCTCTCCTCCTAACCATGTACCAAGGCTGCAGTCATAGTAACAGCTGTGAATCCATTTGTCTATTGTGAGTAGCTCTCATATTTTTGCGAGAAGCTGTTGTCCCGTGAAACCCCTTTTAGCTCAGCATTTTTGTGTGGCTTGCAGGCAGCTACCGCACGCCTCCCCCCTGTGTTATATAGCTGCACCCAAATTCAGTGAAGTTCACTATATAATTACCCCAGATTATATTCACCCAGCTGTGCTATGCAAAATCTTTTTCCCAAAAGCAGCCCTGTAGATGGGTGTGTACTTTAATCATATAGTATATAAAGCATGTGGTGTGGGTGGGTTTTTTCTCTGAAGTTCAAGATTAAGGAGCAATTGAATGCTTTGTCTATGCATTATTTTGTGGGGGCTAGAAGAAGGTTTACAAGGACATACAGACTCCAGTCGAAATGTCATTCTAGTGGTGCTAGGCTAATGCTATTGAGGGAGCTGGAGCTGACCAGAGCCCACTCTAGCCTTATGGTAATCCACAAACAGTCACTGTTTGAGATGTGTGATTAGATGGTGAAGGCTCTTGGGAATGTATTGTGCATTTGCCTTTGTGTAAGGTTCACATAGGCTTCTGCCAAGAAATTCAAGAGGGACAGCATCTTTTGATGCAAATCATCATCATCAAATACACATGGCCAACTGAGGACCATTGCACCACCAGAGTTGATGGCATCGTACCTGGCATCATAGAGTGAAGTTCCCAACTTTGGGCTGCCTCCATGAGTGTGTCTGTGTTGTAGAGGCATTGGGACAGGGCTGCTAATGGAAAAGGAAGGCGAGGATTCCTTGTCCCAAACTCTCTGGTCCCATCGGTTTCTATTAAGCATCACAGTTTGTGGTTAAACATTATTTGCCAACTGATTCTCCAAGCCTCAACCTAAAACTGTAGCTTTCCACTGTCTGTGATTTTACTAAATCTAATTTCCTCACTCTTCATCTGAGCTGTGCTGAGTGAGAGAGGGAGTTTACAATATACCTTTGCATTCTCAACAGTTATCACAGTGACACACAGGCCTCAGGCCAACAGACATCTCTGTGGCCAGCCATTGACTGTGTGCTTGTGGTGCTATTTCTTGCCCCAGCTCCTTGAGAGAGAGAGAGTGTAGAAGCACTACTTGTATCCCTGTGTGATGGAGCTAACTGTGACCTTTGGGATTAGGTGCTTGCTGGCCACATCCATGACTCTTGCTTTATGGTGGTCCCTCAAAAAAGACAAATTAACTGAGAGACCTTTCCTATACCAGCCAGTTCGATTTCTGAATTTTAAATAAAAACTCTTGACCTGCTTGTGGTGTTGCAGTTAAGCACAATAGCATGTGTTGTGCTCTGGCGCTTTGTCAATTTCTGAATGCTATATGCTGTATTGATGAGGGACGAAAGTAATCATCCTGGCAAGAGAAGCAGTAAATATCTCAGGAGAGGAGGGGATGCTAAGGGTGAGTGAATGGCCTAAACGTGGCCTAATCTAAAGGACCCTTCTTCGCAACACAGGGAATTCGGGTCCTAAAGAAGGAAAAGGGGTGGGAGTTGGAGTCACTAAGCATCTACTGTTTTTTCTTCAGTGTATAGAAATGGGTATTCATGTATATAAATACATACACAGCTGCATATAGCTGCACATTTCAAACATTCTCTTAGAAACCCTCTCATATCATGAGAAAACTTGGAGTAGGGTGGAGAGAGATGTGCATATTTCCTAGCTAGTGGACATAGGTTGTGTTCTGTGGTTGGATAACCTCTATATTCGGCCATCCCAGAAATGTTTTTCTTTTACATTGTTGCAAATGCTTTGGCATATTTTTTTTAACCTTTTGCATTAATTTCATGCTCTAGTGCGAGTTCAAACCACCAGCTTTTAACTAACCAATGGGTCAGTGATTTAACAGTGGTGTATGTTAGCCATAGTCATTTGCTGAGTCACCAATGTGATATATGTACAAATCCTATTTATGTGTTCTGTAAAAATGTCTACATCGTTCTTGGGGAACAATTCATGTCTATGTTAAACCATTACATGTATATTTATATTGTTGATTAACATTAACCAAATAGGACATTAACTGGTCAACCACTATTCTCCAACAGTGTGCGTGATAGATTTAAAGGGTTAAATTTAGGATGATGCTTTTAGACACTTCCTTCCCTACATTAAATTAGCTCCCATGAGAGAGAGAGAATGTCATTGTGAATCACTCCTGCCAGGAATCCTACCTGTACAAAAATAGATTTTCTATCTCAAGGGCCTTAATGAGAGTGTTACTACACAGGACTATTTTACAATGATAGCTCTAAATAATTTATTTTTTAGTTCAACAAATTACACCTTAAAAAAAGTAATAAAGTTGGTTTTCAAAACCATATTTTTATGCTAGTAGCACTGGACTGTTCGGTCTCTGAGCTCCATCTCTGCATTTCATTGTCTGGGTTTGTTCTAAAGAAGATTTATTTTTGTTCTGTGAATAATTTTTCCAAGGTTCTTGTATATGTACAGATATAGATACATTTGAGGTCTTTTATTGATATTCCTACAAAGAATACAAATAAACTTTAACTTTAAACAGTTTGGACTCAGTCTGCCTGCATTGATTAAAATCCTACTGCTCTCACTGCTGGGTGATTGTACATATGTGTTGGGGCAATTTTTTTTATTTTATTTTTTTTAAACTAGTGGGAGGAAATTTGCAAGGGAACAGTATAACTCAACATCTGGGACAGTTTCCATTGCAACTCCTTGAGCTATCCAAGTAGGGTTGCCAGATATCCAGTTTTCTACCAGAATGCCTGGTCGAAAAGGGACCCTGGTGGCTCCAGTCAGCACTGCTGACCGAGCCATTAAAAGTCTGATTGGCGGGTGCTAAGGCAGGAATCGCGACCAATGGGAGCTGCAGGGGTGGCACCTGCAGGCGGAGGCAGCGTGCAGAGACACCTGGCTGCACCTCTGCCTAAGAGTTGAGGGACATATTGCTGCTTCTGGGGCGCCTCTGAGGTAAGCCCCGCTTGGAGCCTGCACCCCCTCCCACACCTCAACCTCTACCCCAGCACTGAGCTCCCTCCCACACCCGAGCTCCCTCCTGGGCCCCATCCTGCATCCCGACTCCCCGCCCCACTCCTGATCTGCCTCCCACACCCAAACTCCCTCCTGGAGCTGGCACTCCACACCCCTGCCCCAGCTCAGAACCCCCTCCTGCACCCTGAACCCCTCATTTCTGGCCCCATCCCAGAACCCACACTCCCTGCTGGAGTCCTCACCCCCTCCCCATGCCCCAGCCCGATGAAAATGAGCAAGTGAGTAAGAGTGGGGAAAAGCAAGCAACAGGGGACGGGGGGGATTGAGCAGGAAACAGAGATGGTCTGTGGCTGAAGAGCGCATCAGAGATTGGGCTTTGAAATTGCAGATTGCTGGTGAGCACAATACGGTTTGTCGTTTCTCTCTCTCACTGCTCTCCATTAGAGATCCGTGGAACCAGAATTCTATTCACTGATCTGGATTTGGAATTCTGGTGCTGTGCTTAGCCTCAGTTCTAAAGTTTGCCCCCTTTGCTGAGCTCTCCTTCCCTATGCAGTAATTCTCCCTGTTTTTTAATCTTCTTGCCCACATGGAATAGTCCGGCTAAACTGTATAGAGAGAAAAAAATGAGGAGTACTTGTGGCCCCTTAGAGACTAACAAATGTATTTGGGCGTAGGCTTTTGTGGGCTAAAACCCACTTCATCGGAAGCTTATGCCCAAATAAATTTGTTAGTCTCTAAGGGGCCATAAGTACTCCTGTTCTTTTTGCTGAAACCTGTATAAAGAGATAGGGTGACACCCTGTGGTGAAACAGGAGATCCACTCCAACCATCTTTCTAAACTTTAACTTTGAGAAAGGGTAAAGGGACACTGTCGGACAGAAATTATCTCTTTAAAAAATATTCCTTTTTCTATGTTACTAATAACAACGGAAGTAATGAAAACACTCTCAACTATCTGATTTTCTTTGCATTAGTTATTTTGGACACTTTGTGCATTTCTATAATTGTGGACCATGAAGGCAACCTCAGTTTCCCTTGTTTGTAGTAAATTTCTAATTTGCAGGTTCTCTTGCACTAGCCTAGCACAAAGCTACATCCTTTGAGCTCCAGCCACTTCAAGGGAATGTTTATTCATAGATGCACACAGAATAGTGGCTTCTAACATTAGTTCTATTTATCATTCCATAGATATGAATTACAAGGGAATACAAAAAGTGGAAAATCCTTCCCACTCTGGATTTGTGTCATGGAAAACTTTGTGTTGGGCATAGATTTGGTAAAAGTTTATTTTTAAAACTGTCATTTTATATACAGGGTTTTAAAGGCCTTGAAGCCTTCAAACTATACACACAGTGAATGTATGCAACTTTGTTCTCCTATTTTTATCACCACCTTGACGCTACCATCTCTGTTCTGTTCTACATTTACCTGTTGGTGTCTTGTCCGTATTTAGACTGGAAGCTCTCTGGGCTTGAGCCTGCCTTAATATACCTCTACATTGCCCAACACAAGGTGGCCTAATCCTGAATGGGGATTCTGGGCACTGGGGCAAAACAAATAATGTTCTGGTGATACACTGGTTGAGAATTTCCTCCACAAGAGAGACTATCTAATTTCCTTGCACCTTTCCTCTGCAGTTACCTACATTTATTCTACATCCCTGTCTACCTGCCTAAAATGTTAACTTTCCTTTTTATCTATGATCTGCTCATACGCATTCTGGTTCCACTGTCCAAAATTATTTGTTCCAAAAGGAGCATTTTCCCCTTCTTTAGAGAACTCCATGTTAGTGCTGGGTCATTTGGTCTGGTCTTGTCACAGTTCATAGCTGACCCATTTCAGCTGGAATGACCCTATGGGAAAACTCCCCTTTAGTATTTCTTCTACCTGAAGAATGTAAGAATAAAAGTTTTGTGGTTATACAGATACTAGGGTACATGTTTCTACTTGACAGGAAAGCTGCTGCTGTCTAAACCGGTGGGATACAAGCTTGCTTACACTTAAGCAATATCCTCCTGAAAAGAGAATTCTCACTGTCTCTAGAACACATACATTCCTGTCCTTCACCTTCTCTCCCAGCCCGGCACGTTAAATATCCCCGTATCCTTAGAAGGTGTATTGAATTACTGCTTTTCAGTGCAGTGGTGTAGATTGAATATCCTGGCTGTAGACACAAAATGTTGTTTCCCTCTCAGTTCTTCCAGTAGCAAGTAATGAATACTTTGGTTTGTTTCCATGGAGCCAGAGTAAGGATCAATTCTCTGCTGTCCTTTATAAGATCAGTGGGAACCACAGTTTCCAACTTTCACGTGGTAAATAAGCACCCCGACTTTCACAATAAGCCAAAAATCAAGCTAATCCCATTTCAAAACAAGCCAATCCCTATATGTGACTAGATCCCCCCAGTGTGTAATCTGGGACTGTTGTGGGCCTGCTGTGCACCCGACTCTCTCCCACCCCTTGCCCTTGCTTGCCGGGAGCCAATCCAAAAAAAAGAAGCAACAACCTACTAGCCAACAAGCAACTCACAAGCCAATTAAGTCAAAAACAAGCCCAATTTCTGTGTTTTTTTTCATGGGTTTGGCATGTCTGGTGGGAACCTGTAACTATCCTGATGTAGCAGAACACCAGGTTCTTCTTCGAGTGCTTGCTCATATCCATTCCATTAGGTGTGCGCGCGCCGCGTGCACGATCGTCGGAAGATTTTCTACCCTAGCAACACCGGCGGGTCGGCTGTGGAGCCCCCTAGAGTGGCGCCTTCATGGCGCTGAATATATACCCCAGCCGACCCGGCGCCCCCTCAGTTCCTTCTTACCGCCCCTGACGGTCGTTGGAACTGTGGAGCGCGGCGTAGCTGTTCTCCACTCTCCCTAGCTTATCCAGTTATTCACAGTTATAGTTGTAGTTCTAGTTGTTTATAGTTATATAGTTGGTTATTCACTTGTTTATAGTTGTTATATAGTTAAAAAAGGGGGATTAAGGGGGTTATCTCCCCCCTTTTTCCCCGGCCGCGTGGTCGGGCTCATGCCCAAGGCTCCCAGCTTCAAACAGTGCGCCTCCTGCGCTAAGCCTATGCCAACGAGCGACCCGCACGACTCGTGTTTGAAGTGCCTGGGAGAATCCCATCAAACAGATAAGTGCAAGATCTGTAAGGCCTTCAAACCGAGGACCAAGAAGGAGCGGGACTTTCGACTCCGGCAACTCCTTATGGAGGCAGCACTTAGCCCGGACGCTCCATCGGCGCGCCAGGCCCCGGCACCTAGCACCTCGGTGCGTAGTGCCCCAGCGGCACCGACCATGCCGACTACGGCAGACAAGCCTCCACGGCACCGGACCTCATCGGCACCGCACTCACAACAAGTGCCTCGGCGCCGTTCATCATCCCCGGGACATAAAAAATCCCATAAGGCGGGGACCTCAGTGCCGAAGACGCCGGCTCCCCCGGTGCCGGGGGTAGAGCCGCGTCCACCTGTAGAGCACCGGAAACAGGTGCCTCCAGCACCGTCGACTCCGGCTCCAAGGCCGTTGAGTCCGGTGCAGACAGAGTCACCACCGAGACCGGCGGTGATACAGTGCCTCCCGTCGACACCGGAGACTTTCGCGACGGCGAGAGACCTGATCGCCCTCACGGAGCCGGCACCGCCACAACCACCGGCACCGTCGGCACCGTTGAGTCGCCCGGTCCACTCTAGGGGAAAACCTGCCTTGATGCGCCCTCCATCGCAAGGGCTGGAACCTCGGCACCGATCCAGGTCCCGAAGCAGGTCCCCACGCCGCTCGCAGTCCCGGCACCGAATATCACCTCGGCACCGGTCGTACTCGCGGCCAAGATCATCGCGGCACCGCTCTACATCTCGACACCGTTATGATCGTCGGCACCGATCAACGTCGAGACGTAGCTCTCGGCACCGGTACGATCGACGCTCGACTTCGAGAGGCCGCTCCCGGCACCGGGCTTACTCTAGGTCATCGTCTCGATCCAGGTCCGACTCCCGGCACCGGCGAGGCCACCGGCACCGATCGCGATCTCGGCACCGATCACCGGCACCGCGTAGAGACAGAACATCTCTAGATCGGCACCGGACGGCACCGTATCCTACGGGATTCGTCTCGACGCAGTCGGCACCGCCATGGCCATCGAGATCGGTGTCTCGCTCCTCTGAGGACCTGCCAAGATCGGCATACCCCCCTCAGGGACAAGCCGGGGAGCGAGATTTAGGCCATTGGCAAGAGGGAGCAGAGGACCCTGACCAGGGCCCATCTCACTGGTCATTCTGGACCCCGTGGGCATACCACCAGGCGCAAGGGGCTCCAACAACCTCTCGCTCGGGTCACTCTGATACAAGGGCCCCAGAGTCCACCATCTCTCGCCCTCCTCCAGGGGGCATGGAGGCCTCTGTATCCACACCACCTGACGTCCCGGACCCAAGGGCAGGTGATGCTCCGACCCAGGAACAGGGAGACCAGGATCCTGTACCACCTGAGGCATCTTCCTCTTCCTCTCCGGATGAGGCAGTGGCGGGCACGTCGTGCACAGGTCCACCCCCGATAGATCTTCGGGCTCATCAGGACCTGTTACGTAGGATGGCCCGTAACATGGACCTGCAGACGGAGGAGATAGTGGAGGTGCAGGACCCCATTGTAAATATCCTCGCGGCGGATGTCCCATCAAGAGTGGCGTTGCCCCTGATCCGCACGATCCAGGCGAACGCAACTACGATATGGCAAACCCCGGCCTCTATCCCACCTACAGCGAGAGGGGTGGAAAGAAAGTACTTTGTCCCTTCCAAAGACTACGAGTACTTGTATACTCATCCCCAACCGTGTTCACTGGTGGTGTCATCAGTGAATGCTAGGGAGCGCCACGGTCAACAAGCTGCAGCGCCCAAATCAAAGGAGGCTAAGCGGCTCGATTTGTTTGGCCGTAAAGTTTATTCAGCTGGAGGGCTGCAACTTAGAGCGGCTAACCAGCAGGCGCTCCTGAGCCGCTACAACTTTAATTCCTGGAACTCCATGGGGAAGTTCAAAGAATTGGTTCCCCAAGAGTCCAGGGAAGAGTTTGGGGCCTTGGTTGAGGAAGGTAAGAAGGTGGCTCGGACCTCCTTACAGGCCTCCCTGAACATAGCGGACTCGGCCGCAAGAACCCTGGCCGCAGGTATCGCTATGCGCAGGACCTCCTGGCTACAAGTTTCGGGTTTGCCCCCTGAATTACAGCAGACCCTACAGGATTTGCCCTTTGAAGGACAGGGGTTGTTCTCGGAGAAGACGGACTCTCGATTGCAGAGCCTCAAAGACTCCAGGACAATCATGCGCTCCTTGGGGATGCATGTTGCGGGTCCCCAGCGCAGACCATTTAGGCCCCAGCCTCAACGTTTTTACCCCCCTCCACCTCGTCAGAGACAGGACCCTGCCAGAAGGCGAGGGCGAGGTGGTAGGAGAAGATGGGCTGGCCCTCAACCCGGTCAGAACCAAGGGCCACCAAGACCACCTTCAGGTCCTAGACAGAACTTTTGAAGGTGCGGTCGAGGACGGCGCCCCAGTCATTTCCCAGGATCCAGCTCCCTCCTTTCGGGATCGCCTCTCCCACTTCCACCGTGCTTGGTCCCTTATAACTTCGGACCGTTGGGTCCTCCGCACGGTGGAGAGGGGATACGCTATCCAGTTTTCCTCTATCCCCCCCTCCCACCCTCCTTCCCCGTCCCTCTTCAGGGACCCTTCTCACGAGCAACTTCTTATACAGGAGGTTTCTACGCTCCTTGCCATGGGGGCCATAGAGGAGGTCCCGATAGAGTTAAGGGGCAGGGGATTTTATTCCCGTTACTTCCTGATCCCCAAGTCCAAAGGAGGTCTGCGGCCCATCTTGGACTTGCGCGGACTCAACAAATTCGTAGTAAAGTTGAAGTTCCGCATGGTCTCTTTGGGGGCCATTATCCCTTCCCTCGATCCTGGAGACTGGTTCGCCGCCCTCGACATGAAAGACGCTTACTTTCATATCGCAATTTACCCGCCTCACAGACGCTTCCTGCGATTCGTGGTAAACACGGTGCACTACCAATTTGCAGTCCTTCCCTTCGGCCTATCCTCGGCCCCAAGAGTGTTCACGAAATGTATGGCTGTCGTGGCAGCGTACCTTCGTCGGCAAGGGGTACAGGTGTTCCCGTACCTAGACGACTGGCTGGTGCGCGGTCGCACCAAGGAGCAAGTTCAAGCTCACGTCCACAGAATAGTGCACACATTCAACGAGTTGGGCATCCTACTCAACAAGGACAAATCCACTCTAGAGCCTACCCAGAGAATAGAATTCATCGGCGCAGTTCTAGACTCCAGACGTGCACAAGCCATCCTGCCAGACAACCGCTTTGGCACCATCACGAACCTCATTCAAGGGCTCAAGGCCTTCCCAACTACCACGGTGAGGTCGTGCCTTACCCTGCTGGGTCACATGGCTTCCTGCACGTACGTAACCAGGCATGCCAGACTTCGGCTTCGCCCGCTTCAAACCTGGGTGTCATCAATATACCGTCCACATCGGGACAGTCTGAACATGGTGGTCACGGTCCCGAACTCGGTCCTGGCCTCCCTCACCTGGTGGCTAGATCACAATGTAGTCTGCGAGGGGATGCCATTTCACGCCCCACAACCCTCTCTGCACCTGGTCACAGACGCGTCATCTCTGGGTTGGGGTGCCCATCTCAACGAACATCATACCCAGGGCCTGTGGACTGCACCCCAGTTAGCCCTGCACATCAATGTTCGGGAACTGATGGCGGTACGCCTGGCGTGCCAGGCATTCCTCAATCTCCTACGTGGCCGCTGTGTGTTAGTTCTCATCGACAACACCACGGCCATGTTTTACATCAACAAGCAAGGAGGAGCACGTTCGTCAATTCTATGCCAAGAGGCCACTCGCCTGTGGGACTTCTGCATCGCCCACTCAATCCATCTCACGGCATCGTTCCTCCCTGGAGTCCAGAACACTCTAGCGGACCGACTCAGCAGGTCCTTCCAGACGCACGAGTGGTCTATCCGTCCGGACATCATACATTCCATCTTCCAGAGGTGGGGGTTTCCCCAGATAGACCTGTTTGCATCTCGAGACAACAGGAAGTGCCATGTATTCTGCTCCCTACAAGGTCGAGCTCCGGGCTCCCTCTCGGATGCCTGTCTACTTCCCTGGAAAGACCACCTGTTTTATGCATTCCCTCCGTTTCCTCTGGTCCACAAGGTTCTGCTCAAACTGCGCAGAGACCAGGCACAGGTAATTCTGATCGCTCCAGCGTGGCCGAGACAACATTGGTACTCCACACTGTTGGAACTCTCGGTTCAGACACCGATCCCGCTTCCGTTGTGTCCGGATCTCATCTCTCAGGACCACGGCCGGTTGCGTCACCCCGACCTGCAATCACTCCACCTCACGGCGTGGCTGCTCCATGGTTCACCCAGGCAGAGCAGCAATGCTCGCACTCTGTACAACAGATTCTGCTGAGCAGTAGGAAGCCCTCAACACGGACCACGTACCTGGCCAAGTGGAAGCGGTTCTCCTGTTGGTGCGAACAACGAGCCACATCCCCGTGGCAGGCACCCATTCCTCTCATTTTGGACTATCTCCTCTCCCTAAAACAACAGGGGTTGGCGATATCTTCAATTAGAGTTCACCTGGCCGCTATATCGGCCTTTCACCCAGGGGAACTCGCGTCCTCGGTATTCTCTAACCCGATGGTCGTTAGATTCCTCAAGGGCTTAGACCGGACGTACCCTCAACAACGTCAGCCCGTCCCGACGTGGGACCTCAACCTGGTTCTCTCCAAGCTCACAGGTCCTCCATTCGAGCCACTGGCCACCTGTTCACTTCTGTATCTATCCTGGAAGACAGCCTTCCTCGTAGCCATCACCTCAGCAAGGCGCGTTTCTGAACTCAGGGCGCTTACCTCTGAGCCCCCTTATACAGTTTTCCATAAGGATAAAGTGCAGCTTCGTCCACATCCTGCCTTTCTCCCTAAGGTGGTTTCTCCTTTTCATATCAACCAGGACATATTTCTCCCGGTCTTTTATCCCAAACCACATGCCACTCGCCAGGATCAACGTTTGCATTCCCTGGACGTACGAAGGGCCCTGGCCTTCTATATTGACCGCACAAAGCACTTTAGAAAGACGACGCAACTCTTCGTTGCAGTGGCCGACCGAATGAAAGGCTCACCGGTCTCCTCACAACGCCTATCCTCCTGGATTACGTCTTGCATCCGGACTTGCTATGACCTGGCAGGTGTCTCAGCACCGCACCTCACCGCTCACTCCACGAGGGCCCAAGCCTCCTCGACTGCTTTCCTGGCACATGTTCCGATACAGGACATTTGTAGAGCGGCGGTTTGGTCATCAGTCCACACGTTTACAGCTCACTATGCACTAGTGCAACAGTCCAGGGACGATGCTGCATTCGGATCAGCGGTTTTGCACACAGCAATGTCTCACTCCGACCCCACCACCTAAGTTGGGCTTGGGAGTCACCTAATGGAATGGATATGAGCAAGCACTCGAAGAAGAAAAGACGGTTACTCACCGTTGTAACTGTTGTTCTTCGAGATGTGTTGCTCATATCCATTCCAAACCCGCCCCCCGTCCCCACTGTCGGAGTAGCCGGCAAGAAGGAACTGAGGGGGCGCCGGGTCGGCTGGGGTATATATTCAGCGCCATGAAGGCGCCACTCTAGGGGGCTCCACAGCCGACCCGCCGGTGTTGCTAGGGTAGAAAATCTTCCGACGATCGTGCACGCGGCGCGCGCACACCTAATGGAATGGATATGAGCAACACATCTCGAAGAACAACAGTTACAACGGTGAGTAACCGTCTTTTCTGTGACTCAAACCAGCTTTCCACTACTTGCAGGAAACCCCCCTTAATACTTAGCCCAGTGTCAGAGCAGTGCAGCTTTGTCTGACCAGGGAGGGAGGCTGCCATCTGAGTCCAGAATTCTGTCACAGCAGTTAGCAGGGCTGGGGACACAGAACAATGACCACTACATCGTTCCACCATTGACATCTGCCAACTATAGACCCAGAATTTGTGTTGCTGGTTACAGAAGGGACCTTGTGGGAGAGAAACATCCCAGTGATGAGATACTGGAAGTGAAGGGAGGTGAGGAGGAATGGACAGGAATATGGAATGAAACACTACTATCATGGAGCTGTCTAGTAAAGCCTCTATCATTCTTTCCTCCCTGTTGCCCAGGCCTTAGATTGCAGAGGGACTAATGTGTAGATAGCAGCTGTAGTTGCATGGGAAAAGGGACGTCTCTCACTCATGAGGTGTGCCCAACAGGAAAAAAAATGTTCAGCCCCCAATGAACAGACTGCTCTGGCTCACACTTGTACATAACTCCCTTTCCCTCTCCCACCGGCTCATTTTTCCTGTGTGTAACTTAGGCCGCTTTGCAAGCAGGTACCACATTGAAGCCCACCAGAAACTGTTTGAAAACTGCTATTAAGGTGAGACCCTCTTTGAGGAAGACTGCATCTCACCTCATTCAGGAGCTGCTGTTTTATATCCTCAAGGTCGACCAGAGCAGGTGAGACAAAATCCACTTTCAGAATCATGTACCCAGTATCTACACAGGAGAAAAGCGTTGCATGAATGGAGGTGTAGTCCAGTGCTAAGCAAATGCTGCTTTTTCTCTCATCTATTGTACAATGGTAATGCCCCCTAATAAGAAGTTACAATGTATCACACCTGTGCAATCTACTCACTACTTAAAGGGTTGAGGTGCATGATGCTTCCAGAAGGGCTGCAGTCCATCTCCTCAAGATTGTTGGGCTTCTATTTTGTCGGGAGTACACACGTTGAGGAAGGCAATTGAACTAAGAAAAGCTTGAATGGGTGCCTGACCATGAAGTGAGTGCCCCTGCCTGTGCAAAACTGTCAGGGCTGAGCTGAATGCTGCTTCCAATGCCATTGTTAATTCCAACACTACTGTCGCTGCTCGTGCCACTCACTGGCTATCCCTGAATGAGAGTTACACTCCAAGCAGAGACTGAAAGGAAGAGGGTATGTTCTTATCTTAGGGGGAGAGAACTTATACACAGAGTTCACATTCCCTCAGCATGTAAAACTTAATAAAATGAGACTAGACTATACAATGGGCGACAGCATCCCACTCAATTGTTTTTCTCAGCTATGTCCACACATTGACAAGGTTAAAGGATGTCACTTGGGGAAATAGCCACAGGTATCAAAGAGAAGCTAGACAGGAGATGTCCCCTGCAAGCAGTCGTGGCCGCGCCTCCGCATCCACTTCTCAGGGAGGCCATGCCTCCTCGCAGTCTGATCTGCCAGAGTATGCTCAAAACAAAGAGAGGGGGAATTAGCAGTACAGGACGGGCCCCAGCCTTTAAGCAGGAAAGGGCCCCAAACAGTCTAGGCTCTGGCTAGCAGTCAGGACAGAGCAATACCAAGTTATAAGCTCAGCCCTCACGCAGGGCCGGGCAGTAAACAATCAGGCCTCTGGCCTGCAGTCAGGCAGAGCTGTAGTAGTTCACACGCCCAGCCTTCAAGCAGGGTAGGACAGCAAATAATCAGGACTCTTGCCTGCAGTCAGGCAGAGCTGTAGCAAGTATAAGCCTAGCCCTCAAGCAGGTGGGGCTGGGGGGGGGGGGGGGGGACATGAGCAGGGTGGGGCAGTAAACAAGCAGGGCTCTGGCCTGCAGTCAGGCAGAGCTGAATCAGTTTATCTGTGCAGCTTTTAAGTAGGGAAGGTCAGCAAACCGTCAGGGCTCTGACCTGCAGTTAGGGCAAAGCACCCACAGTCTATGATCCCAAACTCTCGGTCAGAGCAGAGCAGCAAGTCATTAGGGTTTAGACCAAGGTTGAGCATAGAGTTGCCAACCCTCCCAGTTTTGCTGGGAGTCTCCTGGAATCGGGCACTATCTCCCAGAGGCTACTGAAGCCAAACCGGAAGATTTTAGGCTGCTAAAAGTCCGGCGGTGCAGGGCGGCTAATGCAGGCTCCCTGCCTGCCCTGCCCCACACTGCTCCCAGAAGCGGCCGGCACGTCCCTGGGTGGGGGCAGGGGGTCTCCACACGCTGCCTCTGCCCCAAATGCTGACTCAGTAGCTCCCATTGGCCGCAGCTGGGACCTGTGGAGACGGTGCTACCAGGGACTACAGGGACATGCTGGCTGCTTCCAGGAGCGGCATGGGGCCAGGGAGACTGCCTTAGCACCCCCTGCGTTGCTGACCGGGATCCACCTGNCCCCCCCAAGAGTTGTAATCCCAGGTTGAGAACCCATGGTGTAGAGCCGGGAAGTGACTCAATACCTACAGTAGGAGCAAATGAAGGGTAGCACCTGGTTGCAAGAAGAAGGGAGCAGGAGAAGGATAAACATTGTTCCACATGAGTCTGGTGTAAACAGGAAGGGGTTTAAATCAGGCATCCAACTTGCACTGCTGTAAGTGAGGCCATTGGACCAGCTCAGCCCGCTCGTAGCTGTGTTGTAATGGAGGCCTATCCAGGCAGTTTCAGTCGCTGCTGCCACCACTCCATTCAGATCTTGAAGGGTTAAAATGTCTGCTAGGCCCTCGTGGTTACTCCTGCAGTAATCGTAGGCTGCGGCCCAGCTCATTGGGGTCCTGACCAGTACAAAGGCGTATTCACTGGCCACAGTCTGGACTGCAACTGTGCAAGAGAGAGAATTAAGAATGCAGACAGCTCTCCCAGGCTGCCTCTACCTCCTCCTCAGCCTGCTGCCCTGAGCCTGAAATAAACAGGGGCTGTAGGGGGAAATTTTTCCAAGACAGGAGCCCAGCTTCCATTGAAAATCATTGAGACGTGTGCTCCTAAGACATTTATGCCTATTTTTCAAAATCCCATACTTAATCTATAAAGGGTCTAGCACGTCTGGCTATCAATAAACAAAAATGTATATAGAAATAGGGTTGTATGCTTTTATTGATAAGAACAAACTAAATTAAGCTCTGGTGTGAGTGGGTGCGATTCCACCCAAGTCAATGGAGTTGCACTTACTTACCCAAGAATTACAATTGGCCCAACATATGCAGTTACACCAGACAGCATAAAAATGACAAAGGTTATTTTTTCTCATGTTTTGGGGCTAAACAGATCAGGAACTGGGGTAAGGAAACACCCCCTCCCCCATCAACTGGGTTAGAATATAATTAAATAATATTGCACACTTAAGAGCCATGGCGAAGACTTTACACCTTCCACTGAAGCATCTGCCCTTGTCTACTGTTAGAGACAGGAGGATTTGGATCTAGAGGGAACATACCATAGATCTGATTCAGTAGGGTAATCGTTGGGTCCTTAGCTATGGCTGGCCAAAAACAAATACTGTCTGATGGCTGCTCAGCAGACCTTGTGAAATTAATTGGTGGTCTCAGTCCAGTGCCTCATGGACAGGTTTCCTCATCACAAAAACCACCACCACAACTGGCTGCTTTGTTGGTCCCCAAGACAGTTGGGTTCGAGACTGAGCTATCGTTTCATCCTAGATGTCATCCCTCAGGTCAGACCTGAGCCACGTTGGTAGGACTCCCATGGTTGTCACAGCATTTGAAATAACTTTAGTTCATTTTAGACTTACAGTTTTACATCAGTTGATTACATTTATGAGTGACTGTTCAGTGCAGGTTGGAATACATGCTAGGTTGCAACTAGTCTGTATGGTTACTACTCTGTCTTGGTTACCTCTATTTTCAGGATAAGCATTTTTGGACTGACCTTTATATTGCGCTGTATGGGGTCAAAGGATTAGTACAAAACTACATCTGTTTCAACTAGCAAATCCCCACTAGAGTGAATGAGCCTGGAATGAAGTTGATAAATGAATTCCATGCAGCCATGATATGAATATATTGCTACAATTGTCTTTCTAACCACCACTCCATTATCAGCATGAAAAAGAAATATCTTGGGAACCCTGGGGACAAATACACAGGTCCAGATGTTACAAGTATTATCTGCACATTGGCTTACAGATACATTGCAATTTGCTGCATGCTGAATTGCTGTCACTAGAGGTGAAATGCTCGTCACTAGTGAAAAATCTCTCTCGATTGGTAACTGTTCCATCTCCCCCACTGCATAAAGACACATTACTGTAACAAAAGATGAATAGAGCTAATTTGTTTCTTCCTATCTTTCCATGTGGGACTTGTTTCCTTTCTCTCAAATAATTTATATCTCACTCACTGGACTGGGGACATAGGCAAAGTACTGGGCAAAGCAGAAGTAAATCACTTAGCAAAATAGCAAATAGCTCCTCCATGCACACTCCTTCCCCAGCCAGATTGAACAGAAATGCATACATCTTTTGGAACTGACATTTACCAGTAAAAGCCAGCTGAAGATAAATTAGCATATTGTGATGCAGTAAATAAGTAGTGATGGAGAATTAAAAGGGAGGAGAGGTAGTATTGGTGAAAATAGCCAGGCAGATGGTTCTGTAGCTCAAAATCTGCCACAGAACATGCTGCTACTGTGTGAGCTTCCCTCATTAACAGTCTTGCCAAAGTGGCTCATGTCTGACTTGGAGGAACCATGTCTAGGATGAAAGCATAGTTCAGTCTCCAGCCCCTCAAATCCTTGGCCTTGGAGCCAACAAGGCAGCCATATGTGGTGGTTGTTTTTGTGATGAGGCAGCCTACCCATGAGGCATTTGACTGAGACCAACAATCAATTTCACATGGTCTGCTGAGCAGCCATCAGACAGTGATGGTGCAAACGTTCAGTCACTGTGAATTTGGGCAAGAGTCAAACAGATAATTTGGAGGTCAATAAGAATATGTTGATATCTCAATTCACCTCACTTCTCCCAATCCTCTACCTCAACCAGACTTCTACACCCCTGGCAACGTACTGATACTTCTCAACAACTAGGAGGAAAGGGAAAGAGGAGGGGGGCAAGTATGGCAGTATTTGACTAGTAATACTACAAAAATATTGGTTTGAAAATGGATGGAATTTTTCAGTGTAATGTTTGCTTGCCAAAAACCTACCTCCAGGTAATTATTTTTTTGGGATGGGGCAAGTAAATGTCAAAATGTGGGCACCCAAATAAGAAGATTCTCCCCCCCCACCCCCCACCTTGGAAAATCCTGCACCTGTCTAGTTAAAAGGTGAGGCTTTAGGGAGATCCTGTTCCCAGTCTTTGTGCTGAAGTCCAAATCTAAGAAAGCAGTAAAGTACCATACCTATTGCAAGCAGTAAGAAGAACAGCAGCATCCTGTGGTCTATGCTGTACGGTCTGTAGGGGAGAAAGATGAGGGCATCTGGAAACCTCTGTTAAATAATACTGGGATGATTTGCCTAACTGCAGTCACACCTACTGCTGCACTAGAGACCTGAACCATTGGAATAGCACCAAGGTTATTACCAATGGTGCAGTGTACTCACACAAGTCATGTTGTATCAGGTACAGTTTTGCCCCATGCCCTTACTTAAACTAAACTACACCACTGCAGATGCACTAACATCTGAGGACCTATTGCCAGGGCCCAGCCTGTGAAACATTTTGCCACCAACACCCCCCTCACACATACACATGTAGTGCTGCTGTGCACTATTAGACAACTACTTTGTTCCACCCCAAAGGTAGCTGCATGTTAACACTGGGAGCTGCAAGGTGTCATTATTTAGTGCTTGTGAAGAGCTTTGCATATGTGAGGTGCTATAATATATTGTACGTGCTTAGCATCATTACACTGTACTTTTGAAAAATTTACCTTTCAGACTACATTGCAGTTTCTCCATTGAGAAGTGCTCCTGACCCTTCACAGTCTGAGGCTGCTGGTCTGAGCAAATCAATTGTTATTGTTCCTAGACATAGACCCAAACCAGGAGTCTGGACTCAAGCCCCCTCTTTTCTTCTGAGAAAGTCTAAATCTACATTTGAAATTTGAAGCCTGAGACCAAGCTATAACTGGATAAACTCACAATACCAAATCTAAACTCGGGGAACATTCACAGTTCAGGTTAATCTATAGGCTTTTTTTTATTTATTTATTCCCTTATCTTGGAGATGAGGAAGGATTCCCAGCATTTGCAAGTGGAGAAAATTGGGACTTTTGGCTGGACAAAGTGTTAACCTGCCACGCATCTAGAACAGGGGTGCACAAATTTTTTGGCCCTAGGGCCATATCTGGGAATAGAAATTGTATGGCAGGCCATGAATGCTCACAAAATAGGGGCTGGGTTGTGGGAGGGGGTGAGGGCTCTGGTTGGGGGTGCAGGCTCTGGGATGGGGCCAGAAATGAGTTCAGGGTGCAGGAGGAGGCTGGGGTGGGAGAGTGGGGTGTGGGTGGGGTGAGGGCTCTGGCTGGGTGTGCGGGCTCTGGTGGGGCTGGGGATGAGGGGCTTAGGGTTCAAGGGGTTCAGAGGGTGGGAGGGGGATCAGGGCTGGGGCAGGAGGTTGGGGCATGGGGAGAGGCTCAGGGATGCAGGCTCCGGGTGGTGCTTACCTCAAGGGGCTCCTGGAAGCAGCAGCATGTCCTTTCTCCGGCTCCTATGCAGAAGCGCGGCCAGGCGGCTCTGCACGCTGCCCCGTCTGCAGGCATTGCCCCTGCAACTCCCATTGGCTGTGGTTCCTGGCCAATGGGAGCTGCAGGGGCAGCGCTTGGGGCGGGGGCAGCATGCAGAGCAGAGGCCCCTGGCTGCCTCTACGCATAGGGAGGGATAGCTCAGTGGTTTGAGCATTGGCCTGCTAAGCCCAGAGTTGTGAGTTCAATCCTTGAGGGGGCCATTTAGGGATCAGGGCAAAAATTGGGGATTGGTCCTGCTTTAAGCAGGGGGTTGGACTAGATGACCTCCTGAGGTCCCTTCCAACCCTGATATTCTATGATTCTAGGGGCCATGCCGCTGCTTCCAGGAACAGCGTGGAGCAGCCTCTGACCCTGCTCCCTGGCCAGAGTGGGGCCATGCTGCTGCTTCCGGGAGCTGTGTGGATTGGCCTCCGACCCTGCTCCCCAGCTGGAGTGACGGAGCAGGGCAAGCCCCAGATCCTGCTCCCCAGCAGGAGCTCAAGGGCTGGATTAAAATGGCTGTCAGGCCAGATTCGGCCCTCAGGCTGTAGTTTGCCCACCTCTGATCTAGAAACTTACTCTGATCCCTAGCATGCACTCCACATGTGACCTGCTTTCTCGCTACCCATGCTCAATCCAGTTAACAAGCCATGAACCAGATGTTTGGAGATGGATCAGACAGGAGCCCCCCGACTGGAAACACTGGGAAGAAAACAATTGGTGTGTGAGCCAGAGAGGCAGCCATGGTAAAGCAAAAGATCCAGCAGCTGGAGGATCATTAGTGGAGGGAAAAATCTGTGGGTGGTTATTGGAAGATCAGAAGTATGGGAGCGGATCCACACTTTGGAGTCTGGCCCAATTTTAGGCGAGGGACAGGGATGGAAGAGGTACTGAGAACAGATACAGTGACACTGTGATTTTTGTATCTGTGTGTTAATGAATATTGTTTGCTATGTGAAAATGCATGATGGAATAACTAGCCCACCACCCAGGCATAGCTGTTGGCCTGGGTTTGTCTCTGTGCTCACCCACTCTAACAAGAGTCCTGCTTAATTGCTAAGAAACAAGTTTTTAGTCTGAGCTGTCCATGAAATGGATAGAAATGGTTTGTTATCCAAATCAGGCATTGTTTGTGTAATGAAAATTGATGGATGTCACAGGGAGAGTGAGAGTTTAGCAATCTCTTTGGAGCTGTTATTTGCATCTGTGGACCTGACTCCAGACAGAGCTGAAAAGGGAATCTGCCTCTCTGCCATTTAAGCTAACATTTTTTGAGGGTGTCAGCTACTCTAGGGAAAGCATCTGCAAATTTGAACAAGGGAAGTATTCAAACCGAGCAGCATCCTTTGAGGACTTGCTTCCGTAGCAATCTAAAATCTGCACTCCGTGCACAGGTCAAAGGCAGGTGAAACAACAATAAATATTGAGCAAAGGAAGTTAATATGCATTCAGATTATTTTAATAGGAAATTATAAATCAAATGTTTCTGTGCAAGTCTGTTTTCTTAAACTTCTGATACTCTTGCTTTGCTTTGCCACAAACTAATGCTGACCCATATCCATCAATGACACCTGATTAGGTGTTTGATATACTAGCCATCTACCCAGTTGAGTATACTGTTTGCGAGGAATGGAAGGCTCCACATACAGAGGTGACTCTGCTCAGGACTTATTATGGCTTCAGGTTGAGCAGATTCCCTACATGTTTGGTGAACGACGTAGAAAGAAGTGCATCCTTAGCCCCAACCTTTCTCCTGCTGACCCCTTTGTCCTCATGCACGGATCTCTGGGCCCAGGGACAGCCATCTGCAGGGTTGAATGAAGGAAGGGATGGTGCCATGACGGGAGAGTTAACGTTTGTAAAGCACAACATTATAATATTCACCAGAACCTTCTGAACTGTTTTATTCAGACAACCCCAGCACAAGCTAGATCCTTGTGGTCCCTTCTAACCCTATTATTCTAAGCCACTGGGATTCTCTTATCCTGCAGCAGGAGGTGGGGAGTTACCAACCCAGAAACACACATACTTTACATAAAATGAGTCTGCTGAGTTTAGGGTATATCTCAAAGAACTACCTCACTCACTCTCCCAGTTATTTTCATAGAGATGTGATCACAGGGGGCAAGAGTCCATTATGTTCACCATGGATTCCATGGATTCACCAAGGGCAAGGCATGCCTGATCAACCTGATTGCCTTCTATGATGAGATAACTGGCTCTGTGGATATGGGGAAAGCGGTGGACGTGATATATCTTGACTTTAGCAAAGTTTTGATATGGTCTCCCACAGTATTCTTGCCAGCAAGTTAAAAAAGTATGGATTGGATGAATGGACTATAAGATGGATAGAAAGCTGGCTAGATTGTCTGGCTCCATGGGTAGTGATCAATGGCTCGATGTCTAGTTGGCAGCCGGTATCAAACAGAGTGGGCCAGGGGTCGGTCCTGGGACTGGTTTTGTTCAACATCTTCATTAATGATCTGGATGATGGGATGGATTGTCCCATCAGCAAGTTTGTGGATGACAATAAGCTGTGGGGAGAGGTAGATACGCTGGAGGGTAGGGATAGGGTCCAGAGTGACCTAGACAAATTGGAGGATTGAGCCAAAAGAAATCTGATGAGGTTCAACATGGACAAGTGCAGAGTCCTGCATTTAGGACGGAAGAATCTCATGCACTGCTACAGGCTGGGGACCGACTGGCTAAGCGGCAGTTCTGCAGAAAAGGACCTGGGGATTACAATGGATGAGAAAGTGGATATGAGTCAGCAATATGCCCTTGTTGCCAAGAAGGCTAACAGCATATGGGGCTGCATTAGTAGAAACATTGCTAGCAGATCGAGGGACATGATCATTCCCCTCTATTCGGCACTGGTGAGGCCATATCTGGAGTATTGCGTCCAGTTTTGGCCCCCCCCCCTACAAAAAGGATGTGGACAAATTGGAGAGAATCCAGTGGAGGGCAACAAAAATGATTAGGGGGCTGGGGCACATGACTTACGAGGAGAGGCTGAGGGAACTGGGCTTATTTAGTCTGCAGAAGAGAAGAGTGAGGGGAGATTTGATAGCTGCCTTCAACTACCTGAAAGGGGGTTCCAAAGAGGATGGAGCTAGGCTGTTCTCAGTGGTGGCAGATGACAGAACAAGAAGCAGGGAAGGTCTAGGTTGGATATTAGGAAAAACTATTTCATTAGGAGGGTGGTGAAGCACTGGAATGGGTTACCTAGGGAGGTGGTGGAATCTCCATCCTTAGAGGTTTTTAAGGCCCGTCTTGACAAAGGCCTGGCTGGATAATTTAGTTGGGGTTGTTCCTGCTTTGAGCAGGGGGTTGGACTAGATGACCTCCTGAGTCTCTTCCAACCCTAATCTTCCATGATTCTATGATATTTGAGTTAGGAGGTGCAGGGGAACATTGTTTTCACAGGTCTGTCTCAAAAATGCTAAGGCCAGTCCAGCTCTGTGCATTTATATAGTGCTTCCTATATACAAATTACTGCATAAATATTCACTAGTTCAGTGGTTCTCAACCAGGGGTCTGGTACCCACTGGGGGGCCGTGAGCAGGCTTCAGGGGGTTTGCCAAAATAAACCAGAGAGTAGGGCCGGTGTTAGACTCACAGGGGCCTGGGGCTGAAGCCTGAGCCCCATTGCCATGCGCTGAAGCCAAAGCTCAAACAACTTAGCTTTGTGGGCCCCATGTTGTGGGGCCCCAGGCAATTGCCCTACTTGCTACCTCCTAATGCCAGCCTTGGCTTTTAATCTCATGGATATGCAGAAAAAGAGCTGTTGAGGACTAGGCAGGCCCTGGAGTTTTTATAGCATGTTGGTGTGTGTGTGTGGGGGGGGAGGGCTCAGAAAGGAAAAGGTTGAGAACCCCTGTGCTAGTGAACCCAAGGAGGTAAACTACTGTGCATGATAATTCCTACTTTACAGATGGGGCAGTGAGGCAGAGGGGTGAAATGATTTATCCTAAGTCACATAGTAAGTCAGTACTTCCTGACTCCCAACCCTGTGCTCATTCCTCTACACCACAATGCATCTGATCTTAATCTCCATATTCCCCCCAAATGTTCCCTAATTCCTCCTCATTAAAGGGGCAGCCCTAGGTATTGGAGTCTGCAGTGTACCATAGGGGGAAGAGTATCCAGTGAAGACAGAATGTGATGCTGTCTCTGATGATAACTCCGGAGAGCTTTGTAATGTACAGTTTGTTGCTGGTAAGTCAGTTGCAGCATTTGAGTAATGTTCAGAAACAAAAGGTTCCGCAGCCAATCACCTTGGCTATAATTAACTGGTGTTGCTGTACACACTGGGAATTACCACCCTGGAGGGCCTATGTTTAGTTGTCATCTGATCAAGTGGGAATAAGTGCAATATTAAAAACATTTCAGGGACTCTAAAACCCAGAGTTTGTCAATGCACTGACAAGTGTATGGGGATGGGGAATAAATCAGGAGACTTGCAACAATTTGGAAGGATCAGCACAAGTTGCCAGAGTGGTCCGTCCCCCCACGCCCAGCTGCGGCCTGACAAATCCTAACAATCTCCACTCTAAATACCACTTCAAAGATCTCTGCCTGAAACAGGAGCCAGTTAAATTTATCTGATTAGAAGGCACCAACTTCTCAGCCTCTTTAGGAGATGTTCACAGAGTGGCTGTAGCTGTCAAGCAAGCTACAGTGCATTAGCATATATGTGTGTAGTCAGGTTTCTTGTTGATTCTTTTGCTTGATATTGTGCGTACAAGTAAGGTTTACACGAAAGACAATGGAAAGTTTCCATCAACAGGTGGCAAGTTCATTTGCAGAAAACAATCTCATTGGAGCTATGGACCCTGGGCTATGCATGGCAGTTACTGAGGGAGTCACTGAGACATTGTATTCCTGTAATGTTGCCAAGGGATTCCTGTGCAGGCAGAGGAATCCTGCCTCAAGGCAACAAAAGGTTTCTCCACAAAATACACATGCCTTTAACGTGGAAAGCATCCAGCACTTCTTTCAGCATAGGACTCAGCAGGAGAAGCTCTTCTGAATGAACTAAGAATTGTGTTTGGATATAATGGTCTGAGTTAAAATGGTCATTATGGAGTCTCCTGCTGGTGGCCACCATCTTTCTTGTGACATCCCCAGGCTGGGGAAACTCAGGGACAGAAGTTGCAAACTCTTTTCTAATCAGCTTACTTGCTGTAATGAGGGAGCCATGTGGCCGCAACTGTCTCTGGGGGTCTCTGATATAGGCATGGAGCCAGTGTAACCAACTCATGTGTGGCAGGCAACAGGAACAATTACTAGATCAATCCCAACCTCTCCTGAACATATGTTCCTGGGGAGTCAAACTGTTCTTCAGCTCAAAACACAGGCTTGTGCCACTTGAGATGGTTTAACTGAAGGTACTAGGAGGTCCCTTAATCTCTCTGTGGACTAGTTGCTAGAGGGCACTGTCACACATGCACACAAAGCCAATGTATTCGGAGCTACCAAGCTTTACACGCACATTTCCCCTCATGCAGGGCTGCAGTAACTGAACAGGGATTGTACTGCAGTGACTCCTTTCTGTCCCTGCAGGCACAGGCACTGAGAGCAGGGAGACTGTCATTCTGCCTCTGCTGGCACCCAGCTAGTGTGGCGCATCCAGGGAGGAGGAGGAGATGGCAGCTGTTGGCTGATTTATGGCCTTGGCAGTGGGGAACTGAGGGGATATGGGCTCAGGAGTGCACAGGCTTGAAGGGGCTCACAGGCAGTAAAGGAAGCAGAGACAGAGTAGGGAGACTGTGTCAGGATTCTCACCCACCAGTTCCCCACATTGCCAGTCTCCTGCCATCACCCCCTCAGGCTGTCCTAGGGTCTCCTGCCCCTTCCCTGCCACAAGCTCCAGGGCTCCCTCAAGCATAGGTTGCTTCAATTCCATCTAATACCCTAGTCGCCACTGACTCCTTCAGGCTCCCCAGACACCTCTGCTTTCTTCTGCCTTCCCACTTCTGCATGCTGCAAGGGATAGGCTCCAGCCTTCTCTCCCTCTCACCTACTCCTACTGCATTCTGAGGGCGATCACTGATGAGCTCTCGCTGCAGAGAAATGTCACACATGGAGCTGCACAAAACCAGGCAGCAATGTACACTGACACCCAGAAAGCGAGAGAGAGAGAGAGACATAGCTACAGCTGTCTTGCTATTAGTGCCTGAAGGAGCTTCAAGAAGAATTACTTTCTTTTCTTTCACAGAGAAGCAGAGATCTCATGCAGTAAATGAAAACCCAGATTTAAAGGGACACCAGAGGTCAGAAATCTGGTCAGTTTAAAAAAAAATTAAAAGTAGTTTTGTGTACTACATCTGAGTCTGAGGTTCCATGCCCATTTTTGTGGTTATATAGTCTCCTATATTTTCAATGGTTTTGCTCCTTTTTTCTGTGTAAGAGACTCACCCCAGCAAGCAGGAAAACTGTCTGTCTAGAAATGGGGAATGGTGAAAGTGGTTCTGCCCAAAGGGTGAGATTAGGAGCACAAATCCCATTGCCTTTCAATAGGATTTGAGCTCCTAAATCACTCAGGTGCTTTCGAAAAGCATACTCAAAGTAGAATCTTTTCCATCTAATCACTTTCATTTACAGTATATTGGGTGGTACTTGTAACAAGTGGAGTTCAGGTGGGTAAAACTGTTGGGGATAAATCTAATTGAATATTTTCAGACCTTAAACCAAAATGGTTTCAGTATTAGAAGGGGAACCTGAAAAGTTCTCGGGGAGGTGGGTTGTTATACTTTCCTATACAATTTACCCATGGTCCAGTTTGGACTATCTGTAAAAATTACTACTGATTCTATGCCAAGTAAGTTGCCACCATCTTTGTGGGTCTCCAGAAAGTGGTGAGGTCTGCTTTCGGTAATGGCACTTCCATTCCCTGAAGCTGTGCCTTCTATGCTGTGACCTCCAATTATCTTCACACAGATTATTTTTGTTTACCTGCCATATTCTTGCCCCAGAGCCATGTTTTGTAGCAATTCTGCCTATGGATACAATCCCATAACACAGTGCAAATGCCTGTCATAATCATGTTTTAAGGTCAAAATTTCATGCATATATCGAAGTATTTTTGCCTCTTCAGCTTCCCTGCTGGCTTTGGTAACAGTGGTGGTTTCTTTTTTTGTGTAGTTATAATCTGCTTGACATCCCAACACTCATTTATATCCAGTATTTAATTTATCTGCTGGAACTAATGGAACAATGGATATTGTTTTGGTAATGTCCTAGGTCAGGAGTTATGGTTTTTCTGCTCCAGGAAACCTCCCATCAATATTAAAGTAAATATCTCTCGATGTGCCATCAAATTACATCAGACCCAGCAAGAAGTCCGTGAAGAGCCTCACACTTGACAGGGGAGTAGAAAATAAAACAAACAAATGGCTTCACTATATGATTTAGGAAGGAAAGATTTAAATAATCATATTTCTGGTTGTGAAGAGAATCTCGCTCTCTTTCACTCAGAAATTTGGCTTTTAAATTTTCTGTGCATCTTCTAGTTTTCTTCCCAGGTCAATACACAGAGTCTGAGTTCTTAAAAATTCCCATCAAACCCATGAATTTTAAAAATGTTCTAAATGGGAACCAGAACCTCAGGAGGTTTTGACGGCATTAAAGGGACTGCAGGAAGATGGTGACAGACTGAAGGAAACAGGGTTTATACAGTATTTCATCAAATCTTGTGGCTGGCTGGTGACCTAGCTCACTCACCACATATGATTAACACACAGAAGTAATGGTATTTTTCCCAAAGCTGATGAGTGACGGAATAGTCCGCCAAAAGAAAAGTTACTGTATTGTAAGTCTTCCCTCCTCCCTTCCGCCCCCACCACCTCCAACTGTATGGTGAAGTGGGCAGCTAGGTACTGTAGAACATGATAACCATGTCAAATCTGCACAGCAACTTTTTAATGCCCACACTCCATGCATCTTTTTTTAGTTGAATTTCCCCCAGGTCAGGTTGGAGCTGGAAGTCACAAAGAGCATGAATCTGGTACCTTGACTCAGCGAGTGACAGAAGAAATTCAAACTGGATGTGACACCGATGCCTCTTTACAAAGGGCCCCTGTTCTTTGCAAACAACTCTCGCCTCAGACCTGACAAACTCACTACACCAAACATGTCTTGCAGAATATTTACCCATAAAGCATAACATATAAGATATCTGCAGAAAGCTTGTGACTTATCAAGACTCAATTAAGGCTAAGTTTTAGTCACGAGTATTTTTAATAAAAGTCACCGACAGGTCACGAGCAGTAAACAGAAATTCACGGCCTGTGACCTGTCCATGACTTTTACTATATACCCTGACTAAAATTTGGTGGGGGGATGGCCCGGGGGGCGCTGCAGTGCTCGGGGTTGTGTGACCGGGGGGGGCACTATGGGTGCTCAGATGGGGGTTTGGCAGGGCTGGAGCAGGCTCCCTACCCAGCTCCTGAGCTGCACGTGCTGCCTCCACTCTGCCCCAAGCCCCAGTTCTGCAGCTCCCATTGGCTGAGAACCGCGGCCAATGGGAGCTGCGGGGGCAGTGCCTGCCAGCAGAGGCATCATGTGGAGCTAGGAGCTGAGGGAGGGGAGCCACCCCCTCCAGGTAAGCACCACTCCGCACCCCAACCCCCAGCCCTGAGCCCCCTCACACCCAAATTCCTGCTGCTGGAGGGGTGGGGGTCCCCGAGACTGCCCCAGCACTGCAGAGGTCACAAAAAGTCATGGAATCCATGACTTCTGTGACCTCTGTGACAAACACGGAGCGTTACTCATAATCACTGTGAGATGTATGTCTGGATAATATAAAAGGAATAACTAAGATAAGATTTTGTCATGGAGGTCACAGAAGTCACGGGTTCCATGACTTTCAGAGACCTCCATGACGTTTTCAGTTTCAGCCCCATTCCTGGGGCCGGAGCTGTCAGATGCCTGCGGCGGGAGCCCTGGTGTGCTGAGCCGCTGGAGCGGTGGCAAGAGCTGGAGCCTCCCTCCCCCCAGCAAGGCTTCGGCTATCAGTCCCCATCTTCATCTCTGTGGGGCTCGGGCTTCAGTCCCCCTGTCAGTACCTCCCCATTATTGTTAGTAAAAGTCACAGACAGGTCTCAGGCTTCCATGAATTTTTGTTTATTGCTCGCAATCTGTCCGTGACTTTTACTAAAAATAACCATGACAAAATCTGAACCTTAAGTATAATGTAACTATATGGAAAATTTGCTTTATGGACTTGGAGTAGAAGTTAGTCACCGGGGGATAATATGTCTTAGTGATGACACATTCTAGCAGGAGGGAGTTGTCACCCCACCCTGATTAGCCGGTATGTAATGCAAGGTTCAACTGTCTAGCCTTTCTCCATCCTAACACTTCCAATGGAAAAATCATCAGAGACAACTTCCACCAATTGAAACCACTCAGAGGTTACAAAAAAAAAAGAAAAGAGAAGAACAGTACAACAGACAGAAAATCGCTGTACCTGTGAATAAAGATAAAAGTCTGTTTCAGTATAACACAGGATGGGGACAGGTACTTTGTATCCTTTTACTGATGGGACATCTTTAGGAGTAGAGATGTTCTCATGAAAAATTGGATCTTTGTTCCTGCAAAGCCAGCCAGCTCTGCAACAGACTGAACTTTGAGGGGAAACCCTACATTTTTTAGACGGGAAAGGTAGCTTTTGGTAAGAGTAGACTAAGATTAGCCTTTTATAAATTTCTTTTATTTTGTAAACATTTGTTGCCATCATTCTGTCTTATTTCAAATTGAATCTCTATTCTTTCTTAAATAAACCTTCCCTTGTTTTATTACAAATGCTGTATGTTATACAAGAGCAGCGCTTTAAGGTAAAACTAGTAAACCGGGGTACACTGCTCCCTTGGGGCAGGACCGGCTCTAGGATTTTTGCCGCCCAAAGCAAAAACAATTTTGGGTGCACCCCCCCCGCCCCGGTTTTTAATTATCCCACCCCCGGCCCCACCTCAACTCTGCCCCTTCCCCAAATCCCCAGCTCTGCTTCCTCCCCCCAGGCTCTCAAGCCTAGGAGGGAGGGAGGGGGAGAAGCGGCGCGTGAAATGGCTGTTTCCTGCGCCGCGGCCGCTCAGGATCTCCCCCTCCCTCCCAGGTTTGAGAGCCTGGAAGGGAGGGGGAGACTCCGAGTGGCCGCGGTGCGGGCGCCGCTTCTCCCCCTCCCTCCCAGGCTCTCAAGCCTGGGAGGGAGGGGGAGCAGCAGCACGCGAAATGGCTGTTTCGCGTGCCGCGGCCGCTCGAGATCTCCCCCTCCCTCCCAGGCTTGAGAGCCTGGGAGGGAGGGCGAGTAGCGGCACGCGAATCAGCTGTTTTGCGTGCCGTGGCGAGCTAGGGCAGCCGGGACACATTTTTAGGGGCGGCATTCTGGCGCTGGCCATGCCGCCCCTAAAAATGTGCCGCCCCAAGCACCAGCTTGTTTTGCTGGTGCCTAGAGCCGGCCCTGCTTTGGGGCCAGAGAGGATCTGAGATTTCTGAGAGTAGCCAGTGTCAGGGGCTGGATATCACAGGGAAACAATTCCAAGGGACTTGGGGGCTAGGGTGCATTTATTGTTAACCTGCAAGACAAAGGCAGGACTGCCACAGCCAATAGAAGTATGTTTGAGTGGCTGAAAGCCTGGTGGTATTAGGGAGCTGACACCCAGGTAGGCACAGGCAAGACTCCCTTACTGTAGAGGTTGGGGGGTAACAAAGTGACTCAGGATCCTGGGTACTCCAAGGAACATCACTATCTGAGCCATCCTGAATAGCCTATGGGTGGTACTTTTCAGCTTCATTGACTTCATTGGCTACTTTTGGCTTCATTGGCTATATGACTGTAGTAGTTAGCAAGCCTGTCATAAATTCATTATACTGCAAGCACAGGGTATAATACTGACATGCACGTGTGTTACATTCGGTTGACCCAGCTTTCAAATGTGAGCCTCTAAATACATCATCCAAACTGGTATGTAGATACATAAGATGAACACAATAGTTTGAAATAACGTTGAATACTCTAATAAATTTTATTCACTTTTCTATTAGTGAAATATATTAATGAGGGGCCAAATCCTGAGGTAAATGCTGAGATAACACTCCTACTGAGTTCAGACAGAGCAAATCCCACTTCACCTCAGTGGCTGTGGCAGTTTCTGGCAGCAGAAGCAATAGAAGTGACATGGTACTGCTCTGCAGGGTAGGATTCTGGGGATTGCACAAAAGCTGCAGTCACAGTCTGACTCCATTCACAGGGACCCCTCTCTGCAGTACACAGGGGCTGTATTGGGAGGGACAGGGACAGAAGACCTGATCCCTTTTTTCTCTCCCACTGACCATAACTACACCATCCAGGGTGCTGCAGTGGCATAGCTACAGCTCCATAGCTATGCCACTGTAACCCTGGGTGCAGATGCAGACTGTAACAACAGAAGAGGTTTTTTTCCGTTGATGTAGGAATACCACCTCCCCAAGGGACAGTAGTTAGGTCAACTGAAGCATTTTTCCATTGACATAGCTACTGCAACTCTGGGGGTTAGGTTGGTATAGCTGTGGCACTCAGGGATGTAGATTTTTCACATCCCTAAGTCCCATAGCTATGTCAACCTATGTTTTAAGTGTAGACCAGGCCACAGTGTGACATGGAGGACGGTGAAGGCTACTTCAGCTAACGGATTGAAGTGGTCTCCGTGGGGTGGCTTCATAGTATTTTGCATGCTGCTTTAATTGAAACCACTGGGAATCATGCCAGAGTATTTGAATGCAGAATTTCATCATAAATACATCTGGCTCTAGCAGAATCTAGTTGTGGTATTTACTGGATTGTCCCCAGCAAGTTTCTAACTGAGTATCTAGTTTGGTTGTTTTCGTACTGAATGGGCATTAATTAAACAGGACTTGTGAAGTAGCAGGGATTGGCTGGGCTAATGCTCAGTTTGCCTGGATTCAGCAAAATCCACCCCTTCCACATATTTCTTCCATTTGAAACACTGTAGTTTCAAAGTTAATATGTTTGCTCTGGAGGATGTGAATTGGATGCCTTCCTTTCATCTGTAAGTAATATTGCCATAATTCTTTACTCAGAGCATCATACAAGTTGCTATTCCATATAAAACTAGTTTTATCTGGTTAGGTTACTGATAGGCTGAGAAACAGAACTGTTTTTATAAAATACTCTGAAAGACAGAATTTATAAGATAGATTTTGCATGAGAAGAAAAAAATCAAGGAATCAGTTTCATTTGGTTCTGATACCATTTTCATATCCAAATTGACAAATGTGATATAGTTCGATAACAAAAGAGATTGATGCAAGAAACCAGGCTTTCTACACTTCTACACTTTTATGGTGGAAAATGCTATTAAAAATAAAATGAATATGGGAATTTGGAATTAGGTGAGAGCTAGAGAACAAGAGAATGAATTAGGTGAGTAGGGTTGGAAGCTTTTTCAGATGGGAAATGAACAGCTCAGATAAACATGCAGCACATATTGATTTAAAAAGTATGTCAGACTTAACATATGTGTTAAACTATTTAGCTAGAAATGAGGCAGTGCATCTACTTAGCATCCAAAAACCATGAACAAATGTTACAAATCTGACATTCAGAAGTGGAAATGTGACAAAATCTACAGTGCTTAGGGAGAAGAACAAAGAAGGGGATGGGTTTCATGGATCAGATTTTGGTTCATCTAGTTCAATATCCTGCCTCTAGGAGTGTCCCACGAGCTGATGCTTCGGAAACTCCCACAAAAGAATAATGCACCCAACTTATTGTTTAGTGCAGTACTTAGGAAGGGGGTGAAGTGATATTATCTTTCTGACTCCCATAGGTTATCAGTTTATGCCTTACCACATAAGTTGATTATCTTTATCTCAGCATTCATGAGGTCAGATGTAATAAGCTATATGATTATTAGCCCAATAACAGTGTTTGAGGTGATTTAAAATGCCTTCAGTCTGACATCAATCAGTTCACAAGGTTAATTTTGGTCACTGCAAGTAATTTTCGGCTTGAATATTTGGACAAGCAAACCCCTCTTTAAAAATATTCCCAATTCTTAAAATAATTTGACAAATGTTTTGTGCCAGATGTACGTACCATATCACAGAAAGAAGACTGATCAGTAGCAAAGTATGGTATAGAAAATACATTTTCCCCTCCTCATTTTCAAACAAATATTGCTGAGATAGAAAAGGTCCAGAAGGAGATAATAGACATCCTAAAGAGGTACACCAAGTTAATTATGTGGAAAGGCTGCAGGATAAACATGGCTAAGGAACAGACATGATCAAAGTTTTCAAAGTGCTAAAGAGGATAGGGTAGGTTGATGTAGATAATCTCCTCAAAGTAATGATTAACCCCAGACAAGGACACAGACTAATAAGGAAATAGCACCATTTTGATCTACAGTAGTTCTGATCATTCAGACTCTCACATATCACTGTATAATCAGAACTCCCAAGAGCATCAGCTTTTTTTTTTTAATAGATATTGGATGTGTCTCTCTCTTATACATACAACATTTATCCTTCAACTAGTCAGCAAATATGAGGGTTAGGGTGGACTGAAATTATTATTAGGAACCTATCCTTGCAACAAAGCCTGATGCCAACTCTGTCCACATATATATTCAAGTGACACCACCATAGGACCTAATCACACCAGCCACGCCATCAGGGGCTCGTTCACCTGCACATCTACCAATGTGATATATGCCATCATGTGCCAGCAATGCCCCTCTGACATGTACATTGGCCAAACCGGACAGTCTCTACGCAGAAGAATAAATGGACACAAGTATGACATCAGGAATCATCACATTCAAAAACCAGTAGGAGAACACTTCAACCTCTCTGGTCACTCAGTAACAGACTTAAAGGTGGCAGTTTTGCAACAGAAAAGCTTCAAAACCAGAATCCAACGAGAAACTGCTGAACTGGAATTAATTTGCAAACTAGATACCATTAACTTGGGCTTGAATAGAGACTGGGAGTGGCTGGGTCATTACACACATTGAATCTATTTCCCCATGTTAAGTATCCTCATACCTTCTTGTCAACTGTCTGAAATGGCCATCTTGATTATCACCACAAATGTCTTTTTTCTCCTGCTGATAATAGCGCATCTTAATTAATTAGCCTCTTAGAGTTGGTATGGCAACTTCCACCTTTTCATGTTCTCTGTATGTATATATATCTTCTTACTGTATGTTCCATTCTATGTATCTGATGAAGTGGGCTGTAGCCCACGAAAGCTTATGCTGAAATAAATGTGTTAGTCTCTAAGGTGCCACAAGTACTCCTGGTCTTTTTTGCAGCTACAGACTAACACAACTGCTACTCTGAAACCTGAAATTATTTTGATTACCACTGGATGGGGCTAGAGTCATTTTTGGTTAGCAGATGCTGAACTCTTTCAGTAACTTCTTTTTAAGAGGGAAAATTGTAACTCAGAGCTGTTTGGAGATCAATAAGCAGAGCTCTTTATACCAATTATCTAATTCTTCTGGAAGTTCACATATTACATGTGTGGTTTTCCTCTGTCTCCAACAATATGCAGCTGCTGAGACCTAAATCTCGGAAGCAGACTGAAGTTCCAAAGCCCAGCATCAATTAATGCTTGGGAGATGGGGGGAAAATGTAGCTTAAACAGAGCTTTATTTTATCCTGTTTTCTTGAAATACCTGTTTTACATCAGCCAAGGGCTAAATATGGGACTGTGATCTAAAATGAGTGACAGAAAAATAAGAGAGCAAGAAACATATATTTATGTGGAATTCATGTCTTTACAATATACAACATTTCACTGATTCCTGATTCAGCTTTTCTGCTCTATATGATTTAAGAGTGAAAACAAAGGAAGATAAGTATGAGTTCAGGTCTAAGACAAGACAGCAAATTTTAATACTTTGTAATGCGGTAGAGTTGAGAGGGATGTAAGGCAAATAGATTTTTGTTTTGGAAAGAAATTCCAAACAGATGGACAATATTTTTAATATTGTAAATATGCTGAAATACAAAACTGATGGGTGCAATTACAATTCCAACATCCAACCTCTACCAACCCCACGAGATACATGATATTAAAATTAGATAGTTATTACACTGATATTAATAACTTAAGAAACTAAATCGCAGCATCTGGAAATTGGGCATCAACCCTGCAAGAATTCCACGGGACAAAAACTAGGTCAAGTAGAGCTATACTTTTCTCATTTTAGGGAGAGGAATTACATACTTTTAGCAACAAGAGAATGCTTTCTTTGCAGGGCTGGCTCTAGGCACCAGCAAACCAAGCACGTGCTTGGGGTGGCACATTTTCAGGGGCAGCATTCCGGCCATCTTCTTTTTTTTTTTTTTTTGCTTTGGGCGGCAAAAGCCTAGAGCCGGCCCTGGCAGCAGCAGGCATCATGCGGGGGGGACGCCCTGGGGCTGCTGCGGTTCGCGCTGCGGGAGAGCAGTGCCCGCACCTTGTGGCTGGGCCGGGCAGGCTCCGAGTAGGGGACACTCAGGCTGGGAGCCACCCTGAGGGGCACACGGAGCTGCCTGCAGGTGCCGCAGGGCGGCCACCCCCCAGCACCGCAGCCGGGGCTGGGCCAAGCGGCCGAGCCGCCCAGGGACTGTGGCAGGGTGGCCAGAAGCAGCAGTGGGACCACAGAGGGTGGGGCCTGCATCCAGGGCCGCCAAGAACGGGTTTGGACCCTGGTGAAAAAAAATTTTTGGGCCCCCCAGCAAGGGCTGAGAGGGGAGGGAAGCCGGGGAAGCCAGGCCCTGGGCCCCCTTCCGGACTGCCGGGCCACAGTAATTTGTACCGTCTTCCATCCCCTCTCGTCGGCCCTGCCCACGTCCCGCTCTCCAGGGCTCCGCTCCCTCTGGGGCTACCCAGAACAAGGAGTAATGGTCTCAAGTTGCAGTCGGGTCAGTTTAGATTGGATATTAGGAAAAACTTTTTCACTAGGAGGGTGGTGAAGCACTGGAATGGGTTACCTAGGGAGGTGTAGAATCTCCTTCCTTAGAGGTTTTTAAGGTTAGGCTTGACAAAGCCCTGGCTGGGATGATTTAATTGGGATTAGGTCCTGCTTTGAGCAGGGGGTTGGACTAGATGACCTCCTGAGGTCCGTTCCAACCCTGATATTCTATGATTCTATACCCTGCCCCGGCTCCTCAGCGCCCTGCCGGGGCGGTCCCCCGGCTCTGCCCTCCTGGGTCCCGGCCGGTCCTGGAGGCGGGAGCCCTGGCTAGAGGGATCCTGAGCTGAGGTGCAGCCTGGGAGCCCTGCTGCTTACCCCTACCCTGCCAGAGCCAGACTGGCTGGAGGCGAGGGGGGAGCGGGAGGAGTCAGCACTGGTGTGGGGGAGCCCAGGGCTGGAGGGGCACTGGTGGGGGGGGGATGAGAGCCCAGGGCTGGGGTGGGGGGCAGTCAAAAATTTTTTTGCTTGGGGTGGCAAAAAAACCTAGAGCCGGCCCTGTTTCTTTGTCTTGCTAAGTCACACAGGTAGATTTAACAGATGAGCTTTATTGCACACGATTGCCTAAGATCTGACAGGTTCACTGAAAAAGCACTGAAAAGGGACCACGTGATCTGTGAGGAGCTACATTAGAAGTACACCTGCATTTGTATGGAGACTAACTTTCATTTTGTCTTTTTGGTAAAGGATTGACTTAATTCTCTGGGGTGCTGCTGCAGCATGGATTTCAGATACAAATTTGTCTTTGTTTTTGGTTCTAATCTTTCTGTGAAAACAAATTTGGATTCACCCTAAAACAAATTCTTTTAAAATTACTTAATTTGGCTGCTGCACTGAAGAAAACATGTTTTTCTTTAATAATACCTTTTTTCCATGAGAGACACAAGGACATGTTAGCCTTAACGGAAGTTTGTGCTGATAAAATATCGAATAGGTTTAAACAGATTTAACTGTAGATCGATTTCTGTTTGAATACTATGCTCCTTTTGCTTCCCATTATAATGTAATCTTTACTTTATTATTGGAATGTTTACCTCTTTCTGTTTTTGAATCCCTCTGTTTCCTTGAAACTATGTTGATCATGGGTCTATAAAACTGTTTTGACTTTATTATTGTTTATATTTAGCAATACTGGTAGCCAGCCAGGAAGTTATGGTTGTCACTGCATGGCATAGTCATTTGGGATTTCTCAGTACTAGAGATCATAGAAGTCAGGACTTCCTGCTCCAAAAAGTACAGACCCTACCATTTCAGCCGAAGAAGGATCTCTTTTAAAATATGGCCTATAGCAGAAGTTCTCAACTGGGGGTCCACAGCCCCCTAGGAGGCCGAAAGCTGTTTCAGGGCGGCTGCAGAGCCCTGCAGCTGAAGATTGGAGCCCCGAGCCCTGGTGCCCGCTGTGTAGCTAAAGCCTGGAGCTGCAGGGTAAAACCTGGAATCCTGAGCCCCAGTACCTACGGCTGAAGCCCTGAGACCTGGCACCCCCCATGGAGCTAAAGCTGGAAGCTGCAGGGCTGAAGCCTGGAACCCCGTCACCTCCCATGGGGCTAAAGCCGGGAGCCCCAGTGACTCTCACGGGGCTGAAGCCAGGAGCAGAGCCACAGCGGTAAAGCCCTGAGTTCCAGTGCCCCCCACAGGGCAAAAGCCCCAAGCCCTGGTGTTCCGTAGAGGGCTAAAGCCGTGAGCACAGGGGGCATTACTCCCGCCCACAAACTGCAGTGTCTTACCCAGAGCGGGGCAGTCCCGGGGGCAACTCCACACCTTCCCCCCACCTCCTTCTCTTCTCCAGCCCCTCAGAGGCCCCAACCCCTGGCCAGGTCAGAGGTAGGGTTGCAAGGTGTCCGGTTTGTGACCAGAATGCCCGGTCAAAAAGGGATCCTGGTGGCTGCTGACTGGGCCACCAAAAGTCTGTTTGGTGGCGCAGTGGGACTAAGGCATGCTCCTTGCTTGCCCTGGCTCCATGTAGCTCCTGGAAGTGGATGTCATGGCCGACTCCTAGGTACGGGGGGGGGGGGGGGGGGGGGGGGGCGGGGCTGCCCCCCCCCCGGGGGGGGGGGGCTCTGCGTGCTTCCCCCGCCCCAAGCACTGACTCCGCAGCTTCTATTGGCCTGGGGGCGTGGGAGGCACGCAGAGCCTCCTGGCCCCTCTGTCTAGGAGCCGGACATGCTGACTGCTTCCAGGAGCTGTGCGGAGCCAGGGCATGCAGGGAGCCTGCCTTAGCCTTGCTGCACCACTGACTGGGAGCCACCTGAGGTAAGCGTTGCCCAGCTGTAGCCTGCACCCCAAACCCCCTCCCACACCCCAGCCCCCTGCCCCAGGTTGGAACCCCCTCCTGCACCCTAACTCTCTCCCAGAGCCTGCACCAATCACCCCCTGCCCCAACCTGGGCCCCCTCCCGCACCCAAACTGCCTCACAGAGCCCACACCCCCTCCTGCACCCCAGCCCTGAACCCCCTCCTGCATCCCAAACCCCTCATACTGGATACCACCCCAGAGCCCACACCCCCAGCTGGAGCCCATACTCCCTCCCGCACCCCAAACCTCTGCCCCAGCCCAGTGAAAGTGAGTGATCAGCAAGTGTTCTGTTAAGGTTGGTTTCTTTACATTTTATTAAGGGAAACTGTACTGAACTAAAATACCAGCTATGGATGCAATCTAAATTGTAAAATTTCTTATAGTTAATAAGAAATTGTTCACTTCATTACATATTTGTGAACTGCTAATTTTGCTGTACAAACATTATTTATGCTGATTACATAAATGTAACTCATTCTATCATGCAGTTTTTATCTGAAATGCTGTTGTGCGAGACCAAGAGGGGTGTAATCAGACTGGAAAATTCAGCAAATAAACTAACAATATATTAAAATCCTTTTATATGAATCAAAATATTTAAATTCCTTGAGGCTCTGGACACTTCATAATGTTAATTGCAGTTGCACGTATCTAGCATAGTCTAAAAGAGGTTGATAAGATACAGATAGGTTAAAAATCTTGTAATACCAGATAACTTTAAAATCATCTGCAGACTTAATCTTTCTTTTGTAACAGTCTGTACATGTAACTCAGATTTTTTTCTTCTGGTTTATCTAACTTTTGTTTAAAGGATTGAATTTGTTATTCAAATAAAAATTATGCAATACAAAATTCATTGCTACTACTAACTAAAGATGGTCCCATATCAGAATCTCAAATTTAATACCTTCCATTATTTTGAGAACATCCAATAGTAAACAAAACTGCAAGGAGATATGTCTCTGGATCTGGCTGAGTAAACACTTGATCAGTTTTTCTTTCCAGGTTAGATTTCAACTGCACTGAGTCTGAATTGAATTAAGATTTTATTACAATTTAGAAACATTTAAGCACTTAAATGAAGGGGCTTTTTATTAATATATTTTATTCACCTTTTTATGTGTATTGTAAAGAACTGTAGCAAGAAATAATTGAGAGCCAGGTAATCCATTCCCACAGGAAAACCCACAGCAGTGAATAGAGGAGGATGAAATTCATTTCCCACCCACTATAGAATGAGACGTGAATTTAGTCCCTATGGATCCTCTGGGATATGGAGGGATCCATTTGAACTCACTTTTCATGGATCTGAGACCATTCTGGGAAATCCTGGGAAATGAGCAGCCTCCCAAAACAAAAGCTGAAGCACAATTCATACTTCTTTTTGGTCACACTAAAATACCAAACCTGGGCTCTGGAATTTATTGCAATCCTGAGGGCCAGATCCTGGCCTCTGCTAAGGCCGCATGTCAGACTGTATAAGGGTTTACAGAGATCCCCAAATGGCACAGAACTGGTGTAGTCAGCTGTGTGTCACCCTCACGTCTCACTCCAAAGTAGGGAAATGTGAGCAGAGAAAGGGGGCATGGTTGGAGGGCTGCTGCATTCCAGAAATTCCCTAGGGGTGTTGCAGCTGCTTTAATTTGCTCTTTGGGACCAGCAGCCCGAGAATCATGGAGCCACATATGTGGCTAATGGTTACTTTTCCATCTCACTCCCTGATTGCCACACGGTTGTTTCCAAGTATCTGGCCTTGAGTACAGTATCTACAGGCCTGTTTTTCTACTTTTCTACTTTCTCGTCTCCATTTTTGCTGACAGGTAGAGTACTGCAGTGCACAAGGACCAGCTGTTTGAGTTTGAAGAGGAAAATTCTTAAAATTCTTCTTCATCATCAGGCCTGCTCATATGATCAATGCAGAGAGGAAGACTGAAGGGATAGCATGTGGGCAAGAGTAAGTACGGTAGACTGAAACACAGCTGCTAGGTTTAAATGTAGATATACTGACTTTGAAGTGTCCCTTTAACTTTAAGGAACACAAATAAAATATCCACTTTAGTGGAACCAGAAGACTAATTGGGTCAGCTTTGTGATGAAATATCAGCAAGACAGATCTATTGTTTATAGTCCAGGCATTATCTTCCTTTATTTTCTGGTGAACAAGTATACATTTTCCTGGGCAATTTTTCAGCATTCATTTTCAGAGCTCTGAATATTTGAGTCACCTGTGCTTACCTCATCCTGGCTCTAGAATTAAGCTGATTAAGGGGAATGTGCTGCTCATGGCTGGGCAGTGTGGGGAACAAGAGTTGCTTGATCTGTGTGTTACACACATACACTACAATGCATACTCTGTATACACTCACACATTATTTATATGTATTTGCTTGTTAATACATTTTGACAGGAATCTATTAGTAAATATTTGTTGAAATCTAAAATTAGAAGTTCTACACTAGAAATTAGGCAATAAAATAAACAGTATATACATTCTGACTGATACAAGTTTAAAAAAAATGCATGACAAAATTAGAAGTAAGCATAACCACCCCCATTTAAGTACAATAATTCTCTTGGTCTAGGCAAATGGTTTTAAATGCATGGGATAATGAGACTGCTGGAGAGAGCAATATAGAGCGAAGAGTGCAAAATGCTGCTAATGTGCCTGGTCATCAAATCCTTTGAGTTCCACAGTTCCAACAGTATTATGGTTCTTATTGGAAACTTCTTGAGGCACATCAAGCTAAATTGAAGGGAACACTCTCATAAAAATAGCATTTCAACATGTTGCTTCTTTTGTAATGCTAAATGTGAGCCAAAAAACAGTGGCTATTTGACAGTTCATTGAATCAAAGAGAAAGATTAAGTGACTGATTCCATTTTAATGAAGCAGTTAATATCTAAATTTGAGATATATTGTCCCATTTCATTATATTGAGGAGTCTCATCCTCCTTCAGTAATACAAAGAGGATTTATGTGTTGAACTCCCATTAGTGTTAATGGCCTGGTTTTCGGTGTTATGGTTTTCAGAGCCACACTTCCTCTGGCTCTTCCTGGTACATTTGTAATGTGGGCCTGGTACTTGTAATACTGGGAAGTAGCCTTAGACTGCCAACTCAGCTCATATGATGTATAGAGGAGTGTGGGGGCTTAAATCTGTGAATGGCGGGCAGAATGCTTGTCCTTGGATTCCAAAAGCCAGTGACAAGTTAGTTACCTGTCAGGGGTCATGCCAGCTAGGACCAGCTACTGACCTGCTTCCCTACTAACTTCACTGCTAGGCAACTAATAGGTCCAGATGCACTGCCCTGGGACTGCCTGATTAATTGCAGCACCTGATTGGCTGCAGGGCCAGCAGCCTGGTTTATAAACCCAGCAGCAAGAGCAGTGAACTGGCTGCTTAATGTACTCCTTGTCTACTGCTGTTCTTAGCCCTGCCCCTGCTGTCTGTAGCCCTTCCCCAGTTCCAGCTTGCTCCTGTTCCTACCCCACCTTTGTCCTGGCTTTGGACTCCTGACTCCCACCCTCAGCTATGCCTTCTGACTGTGACTCCAGTTTACCTTTTGGCTTAAGTGTTGGCTTCTGACTCCTGGCTTCAACCCTTGGCTCTTGTTCAGGACCGGCCCTGTCTGAGTTCTGTTCTAACTAGTAGGCCAGACTCTTGCTCCATCCATTAAACCATACTGCCAACTGAAAGTTATAAACTGCCTGCTGAAATTTCTGGCAATATGATGTTCATGCTACTCTGACCCTGAGCTTCTACCTAGAAGAAAATCTAATGTAAATATATTGCTGTTATTATAGCTAATACACTGGGAAATACTTGTAGGCTGGATTTTTTTTTTTTTTTTTTTTGAGCATCCTCCGGCATTTTGGAAAGTCGGTGCCTGTGTAAGGCCTGGTCTAAACGGCATAGCTACATTGCTCAGGGATATGACCGACCTAGCCCCTGTGTTGGCAGCACCTAGCTATGGTCTCTCAGGAAGGTGGATTATCTTAGGGTTACAATTCGTCCGGATTCTCCCGGACATGTCTGGCTTTTTTAATTTAAAAATAGCGTCCAGGGGGAATTTGTAAATGTCCGGATTTCTCCCCCCCCCCCCGCAGAGCGCGGCATGGCTGACAGGGCAGCCAGCCGGATCGAGCCACTCACATGGAGCTCCAGCAGCCAGAGCTCCTCTCTCTCCCCCCCCCCCCTGCATTCGCAGATCGCCGGCCATTCGCATCGGGCCTCCAGCACTCTGGAGCTCCTCCCCCTGCTCCTCCTCCCCTGCTGCCCAGCGCGCCGCTCAGCAGCACTCTGCGAGGGCGGGAACCGGGCTATGCGCTCTGTGGGGGAGCGCGGCAGCGTGTCGGGCTCCGCGTGGATGGGTCAGGAGTTCTGGGGTGGGGGCTGTCAGGGGGCGGGGGTGTGGATAAGGTTTTGGGCAGTCTGGGGACAGGAGGTAGGGGGTAAGGTCCTAGGGGAGCAGTTAGGATGGGGGGAGTCTCAGGAGGGGGCAATCAGGGGACAAGGAGCAGGGGGGTTGGGAGTTCTGGGGGGGGCTGTCAGGGGTCGGGGTGGGGAGAGAGATTGGAGCGGTCAGGGAGCAGGGGTGTTTAGATGGGTCAGGAGTTCTGGGGAGGGAGTCTGTCAGGGGGCGGGGAGTGGATAAGGTTTTGGGCAGTCAGGGGACAGGTAGGGGGTAGGATCCTAGGGTGGCACTTAGGATGGGGGGTCTCAGGAGGGGGCAGTCAGGGGACAAGAAGCAGGGAGGCTTAGGTAGGGGTGGGGTCCTGGAGGGCAGTTAGGGGCAGGGGTCCCAGGAGGGGGCAGTCAGGGGACAAGGAGCCAGGGGGGGTTGGGGGTTCTGAGGGGGGCAGTCAGGGGACGGGAAGTGGGAGGGGCTAGGGCAGGGCTCCCACCGTCCTCTTTTTTGATTGTTGAAATATGGTAACCCTAGATTATCTACGGTGATAGGAGAACCTCTCCTGTCCAGTGCAGGTAGTGTTTAAACTGAAGTACTACAGTGGCATGGCTGCAGCTACGCCGCTGCACCATTTCAAGTGTACACAAGCCCTTAGTGCCTACAGTGAAGCGCTACTGCTGTGCACCTGCAGCACTGCAACTGTCCCACTGTAACATTTCTATTGTAGACATAGCCTAAGAGCCTAGTGAGTTAGGCTCCCAAATCCAAAGGAAGTTCTGTGCCTATCTCCTTTGACAATCCTAGTCTAGTTTCTTTCCTCTCCTGAGCAGAAAGGAGGGAACGGGTTGATGCACCCCCACTTTCATAAGTCTCTGCCAGCTCTTCTTTGTGTATACAGCATACCTGGGTTTCTGCAGAATTTAGAAGGGTATTGGAGGATGGGGAATGAGGAGGGAGAGCTTGGGAGCAGCAACTCTGTTTACTATCTGGAAAATGCTAGGTTGCAATGGGTTTATGGTAATCTACACAGCAGCTAATGTTGCTCAGTGCAGCATGTCCTGCACCTCCATGGCTTTTACAGTACCTCCTTTCTGTGTATGTGGGATTGGGAATTAGTGCACAGCTATGTGGGAAGGAGCCAATGACAGCATGGTTTCTCAGTGAGCAGCATTACTAGGTAAGGGAACTGGGAGGAGACAGGGAAGGGGTGACACGCTATGGGAATGATGCAGGATACAAACAGCTGGTGCCTGATTTTCCCCACAGAGCTCCAGGAGCTAAGGAGTTTGAAGGTTCTGCCCCTTCTAAAGCCTCTACAGACCCCTTCCATCTGAACAGAAGAATCATCAGTAGCTCAACAAAGTGAACTTCAGAATGTTTTTTTCCAGCTTATGGATTTTTCCATGGGAGGAGAAGGATATGGACTAACAGTGGAAAATGGGAAAAGGGATTTATTAAATAGTCTCTTATTAAAAACTGTGATGTTGTTGAGATTTGCTTGTTGAAAGACCTACTCTATAAAAGTGGGGGATCAGCTACATCTGGAGCACTATCCACCCTTCTTGGAAACTCAAGGAAGGCTTTCTATGGTTTAGGAACTGCACAGAAGAAGGAATAGTAACTGGGCAGGTAAGTGATGGGGAGTGGGTGGGATAGGTCAAGGTCTAACAGAGCCCCTGGCCCCTTTTCCAAGGCTCCACTCTGCATAGAGAAAACCTCTGGGATAGCAACAGACTTAGCGCTCTTCCATTCAAATACTGACCAGTATCATAACACAAGAACTAGGGACCACCAAATGAAATTAATAGGCAGCAGGTTTAAAACAAACAAAAGGAAGTATTTTCTCACACAATGCACAACCTGTGGAATGCCTTGCCAGAGGATGTTGTGAAGGCCAAGACTTTAACAGGATTGAAAAAAGAACTAGATAAATTCATGGAGGATAGGTTCATCAATGGCTATTAGTCAGGATGGGCAGGGATGGTGTTCCTAGCCTCTGTTTGCCAGAAGCTGGAAATGGGTAACAGGGGATGGATCAATTGATGATTACCTGTTCTGTTCATTCCCTCTGGCGCACCTGGCATTGGCCACTGTCGGAAGATAGGATACTGGGCTAGATGGACCTTTGGTCTGACCCAGTATGGCCATTCTTATGTTAGTTTAGGAGATCTGCAGTATCTCAGCACTTGAAGATACAGTGTCAGGGCATGTAAAATTCCTGGGGTCCAGATAACCCCCTCCCATGGAAAGAAGGAAATCTCAGTGACCAAATTCCCCAAATCATCTCATATGAGGGTCAGGGTTTACCCCGCTGACCCAAAAGACAGAGCCCCACTTAAAACGGGCATGTTCCCTGGGATCTGTGGGAGGCCAGGGCATCTGCACTAACTTTGGCTCCCATGGGCAGGTCATTCCACTGGTTCCCTGGCAGAATGGGCTTCCCTGCATTCCTAGATGGTGGTTATGCAGAGGGAATAGTCAGGGGTGAAAGTAACTTAAAGGACTTACCGGTACGACCGGAGTCCTGAGTGGGGGCGGGGCCTCAACCGGAAGAGGCGGGGCCTTTCAAGATTTAAAGGCCCTGGGGCTCTGGCTGTGGCTGGGAACCCCAGGACCTTTAAATTACCCTGGAGCTACCAGCTGCAGAGGTGGCTGGGAGCCCCGGGGCTCAGGGGTGAATTAAAGGGCCTCCACAGAGCTCCTGGCCCTTTAAATCACCATGGGAGCCCGGCTGCTGGAGCTCCGGCAGCGCTTTAAAGGGCCCGGGGCTCCCCGCAGTGGCTGGAGCCCTGGGCCCTTTAAATCACTGCCGCGGAAGCCGGTCCAGTCTGGCACGGCGTACTGGCTTTTGCTGGTATGCCATACCGGACCATACTGGCTTACTTTCACCTCTGGGGATAGTACAGTATTTTTTTTCCCTTAGTAATGTCCATGGTCTGGAGGGCAGATAATGTGTGTGGACGTAGAGGGTATGAGTTGGCCCTGTGTATTTTCTTAAATAGTTGTGTATTTTTGCATCCCTATTGATGCTTCTTTCTGTACAAATTTCAAATGCAAGGCAGAAGGAGGAGTTAGAAGCTTTTCTGAGACTTCTCTTGGGGCTGTTTTGCATGTTGTTGTTTTGTAATGTTGATCGCTTTTTTCCATGTTGGCATTTTTATTCACCTGATACTGATCGGTCACTAGCCTGTCTGAGTAAGTCTTGTTGTCCTCGTTGCATTCTGCTGCTGTTGACAAATAAGTACTATACTACTTCTCATGTTGGATTACTTAATATTTACCAATCTATTCAAAGCCTTCTGTCTCTTAAAGCATTCATACAAATGTCTGCATTTTTACATGGCTTTTCCCAGCATTGATTTAAATTACAAGTCTTCAATTGTCTAAAAAAATGGAAAGAAGCCACTGGGGAAAACAGATTAATTCAGAATGGAAATATCTTGAAGGAAAATGCCTGTGTGAATTCAAGTCATAAGGATTGAATCCAAATGGTATTAGAGGAGACTGGGATACAAAGAAAAATAGAGGGTCTTTTTGGCTGCCTTAAAGCCATTTCAGAACAGTCTGAGAAAGCATACATACATGAATGAATTTGTTAGACACAGAAACAAGTTTCCTTATGTATCTTTCAGTTACACATTGGCTTAAAGCTACTGCATGTATGATGCCCCAAAGCAATACTGGTACAGTAAGTATTTTTAAAATTATTATAAATGGCTTGGAACAAAACAAACAAAACAAAAAAAGTAGGAATTTCCATACCAGAGCAAATCAATGGTATCCTGCCTCTGACAACAGCCTATGCAGAAGGTAAAGCATTGCCATAATACACCCAAACAATTGTATAAAAATATATTAAGTACAGAAGTTTCTTTTTAACTCTAGACAGTTATTAGGTTATTATGTGAAGCCTCAGAGTTGCTAGCTCTTGTAGTTATTATCCCTGTTATTGTGCAAATGCTGTTATCCATATATGTCTAATCCTTTTAAAACGTCTTACTCAGAAAATTGTCTCATTCACTAAGCTATTTCTGCTGCAGCAGGGAGTTCCAGGGGTGTTACAGTGTATGGGTGGAGGTGCTACTGGATAATAATAGAATTTATTATTATCTCCTATTATTCCTTACTCTTTTTTAAATTTCTCCTTGTTTGGAAGCCTTCTCCTGTCCCCTTAAGCCTTTGATCCTTCTGGTTGTCCTTTTCTGATCCTCTTTTATTTCTGCTCTGTCCTTTGAGGTAAGATAACCAAAACTCAAAACAGTATTTAAGGTAATGACATACCATTAATGGCATTGTAGTATTTTCTGTATTATCCTTTATGCCCTTCCTAATTATGGAGCACAAGTTGCCCCTCCATAATTAAAATTGCATTTGCATTTCAATTGTAAACTTTATTTTTAGCCCCTCTTCTTAAATCACAAAAATATCCATGTCCTCTAAACTTTCTGTTTCAGTAAGCCTACCTGAGGTACTGCTAGGTATATAGCCCATATTCCAGACTGGTGAGCGCCTCACAGAAAGGGAGATTTTAATATTACCTTGTAAATTAACTTTTTGCAAAGGAAACTACAGCTCTGACAGCCCTACCCTTGTATTAATGTATGTGGCTATGGTGGTTTTATCTAGAAGCATGTTTCAGAGTTCTTAGGTGGTTTTTTTTTTTTTTTTTTTTTTTTAGGTTAGTGTTTGTTTCATTTCAGGTTAAGCCTCTTTATTCAGGCTGAGATAGTGAGGCCTGTTGTTAGTAATCAGCTAGGAGTTGAAGCAACCTGCAACAACTTAATGAAGAGCAGCAGTCCTTAGGAAACTCCAACTAGTACAGAATTCTGCAACACCAAGCTACTGTGAGCACATCAGGCTTGTCCTCTACTCTCTAGACAGGCTTCTCACAGAATATTGAGTCAAGTCCCAGCTCTTGGTCCTTATCTTCAAAGTGTTGAGTGGCCTCGGTCCAGCATATTTAAAAGACCACCTAAAGCTCTAGGATGAAGATTGTGGTTGACAACTTTGCTTCTCAGGCACAGTGAAACTTTCTGCCATAAGGGTAAAGCTCATCTGGGCAGAAGATAGATATTTATTTGGGACTGGTTTGAGACTATGGAAAGAACTCTCATGGGAACTAAGGACTATCATACACTTCACCAACTTCTGTCCAAGTGCAAGGTGCACTTCTTAATTTTGTCACAGAATACAGTGTACATTTAAAAAAAAAAACCTAACAAATTACTGTGGTTCACTCACTGTTCTCCCCTGGGTGTGTGAGAGAGAATGAGTATCACAGAGAGAATGAACCAGATATGGCAGATGTTAGTCATGTTTCTTAATGCACTATTGGAAGGTCCTCAGATAGGTGATGGGAGTGGTTTAAGGACCTGTAAGAATAGAATAGCCTAGAATCTATAATTAGTGGACTCCTTTGTGAATGATTTTTCTGGTTCAAATCTAAAAGATAGAGCTAAAAATATATTGGAAGTTTTTCTCGTGTAATGTTTCTCCTAGTTTTAAAATATGTGTCTTTTTCTAGTAGTAAATTGAATGGGATAAATCTGGCAGCTAGAAACTGGGTCAAAGGAGGCAAACTTTCAGCATTTTGGAGGTATTAAATATTTATTGGTAATGTTTTTTAACTTGATAGATTTTTATTAGTACATATTTGTATAAAGCATTAATCAGAAACTTCTCCCCTAATAATGAGTGGCTATCATTATATAAATAATGTTAAAGCACTGTTGTTCCGCACCCTCACTATATATGGCCATATTCTCAGGGGATGAGGGGGTGGGACAGACAAACAAGACCTTATGGAAACAATGTAAGATTCTACCCCTTCATGTTTTCAACATCTGTCTACTTTACATTATTTAGGACTTGGATTTCACATTCTTCAAATGATAAATTCCCATGCATGTCAATGGAAGAGGATCAGACCAAACAAAATTGCTTTATAAATGTCAATTTTGGCCCCAGCCTGGATCAGAAGAGAGTAAAAGATGGCAGGCTAGAAATAGGCACATTATATTTTGGAATCTGCTTGTTGAGAGTGTTTTGAAGTCTTTCCAAAATATACAGGAAGAATCTATTCCATGTAGAAAGTTCAGCAGCTGTCTCCAGCTGAGACACAGTTATGAACACTAGACCTTTCAGGCCAGCTGCTCTGTCAGATGATTTTCTCACGAAACAGGCCTCACTCACATAAACAGTGGCTTCTTATTATGTCTTTTTAAAACATTTTGTTGAAGTTTACTTATTTAATACAGAAACACTGGCAAACACTGATGTAAGATATTATGGGGTGATGAGTAGCCAACCAAGAGCATTCCTACCTAAAGTTGAATGTTCAAACCTCCCTAAATTCCACATACATAGCAATCAAACTGAGGGTATAGTTTGGTCTGGAAATTTGAGGTCATTTGGTCAAGGGGTTTCTGAGAAACCCCCATATCCATCAGAGCTATCATCTTAACTTTGCATTTTTTGGATTGCTAAGGGTTGTATTTTGTTTGTTCTTGTAACGCTAATGGTCTTGTAGTGGGTGTGTAAGGAGACCTTAACTGCATTTCCTAGCTTTCCAGCATTTTAGTGTTCCATGTTCGGGAAAGGCATGAGGAGCACTGGGGACTATGGAGCACCTGGAACCTTAACTCCATGTTTAGCAATCTTTTTTGCATGTTTGTATGCAAAGAATATTTTATAACCTAACTCATGAGGAGCAAAGTGGGAACATAGCCTCAGAGTAATTACTCCCTTTAGCCCCAGCTCCTGATAAACCCTTCTCTACATAGAGTGCAATGGCATCAAGGAAGATGGCCCACAGGCTTTTACTCAGGGCTGTGGACCAAGATGTTCCCAGGGGCTGCTCTACATACTGTATAGGCAAACAAGGCAGCTGACTAGGGTAGACGATTCTGACTACGGCGACAGGGGGTTGGGCCAAATCTGAGTGGCACTGCAACCCCCATGCACCAGGTCACAACGCCACTCACTCAGATTTGATCTGGCTGAGCCTCGATCACGATGGAGGGGTGGCTGTGACAAACCTGAGTAAGTGGCACTGTGACCTGGTGCTTGCTCCAGCCTCTCCTTCTGCCCTAACCACTGAAGGAGCAATGCATTGCCTCAGAGTCTGATGTGCCCCTCTGGGATGTGCATCCCCCTGGTTGAGAAACTCTGTTAGGTGGTGGTGGTGGTGGTGATGGTGATGAGGGCAGCATACTGAAGGTTTGCCTAGGGTGGCAAACTGTCTTCTTGAGTGGCCTCTGGACATACAGGCTACAGAAACTGCTCCCTTGATTATCCCTGAAGGCCTTTGGAGGTAAAATGTTAAAAAAAAAGTAAATAGAAATTAACCAAGGTATTTATTTGATTTAAATCTGACCAAACAGACCATCTGCATCCTACACAGCAAAGCCACTCAGTACCATGTGGCAGGGGCCTTCAGTGGAGTCAAGCCAATTTGGACCTACATTTTCAGAGGAAGATTATTAATTATGGGTAAGAAATTATTTTAGATTTGTTTTGCATCATTCTTCCTGAAAGCTCCCAGTGTTTTGCAAGTTAAGGGAAAAATCATGCTTGCCTTATTCATGCAAGTAGTCCCATTCAGGAATCATATTCACAGGAAGTAGGTTGGGCAGGGCAGAAGACCAGAGGCGAGAAGCATCTAAACTGAGTGTACTTGCCTCTTGTGGCTCTCAAGGAACAGTGGCTTAAGGAGATAGAATCGTAGATTTCTTCTGGGCAGGGGAAGGGAATCAATTCCATAATGGAACAATTATTTGGAGGAACTTCATGGAGGATTACTGCCATGCAGGGGAGAGTGAGACTCCTAGTATTCTTGTGTTTATTTGTAGTGCAGTTGCAAGTAATAATCCTTAGCACTTCTATAATGTCTTCCATCCAAGGATTTCAAAGCACTTCATAAATACTAAAGGCTGGACTATGATTGACCCTTTATGTGACTGTACAATGGTGGAAAGGGAATAAGGAGCTTTCCCAGGACAAGAAAGAACTGCACTCCTGCCTTGAGGGAACACAGGGACTTCTACTGAATTGTTCTGTCTCCTAGGAACTATTCATCCAAAAAGGAGCGGGGAGTAGCCAGAGCCAAGGCTCTTTCCTCACCCCCACATGCTGGTCATATAGAGGTGAGAGAATTGCACCTCTTAAAGGGTGAGGCAAACTGAGCTTCCGACAGTGCAAGTGAGGGGCTCTGGGAACCCTTCTCCCTCTCTGAGGGAGAATGGTTCCTAATGCTCCTACTGAAAATGTATATCTCTGCACCAACCCTTATGATGAGCTAAGTGCTATTAGCATAATTTAGCCCTAATGAATTAGGCCTCACAACAATCCTGCAGCACTAACAAGAAATCCTATCACAGGTACAATGTAGATTTGTCCTTGATTTATGCTTTTTTCTGAGATGTAACATTTTTCATTTATTAGCTAACTTAGATCATAAATTAAAAGAAAAGGTGTTTTTCCAAGTAGCTGATTCATCACTACTTGTGGTTAAAAAGAATGTATAGGAACAGATGGCAGGAAGACAGGATTTAAGCAAGGGACAGATGCATCCACATTAGGGAGCTTGGAGGATAAATCTCTTGATAATCATGTCTGCTACAGGAATTCACTTGGTTTACTTAGGTGGTGAAATATGACTAGTTACAGCAATTAGCAACTGCTGTTGTGTATGTTTGGGATATTGCTCCCTTGGATGATCACTAAATCCTATTACAAATAGAGTCCTTTTTCCATAGGGCACATGATTTTGGGGATGCCAGTGTCTGCATTCTTTATGGTAAGGATGTGTAATTGGACCCACAGTTGCACAGGAAAGCCTCTACAAAGGCTGGGGAAACAATGCTGTGGAAATGTCTGATGGAAGACCCTCTCAAAAAATATGGAGAAAGCTGACTTTAGAACTAGCTTTTTAAACATGTCCTTAAAAGAGGGGGGAGGGGAGTGCATGCAATATGAGGAAGATAAAAAAGAGAATGAAATGTAACTACTGTTGTATAACCAAAGTTCCAGCCCAATCTTACAACTGAAGGGCTGAGAAATAACTGAACATGTATCTAAGGGTATGTTCTCATTATTCACATGACTCTTAGCTAGGGTGACTAGACAGCAAATGTGAAAAATCAGGATGGGGGTGAGGGGTGATAGGAGCCTATATAAGAAAAAGACCCAAAAATCAGGACTGTCCCTATAAAATCGGGACATCTGGTCACCCTACTCTTAGCAGTTCTGAGCTGGTATGTTTTTCTATCAGGGACAGTCCACATTTCCACAGTACATTACAACATATTGCATGACCAGTTCTGTCTGATCCTTATGAGGGCCACATAAATTGGGAAAGCTCCTTATTTCCTCTCCTCCATTGTGCAGTCACATAAGGGTCAACTGCAGCCCAGCCATTAGTGTTTATGAAGTGCTTTGAAACCCTTCAATGGAAAACATAGAAGTGCTAAGAATTAGCAACAAAGACTCCCACAAACATATCAAACCTGTCCTCTGCCCTCTACCGTGGCGTCTCATAGAATTTCAAATCAAATTCTTAGTCCTTATTTTTGAATGCTCCATGAGCTGGGCTCTGGGTATCTAAAGATCGTCTCATGATTTGGAATGAAGACCATGGTTGACAACTACCATCCTTGGGTAGTGGAACTCTCAACAATAAGAGTAAAGCTTGTCTGTGCAGAAGACAGAACTTTCTCCGGGGCGGACTGAGACCATGGAATTAACTTCTCCAGGAACTAAGAACCATCATGAACCGCACTGCTTTCCACTACAAGTGCAAGGCACATTTCTTTGACCTTGCCTTCTCTACTATAAACACATAGCAACAGATAGATTTATATTTTAAAAAAATAAACTACCAAAAAAAGACACTCTACTGCACACTCTTCTCCCTCTGGGGAGCGGATGAGAGAACAAACAGCGTGTGACAGATTTGTAGTCATGTTGCTTAATGCACTGTTGGAAAATGCTCAGATACTACAGTGATGAATGCAGTATAAAAACCTATCTAGCATTCTCACTTCTAACTGGGAGACCTGGAAATAGTAGCATGGTGCACATAGTTCAAATGTACTAGTCTGTGGCTGACTGGCAACTACTGTATTGTGTCAGCCTTAGCAGACATTGTTAACCATTGGGATAATCTTTATTATTAGCTTCATATTTTACTGAATTGAATGAACACTGTACTGTGATTAATGCAGGAAGAATGTCTTCCAGTTTTTACTAAGGACTACAGTCGATGTGTATTGTATTGAACTTAAACATACTCAAAAAAAAAGAAAAGAGGAAGATTCTGATGATGATATCAATAACTCATGGATTGCTCTGGGTCTGGTTGCTATTTAAACTAAAACACAGACAAGGCCACCAATGAGAATCATGTACTGGAAGAGAAGTAGGAATGTGTAAGACTAAAAGTCAATGACTATTTATCTTTCCATGGCACTCTGAATAACATTCCATTTACATTTCTTACTGCAAGTACCTTGTATTTTGCACCTGGAAACACACACACACACATTTTATGTCCGCTAATGGAAACATTAAATTTTCAATTTATTTGATCATGTTCAATTACAGATATATTGATAACTTCCAACTCAACAGGGTATGGATATAAATTCTCATTCCTCAGAGAAATAGTTTTGAAATATTTTAAAGTATATTCATTAGTTGGATAAAATAATATTTGTACTTTGGCAGTTTTGAGGATAAGTTGTAAGAATAATGCAGCACTCAGTTTGCAAGGAGGCCATGTCCCTTTTGGATTTGCCAGGATGATGATACATGAAAAATGCAGAATAGTTATACTTCTGCACAAAATGCATAACCAAACAAGAAATCATAGAAATATACACTTTTGATATTATTCAGGATATGCATGTGTCTGAGAAACAGCTTCTGAGATGCTACAATAATAAATTCCTATCCAGAAGAGTATCTGGCTGCTGGATAAATAAATAGATTAGATTTATAAAAAAATATTTTTTTCTGTGATATATGTGGAATATACAGAATATGATGTGATGGTGGTGTACTATAAATGTTTTAATCGCTCTCATTTGAAATGAGTGGCATAACTCAGTTGTGGCTTTGCGAAGCATGAATAAGAGTAATGTGGTTACATCAGATTCATAGCAGTAAACCTTTGTAACACTATACTTTCATGTAGTTGTGTCCTCTCTGACATTTCCTATCATTCTGAGTGTTAACAGTGCAACTTGTAATGTTCTGCTAAAGTAGATTTTTGTATGAAAAGTTTAATATAACAAAGGGAAAATTAATTGGCTGGTGTACACTGCTTAATGTAATTTTAATTTAAGAGGGAAACTTTAAAAAAAAGTTTTTCTTCAGATCTTTAATTAACAGTTTGTCTTTGTTAGCTAAGATTAATGTTGACAATTTGGCAGGGACCTAAATGCCACACCTAAATTGCATAAAATGAAGCTGATTGCTGTAGCTACAAGTTAATATAGAGAAGTGGCCTGTGATGTGAGAATGAAGAAAATGATTCTTTCTGCGATTCCTTACCAAAGACTCAACCAGGAAAAAGTAGTAATCTAATGCTACACACTTTCTCTGCTTCACTGTTCAGCTTCTATCTAGAACCTTCCTCAAATGGCTCCTGTAATTGTTTAAGTACCAGTCACCTAGTCTCATATCAACTCCTAGCCCACTTTTGTCCCATAAAATATATTTAGCAAGAATTAACATTTAACATTAGATTATAGATCCAATTTTCACCAGCTTCAATACTTGTCCAGATTAAGTCACCTTCTGACTGTGTTCCACAGTCTAATTATGTCTTGTGTGAAAAAGTATCTCCTTTTATCACTTTTGGATTTACCACCTTTCATTTAATTGAATATCCCCTTCTATTCTTGAAACAAGGAGAACAGGAGCTCCCAGTCTACTTTGGCCAGATCATTAATTATTTTGTATATTTTTGTCATGTCCCCTGTTATTCATCTCCTCTAATATAAACAATCCTAGGCTACTCAAGAGTTTGTCCATGCCTCTAATTGTTCTTAGTGACCCCCTATGTATCTCTTATTTTTCAAAATCCCTTGTGAAATGGGTGATAATATTCCTGTTGAGGCTGCACCATATATACAATGGCATATTTTCTGTATTATTCTTCACCCTATTCCTTATGCATCCTAACATTTTGCTATTTTTTTGTTTTTACTCTACCTGCACATTGATCAAAGATCTTTATTGAGCTGTTGACAATAATGCCCATGTCATTTTCCTAAACTGACACAATTAATTTAAATTCCATTACATAGAATCATAGGACTGTAAGGGACCTCGAGAGGTCATCATGTATAACTAGTTTGATTTTTCCCTCTAATGAACATTAATATTTATAAATGCAAAGTAATAATAAAAAGTTAACTTAATTTTCCTTCATGTTGCCCATTCATCTAGTCTGGGTAGGTTCTCTGAAGATTTCAGTCTTCCATGGCCTTGACTAACCTGAATAATGTTATGTTATCTGTAAATATTGACATCTCATTGCTTACCTACGTTTTCAGATCATTAATAAATATATTAACCAATATTGGTTCTAGTACAGAATTGAATGACATTCTGCTGCTAACCTGTTGTCATGATGGAAATTGACCATTCATTCCTATACTGTTTCCTGTCTCAGCCAATTTTTGATGCATGACAATACTTTACCTCTCACTTCAGACTTAGTTTCCTCACTGGCCTCTTGCGAGAGACTTTGCCAAAGGTCATTTGAAAGTCTAAATAAATTGTCAACCAGTTCTCCTTATCCACTATTTAACTGGCTCGTTCTAAGAATTATAAATGCATAGTGAAGCAAAATAGTTATCTCCTCCCTCAGTGAAGGAAAATGATTTATAAATATTTTCAGCTTTGCTCCCCCTTGGATTAAATATTGAATATTTAATCACTGTGCTAAACTTGGTTGCAGTTAGAAATCTGGTGAACCCTTCTTTCAACTCAGGCCACTGCATTGGCCTATCAAACTGAAAGCCTGGTGGAGAGTTGAAATTTGGTATTTAATTTTCCTTTCATTTATGCTGGTTCAATATGAGTCAACTTCTGACACTGTGCCATGTGACAACAGGAAGGACTGCTTTCTTCTAACACCAAACACAGAACTTTTATTAGTATCAGGAAAACAGTATTTGCTTGTTATGGTGCAATCCCTAACATCATTCCCTCTCATTTTCTGCTTTAAGGGGTGGAGCTGGGGGGCTTCTGTGTGGAATCTTCCCCAATCCCTTTTCTGCTATAGATTTTAAAAAGTAGTGCACATAGCCTCATAAAAATCATGCCATGCTCCATCTTGATTTACTGTGAGCTGCTCAGACAGAACTTTTCATCCTGGGACTTGTCGTCTCTACAGATGCTACCTTTCTCTTTTAGAAATGATGTGTATATATAGCAGGCCGGCCAGGGTTTGGATGGTAGTTCATGGATTGGCTGGTGTATGTACACATTGCTGACACATCTCTGAAATGAGCTGTGAACTAAGCAATAACTGACTTCCGTGTAGCAGAGAAAAAACAGCGAGTTAATTAAGGAGAGAGATCAATGTTTGTAAAGCAGGCCGAAGATGAACAGTGGTGCTGCAACTAGGGGTTCTGGGAGTGCTGCTGCACCCACTATCTTGTAGTAGTAGTAACAAACACCAAATACATGATTTCCATCATCAGCACCCCCACTATAAAAATTGCAGCACCCCTGAAGATGTATGAATGCAAAGGATGAGTTATTAGAGGCACTCAGGTGGTCTGGATCAGAGTAGGCAGGCTCCCCACGGGGCGTAAGTGGAAAGGGGCCCTAACAAAAGCAGCCTGAGGTAGAGTCCAGAGATGGCCCTTCCAGATGTGCCACATGTTTAATGTATTGTGGACTGGAACCTGCCCCACTGAACGCGAGCGATGGGGAAACAATCACAGGCGAGGGCTATGCGTAGCTACATTTCCCCCGCTCCTTCCTTTTTCTCTGTGGCGACCAACCGCAGCAAGAGGGTGCGCGCGCCTCAAACCCTCTACCCCCGCAGGTGAGCGCGAGCTGTTCCCACTGCCAGCGGCGGTTGGGCAGTTGCGATCGTTGGGTCTGTCAGGCCGGGCGCGCGCGTAGTCACTTGCGCCGCAGACGCTTCAATCGTAGGCCGGGGCGCGCGCGGTCGTTCATCACCCGGCGCCTGCGCGGATGGGCCCATTTCCCCCCTTCTACAGAGAGAGGAATTTATGCGCATGCGTTTTCTACCTTCCTTCTCTGTTTGTGGTGGTGCTGCTGTTCCCTCCCCCCACCTCGGGTCAGGTAGCCGCTACTGAATGACAGTAATCCAGACCCGGTGAGCTGCAGCGGCGGCGGCCCCGAGCGCGGGAGCCCGCCTGGCGGACGGAGTGATTCCTTCCCTGCTCCGTCTCCTTCGCAGGTAAGCCAGGGGATGCACCCCCGCCACACACACACTTCCCCGACGTGAGGGAGGTCGCCGGGCCGGTGCCGCCTCTCCGGGGAATTGCGGCTGGGTATTGTCCAGTTCCTCCGCTCTCTGCAGCCCTAGAAGGAGGATAAACCGTCGCTTGGATTCCGGGCCGCAGGGTTGCAGGGCGGGGACTGGAGGCGCACGGTCCCCTCCCAGATCCGGGGAAGGTCCGGACCCCCCAATCCGGACCCTCTGCAGTCGGGACGGGGTCACTGACACCACCCACACCCACGCGTGTGGTCCCCCACGCCCAGAGACACGCCTGGGCGACGGGGGAGTTGGACTCCGGCCATGGCCCGTGCTGGCATGGGGCGCGCGGTGGGTGAAACGGGGGTAGTTACGGCATAAGCCCCGCCAGGCCAGGGCAAAGCGTGCGCTGTGGGAATGGGGCTGGAACGCCCAATTCCCGCCCGTGTGTGAACAGGCCGGGGGGACCGACCATCTCCTAGGGTGGGATGGGCGTATGGAGCGTCCCCGACTCAGCCAGACCACCTGCCGTTTGAATGGGGCTGCGCGATGGCGAGAGGGGTATGATGTGAATAGGGAACATGGATCAAAAGGCACGTGTTTGGAAGGTGGGCTACCTTGGCCTGCCTCCCATGCCGGACTAGAGGACCCACAGTTTGAAAGGGCCTGAGCCTTGGCCAGGTTAATGCGCCGGTGTTCCTGTTAATTGGTCTGTGTGTGTGATCATTAGATGGGGATACACAATAGCTCAAACCGGGTGCGAGTAAGAGCGTGCACGGTTTGAATGAAGCTTTTGCTTATTGACAGCAGTATGGAATGGTCGGTCTATGTTTTAAGAGAATTAGAGCTTTTGCGGTTTTAATGCATTAGTTGTGAGGTGTGGGTACAGGGTAACTAACTGAGCCTGTTGGTGAGTTAAAGCACCCAGGGTTTGAATGGGTCTTTGTGATCATGAGATGGGGTTATGGAGCAGCTTGGGTTGCAAAATGGATTATAGCATGCACTCTTTGAATTAGGATGGGTTGAGGTGGGTTTGGAGTGCTGCACTACCATGGAGACTTTTATAATGAAGAGGGAAAGTTTGGGTGACAGAATCCTGAAGTTCAACACTCCTGATGCCACTGGCCTGCACCTGGAAACCACTGCAGTAGAACAGAAATAGGTGTTGGGTTATAGACACTAGTCCTTTTTGGAGATGTGGTTCTGGGAGGGATGTGTAGGCTAAACAAAGAATTAGATGCAACTGTCTCAGGCAGACTAGTGACAGACAACCATTTGCTCTTAAATGCGCAGTTGGAGACTACTTCAGTTACTGTTTCACACAGACAGTCCAGTATATTCAGAGAGCTGCATTCTCAGAGGCAATTTAGCACAGCTGTTACTTTGTTTGGATGATAGGGGGAAGGGAAAACTGTGCTAATATAGACGGAAAAGAGGCAGATAAGACACTGGATTCCAATCAAAGAGAAAATAAAGTGCGAAAAACAAATATCCAGATAATAGAGAATTCATAAACTCTTGCAGTTCTCCTGTTTACTGGGTTCATTTCAAGATTGGCAGTTGCTATAGGGGACTATTTTAATGATAGTTCTTTCTATCTGTAACAATCTTATCTGTCCCAGTTCTATGTTTAAATTTTTAAATAAAATTGGCACATTTTTCAGTCCATTAATGTAAGGTATTACCATCATACCAGTTGTAACTGTGCCTTTTTTTTTTAACTCTACACAGTGTTGTAAACTCATAATAAGGAAACAAATGGTAAAATTAAAAAAATTCGTCTCCTCTCATGTTCTTTTGAACTATGTTAAATATATACTACAAGCTTTACAATCCTTAAAAATAGTAGGACTTTCATGTACACCACCATTTCAACATGTACTGTACTGACTTGGACCCTGATTATATCATATGGTCTACATATGGACCATAACTCCTATGATGTAGAGCTTCACTTACTCCTGGGGGAATTCTGTGCCAAAAAATTAAAAGTTCTGCACACAATATTTTAAAATTCTGCATAATTTATTTGTAAAAATAATGAAATATAATCATGCCAGTTTCAATTATTTTGGTAATTTATTTAAACTACAATACAATGGATGGAGAATGGGAGTGAGGAGCATTGGAGGAAATCTCCATGCCCCTTTTGTCTAATAGTAATGTAGCTAGGTTTTTCCCTTTATTTCTAGTTATTAGTCAACAAGTATATGCAGCCATAACATCAGTGTTATGCCCTAGGCAATTGAAAGAGCAAGTGAGGGTTGGGGTGTCAAACTCACAATTTATATTGGCTACTGACCATCTCCAGAAAGGCCAGTAGTAAACAGTTCATGGATCACATTGATAGGAAGTTTTTTCAGCCCCAAAATTTAGATCAGTTCTAATCACTAAAGCACCATAATCATTTATAAGGCCATACAGTTATTTACAAAAGGCTCCTTTACACTACTCTGGCAATGTAAAGGAACCTTAAAACTTGTGCACCCATTTTTTACTCCTGGGGGAATTCACTAAGAACATTGGGAACAATTAAATAAGCAGGCTGCTACATTCTGCTGTGCCCCATGCCTGCCTCCTCAGAAACACCCTGAAGCCTTGCCCCACTACTTCAGGCATGCTGCAATAACGAGCAAGAGGGGCAGAATGTCTGTCTGTCACTGGCATGCATGCCCTGCCCCCTCAGTGGTGATTGGTGTCTTCCCACGCTTGCCCTGTCCTGGCCCCCCACCCTCCTGGGGATAATTGATGTCTTTGCTGGCTGTTCCGGGTGCCAGAACTGATGTGCCTGTCCTGCTGGGGAGGAGTGCGTGACCACTCTTGCAGCTTCTCTTTCTGCCACGTCAGAAGTCATTTTTCCACTGGGAAGCAAAAAAAATCTGCAGGGGACATGAATTCTGTATGCATGCAGTGGTGCAGAATTCCCCCAGGAGTATCTATTTAAGTTAATGGGGCTCCATGCTGGTGCAAGAAGCTGCTTGTATAGATCAGATTGTAGCATCAGGGTCTAGTGGATAAATAGTAGTCCCGGAGTTGGTATTTCTCGGTCTTTTTCAGAAGTACTGCCCCTTGTTTTGAAGCAATTTCTATGGAAAAATGTTGCATTTATCTGAAAATTTTATTTAATAACACTATACCACTTTCTTCTGCAGGTGAATCATTTACAAATGCAAAAATGTTTGCATTTTTTAGCCCCCTACCTACCTCACTTACTTTTCTTTGCCATTTCTCTGTACATAGAGGCCCTTAGAAAAGGAGAGGCTACTTTCTGGTAACTGTTGTACGAGAGTTGCCTCTGTGCATTCACACTTTCCTTCTACCTTGGGGTTCTTAACATACTATTTGGCTCCATAAGAAGGAACTGAGGTGTTTGGTGGCCATACTGTTATATATACTCAGATGTTGAATGCTGATGTCAATAGAGGGTCACCATGTAGTCCCAAAGAACACAGCTTTGCTAGGGATTCCAAGAGCTTGATGCCATTGGGCGCCAACCCCCAAGTGGGAATACACAAAGAATATCAGTTGCCAGCAGGGTGGATTTGATTTAAGTCACTAGTTAGGAAGACTCGATTTAATCATGGATTTCTACATAAAAGTGCATTCTTGTTGGTTGTTATAATCTTAATACATATTCTTCACAACTCAGAGATAGTGGTAGGTTTCATTTTTAGAAGGTACACACTATACATTTTTAAAGTGATTTATTTTGAAAACTTTTCAGATTAGTTTTATAGCTATATCAGAAAATGAATGATTGTTTGGTTATTTCATTTACCAAAGATAATTGAAGCAGATATTTATGAAGTCATTGGGAGGTGAACTATCTCCAATTCAACAGGTTAATCGTTAATATTTGGAGGATTTTCTTGCCATGCTGTATTAGGAGGAGAACATCACCGGACAGACATTTAAATTTTTATTTAACTAAAACAACAACGTTATATATTCTGGATTTTTTTCTTCAGAAACAAACATACAATATTTAAAAAAAAGAACAGGAGTACTTGTGGCACCTTGGAGACTAACAAATTTATTAGAGCATATTAGTCTCTAAGGTGCCACAAGTACTCCTGTTCTTTTTGCGGATACAGACTAACCCGGCTGCTACTCTGAAACCTAACAATATTTTAACAAAACAAGCATATGAATTTTGAAATGTAGTTAAACATTCAAGTTTTTTAAAATCAGGTTTGTTTTGTTAAAATCGTTTTTAACTAAAATAATTGAATGAAATATTAAAAAAAAAAAAACCAAACAAATTAAATCATCTCTGCTAGCCAGGTCAAGAGGAGAAACTTAAAATATTGGCTTCTGCAGCTAACTCAGTCATTTTCACCTTCATTTTCATGTTTGCTCATAATCTGGAAAAAAAACAGACAAACAAGCTTCCTTGCTTTTTCAGGTCCCAAACGATTTCTCAATTTGGAATGAATTAGTCCAAAGGAAGAAAATATTCTTTCTACACCAGCAGAAAAGGCTACTGCTGTTAAAAGTGAGATTATCACTTCAACAGTCTCTGAATCCAAGTGCTTAAGGGACTTCCACCAGTTCACTGGTGTGACTTTCTTTAAAACATCATCAGCAAACACATATTTCTTGAATGGTTCTTATTCCCAAACTGGGCCTCTTTTACGGCCTGCTGCCATTATAGGTTTTCTCTTCTAGTGAGAGAATGGTATGGTAGATCTCAAATCAATGAAGGCTACACTCAGAAGGACCTCAAGATTTCTGGAATATGCTGCTCAGACAGTTCCCCTTTTGTTTCTACTGCCTGTCCCTCCCTTCTCACATTTATCTCCAGATTTCTTCTCCTTGTCTAGATCTATTTTGCACCTAACAATCTTCTATTCACTGAACTTTTTGAAACTTTGCACTTTTAGAGAGAGGTAAGGGATTGACTCTGTGTACACAAATTTGCAGAGGGACGATAGGGTTGAGGTCTGTTATTTCTCACTTCTCTATATTTATTTATTTATTTAAAAACATTTTTGCTGTTAAGAAGCATGTTATCTTTGGAGGCACAAATCCACAGTTTGAGAACTGCAAAACTAAGCATCTCTGATGGTATCTTCTAGACCAGTGGTTCTCATAGCCAATCCGCTGCTTGTTCAGGGAAAGCCCCTGGCGGGCCTGGCTGGTTTGTTTACCTGCCGTGTCTGCAGGTTCGGCTGATCGCGGCTCCCACTGGCCGCAGTTCGCCGCTCCAGGCCAATTGGGGCTGCGGAAAGTGATGCGGGCCGAGGGATTTGCTGGCCGCTTTTCCCGCAGCCCCCATTGGCCTCGAACGGCGAACCGCAGCAAGTGGGAGCCGCGATAGGCCGAACTTGCGGACATGGCATGTAAACAAACTGGCCTGGCCCGCTAGGGGCTTTCCCTGAACAAGTGGCGGACTGACTTTGAGAACCACTGTTCTAGACTGAGCACTGAGTCCCATTGGGTAGATGGAAAGATTAACCTAAATAATCTGTACAGAAGCCCCTGGAACCCTATAAGATTGGGTCCCTAATCCATGAACTATTGAAACTCTATTTACAAAACTTTTCATAAACGTTACATGAATATATTGTCTCATATTATAGAATTAGAATTTATAATCCCTATTCCATGATGAGATATCTTTGAGCTATCAAGTACCTTAATTAACTATCTTTAACTATATTTTTCCTCAAAAAGCATTTGATCAAAAAAAATCCAAATTAAGTAAAAAAAAAAAAAAAAATCTGATTGTTTTGATTTTTTTTTTAAATCATTGATTTTTATCCACCCTGGTTACCAGTAAGTAACCTGTTTTTTTTTTTTTTTTAATTTTATTTTTGTCTTTATTAAAATGGAGTTTTAGGACTTTTAAGATCCCTATAAATAAAAT
>NC_048305.1:51425017-51457433 GCF_013100865.1 Trachemys scripta elegans
TTTTTTTTTAGTTAAACATTTCTCTTGACATACTCCAGATCTTTCATCAGTATTTGGAATTGATACCTGATGCATCTCTATCTAAAACCATTATTTCCCCAAAACAAAGAAGGGGAATTCCCAGATTTCAGAAGTTTCAGTTTCTATTTGAGATAGCTCATGCAATGGCGTACCGCTTTAGGATGAGGCAATTTCTGGTTTTATTTCCATTAATTAAAAGTAAACAGACTATATTACTGCAAAACTATTATCAAATTAAGTACTTTTTAGTAATTTTCATTACTATTGTCTAATAATAATTTTATTTTTCCTGGCTTAAACAGTGCCCTGTCCTAAACTAGTTTTTCTCATGAAATTACCAACCCTGCAAATTGTATTTTTTAAAGAATTGGTTGGGACCAAATCTGTGTCCTGCTGAAGTTTGAGAATTTTGCCACTGACTTCAGTGTAACCAGGATTTGGTCCTTGATTGATTTTTATGTACTCAGAACTCTGAGCCAATTGAACTCCTGCTTTCTGTTTGAATTGAAAACTTTGCTTTAGGGCTGGGTGGTGTAATCTAATTACTTGGCTTTTGTGTGAACTAAGGCATGCACTATATTTCACTACAAACACATCATGACATGTTTCTGTTTTGAGAGTCTTTTACAGTCCTATATTTGACAGTGTTGTAAAAGAAAATGAGCAAGAAATTTTTGAGAAGATACTTAAAAATGCCTCCTGAAACTATTTGGAAAGTGTACAGACTAAGTCATATAAATAAAAATTTTAGACTCCTCTGACAGCAGGTCTGTGTTCCAAAAGCAGAATCAGACAAATGTAATGTGTTGGTTCTGATGGAGAGCCATGTTGTTAGGGAGAGACCAATATTTTATCCATAGTTATATTTGCAACAAGGCTATCATCAGAAGGCTGATCTTTTTGCTCTTCATTTAACTTATAAGAAAAAAGATCCTCAAAACATCTTTGTTTTCAAAATTTTAAGGTTAACTGTCAGGGTAAAGAAGAACTTTTTTTTTTTTTTTTTTTTTTTTTTTTTTTTTTTTTTTTTTTTTTTTGAAAACCTGAAGGAAATTAAACATACCTTTACAAAGGAAGAGATTTAAACTGGACATTCTGAAATTTTTGTTAAGTGTCTGATGCCCTTATATATTGGGAGGGAAAGTCAAATTAAATTTGGGAATCACTTGGTAGTTTCTATAATAATCCCATGAGTAGGTCAGTTTTCAAGCAAAGAAAACAAATATACAGTATTTTGTTAGGATTTTCAGAAAAATACATGAATCTTTGTTGTAGCTAGTGGAATGAAAAAAAAATGATGATTTTGTCATCAACTCTGATGTGTGTACTTTGTGTGAGCCCTTTGTGTTAGGAAGCCTTTGTATGTCAGTGGATTGAAGAAGTGGAGAATTTACTCCTGCAGACATTAGGCTTCAGTACAAAACAATGCATGCACTGAATGGTAGTCCTCATATTTCCCTAGCTCCACGCTCCCATTCCTCTCCTCAGATGCAACTGAACGTATGGTCCGTGATCTACATTTCCTTCCAGTTGATTTAATCCATGCAATGCTTATCAGATCCCCAATGAAAGTTATGGAATTGAGAAACGTGGTGGGTTAAGGCAGTATATTCTAAGATCAGTGTCCCAAGCAGTGCTTGAAAGCTCAGTATGATTACATCAGCTGAGTGTGTGTGTGGATGTGGAATCTCACTCTTATTTTTGGCACCTTAGAGACTAACAAATTTATTTGAGCATAAGCTTTCGTGGGCTACATCCCACTTCGAAGACATGTTTCTGTTTTGAGAGTCTTTGACAGTCCTATATTTGACAGTGTTGTAAAAGAAAATGAGCAAGAAATTTTTGAGAAGATACTTAAAAATGCCTCCTGAAACTATTTTTCGAAGAAGTGGGATGTAGCCCACGAAAGCTTATGCTCAAATAAATTTGTTAGTCTCTAAGGTGCCACAAGTACTCCTGTTCTTTTTGCAGATACAGACTAACACGGCTGCTACTCTGGAACTCTTATTTTTGTAGTAAGTATTCTTATCACAAAGAGGACATTACTTTTCTTATGATGTCTGTCCAGTGAACTTAATAAATTAAGTTATAATGAGAATATGTCATAGGGACTGTTATAATTTAGATCCATTATGCAGTAAAAAGATTATTTGGTGTAAATAAAAGCTGTCTGTATAAATATACCCATATAAGGACTGGTTATTCCCCACTCAGTCAGTGACATGTTTGCTTGCTATTTACTAGATGTTCTAAAGTTAAAATTAATAAGGTGCTTCAAATGAGAAATGTCTATGTACTGTGAAAAATGAATACGATTAAAATATTTAAAATTTTTAATCTTAAATTAAGATAAAGTTTCAGTTGAGCTTCTTCCCCATTTACTGCCTCTTGTAATTTGAATTTTGATACAAAAGTTAAAAATATAAAGGTAAACTTAAGTAGGAGTATCAGTAATGTATTAAGATGAAATTCATTACAGTTCTTTCACACATGATTAATAACTGACAACACTTGGGTATTTTTGTAAAGTTGTAATAATTGAATAAGATGTAGAGTAGAGAATACAAAACTTTCTATGTAAATCTGTTTCTAAAAGTATACAGTGTACTTTAATTGCTAAATAAAATTCCCATTATGTTTTTATAGCTCATTAGACACAGTAAAATAAAGTTGGTAAATTATGAAGAGAGGAAGACTACTTTGGATTGGTATAGAAATATATTATGATTAGAAGGGGGCAGATTCCCTGTCACTTAGGTAAGATTGTGGTGGGACAACTCCCATGGTACCTAGATGCCTTTTATCTCTTTGACCCTTATCAATCTGATATAGTCCTGCCTGTTGCATAGACATTGCATTGGTCCATCTCCTGACAATAGATGAAGACCAGGTGTCCATGCTGGAGATAGTAGATCTATCAACTATCTTTGATATGTTAAGGTGATGCTGACTCTCCTCTGAAACCTTATGGGGTGGATGGGACTGCTCTTCAATGGCTTTGTTTTTTTTCCCTCTTGGACAGATCTCAATGGGTAGTTGTGGGCAATTACTCCTCTTCTTGGAGAGCTGTCATGTGTGGGGTGCTGCACAGTACCATTTTTCACCCCTCTTGTTCAACGTGTATATGGGGCCATTAGGAGGGTTAAAATGAAATATGGGGTTAAGCTTTTTCAGTGTGCTGATGACACCCAAGTGTAGGCTTCTCTCTCATCTGTCTGGGATGATGCAATTCAGCTCCTCAGTCAGTGTCTAATTGAGCATGGAGCATGGGTGAGAGTAAGCTGGCTGTAGCTCCACTCAGATAAGACTGACGATGATGGGTTGGAATAAGCAACTGGAAGAGATGTTGAAGGTATATTATCAGTCTCCAGGATTAAAGGAGCACATCTGCCATTAGTTATTAGTGTTTGCGACTGAGGGGTGATTTTTAGACCCCCAGTTGTTGTGGTTTGACAGTCATATTACAGCAGTGACCCAGTCAGCTTTTTACTGCATCTGGCCTGGAAGTTGTGATCTTTCCTTTGAGATGTGATGCTTCCTACTGTTATCTATGCTTTTGTCACCTCTAATATTAGACTACTGCAGTGTGCTCTGCATGGGGACTGCATCTTATAATATAATATATGGAGATATACGTATTTCATATAACTGGAAGGGATCTTGAGGGTCATTGAGTCCAGTCCCCTGCCTTCAATAGCAGGACCAAGGACTGTCCCTGACAGTTTCTGCCCCCTCCCCACTGATCTGTAAATAGCCCCCTCAAGGATTGAACTCTCAACCCTGGGTTTAGCAGGCCAATGCTCAAACCACTGAGCTATCCCTCCCCCCCATTAAACCATTTGGAGACTGAAGTTGGTGTAGAATACAATGGCTTGCTTATTGAGTGGGTCATTTCACTGGGAGCACATGCCATCAGTGTTCTGGGATCTGCACTGATGGCCCATTTAGTTCCAGATGGAGTTTAATGTGTTGGTTGTGACCTGAGACTGTCTGGCTCCCTATGCCATATTGCTACTGCTTTGATTAGCAGGGGTTCTCAAATTGGATCCCCTTTCTTATAAAAGAAAGGGGCTGGCTGTTAGAACATTCTCCTAGGAGGGCTCTTTGTCTGAAACTTGCTCCCCCTTCCTGGCCTGAATTTGGGGACTTCCTGGGCATGCTGCTAAAGATCCTTGTTTGATAGGGTCTTTGGAAAAGGCTGAGGGTATGCTTCCTAGATGATGACTGGCTGGCTAGCGGAGTTCCTGGAGAAGTGATTTCAGTGATGATGAGATTTAATTTAAATGCATTTATTTTATAATTAAGGCTCTTGGAGCCAGGGCTAGGTGTCTTTAATATTTTAAATCTAAATAAATAAAATGTATACCCGAATAGTTAAAGTAATGTACCGCTCTTGTGAATGCAGTTATGCCAATATAAAGGTGATTTATACTGGTATAGGGGAATAAGCTGTAAGGCATCTTTATTCAACTACATTCACACTAAGGAATGTGTGTGAAATGGATGGATTTTATTGTAAGTTAACTGTCAGCACTTCAGACAAAGTCAAAAATGAGTTTTCAGCTATATCTACAGTAGGTCTTTTAGCTGGTATAATAATAGGGTCACGGGGGAGGGGGGAAGGGGGCAGAGCCAAAAAATAAAAAAGCTGGTGGGGAGGAAAAAAAAAAAAAGCACGAACAAGCGGGAAGTGCCTAGTCTGGTGCCGGCCACACGCAAATGTAAACAGCGGCCCCCGGGTCCCGGGACACAACAACCCCTGCCTGGAGCCTGAGGACTGACACCCTGACACCGCGGAGATGGGCACGGAAAGGGGAAGCGCCCCTGCCAGGTCCCTGCGCGGAGACTGCCCTGGGCTGGCCGCGGGCGCACCAGCGTGGGGCAGCCCCTTCCCTGGCGGGCTCCAGCTCCCTGCGGGCCCGGGAGTGCGGAGCTGTAGTGACCTTTGCACCACTGGGCTACACCCTGCTGGAGAAGCAGGACCTTGCTGCGACCCCCAGGCCAGGACTCGCCCAAGCATCGCGGGACAGGATCTCCTCACCTAGGGTCGCACACCCAGCCAGGCACTCACTGCTGCCCCCACCCTGCCCTCCAGAGGCAGACAGACTCAGATTCTAATTATCCCCAGCACTGCGGCGGAGCCGCCGCCCGACTGGCCCTTCCAGCCGCTCCTCCGCCTCTCCCTCGCTGCGTGTCAGGCAGAGGCATGCGCCTGGCACCCGGCGCCAACTACACCCCGCCGGGGCGCAGGTGGTGGAGGTGAAGCCCCAAGGAACTGGAGTCCCCATGCGGGCAGCTGCTGCCCCCCCACCCATGGGCGCATAGGAAGCCGGTTCCCGAGGCTGGACCCGTGGCTGCCCTCCTGCCTGCGCTGGGGCCAGGGCCAGGCCGGACTCACCCCGCTGTCCCCGGACCTCCTCCCTCTTGCGCTTGCCTGGGAGGGAGGAGGAATGCAGCGTGCTTCGGGAAGACGTGGGGATTTGGGGAGGGATCCAATGGGGCAGTGAGGGGGTGGGGCCAGGGCGGGGATTTGAGGAGCTATCCAACGGGGGAAGGAGGAGGCGGAGTTGGGGCGAGGGAGGGGGCGCGAGCCGGAGCGGAGGGCAAAAATTGCTTGTTTGTCCAGTGTCCTGACCAAACATTGGTTGGGACGTGGGACAAACGAGCAAATATCGGGACAGTCCCGATAAAATCGGGACGTCTGGTCACCCTATATAATAATATTGGTTAGGAGTGTTATTCTTTATAATGTTTTTATACCAGCAAAGAGTCATAGAGTAGGCTCAGTTATCCTGGCAAAAAAGTCCGTTTACCAATGTAATTTATTTCATTTGGGGAACTGACGTAAGCTATACTGGGAAAAGTGTTAGTATAAGCTGTCTTCCCGTCGCTCCGCCTCCTCCCCCACTCCCCATGCAGGAGCTGGGGTGTGGTTTGCTGGTATAGCTAACAAACCTTTTCTAATGTAGATAAGAAATCTATTGGTCATGGGGATGGCCAAAATTCATTGGTCATCCCCATGAATCGCAGTCAGTCACTTTTGTTCACACAGTTTTTACAAATACAAAAGGAAAAAGAAATGCTTACCTTCTAAGGGTTTGTCTCCAGTTACCAGGGGATTGACGCACGGTGATTGATCCGTTGGGGGGTTGATTTAGCGGGTCTAGTGAAGACCTGCTAAATCGACTACTGATCGCTCTCCTGTTGACTCTGGTACTCCACCGGAACGAGCAGCATAAGGAAAGTTGACAGGAGAGTTTCTACCGTCGACCCAGCGCGATGTAAACACCACAATAAGTCGACCTAAGGTACGTCAACTCCAGCTACATTTTTCATGTAGCTGGAGTTGCGTAACTTAGGTTGACTTAGTCCCGTAGTGTAGACCTGCCCGAAGTAACAGCAACCTGTGCAGAATTCCTGTTTGGGATTATTTTATGCCCTTGAATTGCTCTTCTGGTGCCTAGACACCACCCTGGTTGGCGTTTTACAAATATCTAGTTAAAATACAACGTGAGGGAGCTTGTGAAAGAGAGCAAAACTAATCTAAAACAAATCTAAATGTCAAGTTGATTCTCTCCTTGTTTCTGCTTAGTCTTCTGACTATAATTGTGAAGTGAATATCAGATATGAAATGGATGTAAGTTCAGTTGTAAAGAGAAGGTATATTCTGTCAGGGATATTAAAAGGCTGGGTAATTAAGTATTTTTGAAGTATAAAGCAAGAGTACAGTCTTTTTATGCTTTTGAGGAAAGTCTGTCCTGATAAATATGAAGGAATTACCAATCTTCTTTAGAAAGTGTGCTTGCAGATTGTTCTTTTTTGAATGTCTAATTGCATGTAGTGTCTTCTGCTTGTTTTTTAAACAAAATGCCAACAGTGCATTTATGAAACTTGGCTCTGAGTGAATAACTTATGCATACAGCTCCAAGTTGCATTATATGCTACAACTTGTGTTTTATTAGTATTTTATTAATGTTTTTGAGACGTCAAATATCATGACACAGCTCCAGGAAAAAGGCAAATTTATTTGAAGATTTCTTTGCGGGACCTAATGAATATTTCAAAATAAAAACTAATTCACAAGTACCCTGTCCAGGAGAAACTGCAATGTATATAGTAATTAATGTATATGAGACTTCAGTTTGTAGAAATAGGATGTGCATGACTGATTTTTCAGACTTATATTTATGGTACAATCCCAAGTGCAACAGAACTTGTCTTGTGGGTTATCAAAAAGGCAAATTGAGTGATCTGGAGAGGGAAAAGAAACAACTCAAATAATGGCAACAAAATAATTCACAATTGCTATTCTACTTTTGTGTGGTGGTATTTAAATATGAATTGAAAAAATAGGCTCATATAACGATGATGCATCTCAGGAAAACGCAACAAAAAATACGCCTATTTGTCTAATGAAGCAGTGTGGCTAACTTGTCTACTCTGGATTTCAAAGTTACGTAGGACTCTGGGGAGAAAATTTTGGAAATAGCCATGGATGTTTGGAGCAAAATATATATTGAGGTTGCATCTTCTACTTAGGATTTAAGACTCAAATTAATTCAACAAAAGAATCCCGGATTATATTAGACTCTGAGAACATATCGTGTATTGTGTTTTGAGAGACCCATTGTTTAACATGTTTTGGTAATGTTGAAGTATTAGTCAATCCTAAACATTCTTCTTCGAGGGCTTGCTCATGTCCATTCCACTTTAGGTGTGCGCGTGCCGCATGCGCTATTGCCAGAGACTTTTTTTCCCCCCAGTAGTATCCATAGGGCTGGCTCTAGTGATCCTGGGAGTCCCGCCCCCATATGCTGGCATAAGGGATGCTGCTGGCCCCACGCCCTTCCAGTTCCTTCTTACCGCCTGTGACGGTTGCTGGAATGACTTTCTCTCTCTTGTGTTTGCAAGACTTCTCCAGTGGTTGAATTTGACAGTTTTTGTACGTAGTTAGTGTTAGTCATGTATAGTTAGCAGAGTTAGATAACGGTCCCCTCAGGGCACAGCATCGCTGGGACAGGGCATGCCCTGGTCCCCAGGATGGGGCTCCAGGGGGTGCTAGAGCTGGCCCCTACAGATACCACTGTGGGGAAAATCTCTGGCAACAGCGCACATGGCATGCACACACCTAACACGGAATGGACATGAGTAACACATCTCAAAGAACAACAGTTACGGAAGGTTAGTAACCGTTTTTTATACCTCAGTTGTGACATTTTTATTCTTGGTATGAAAATTATTAAATCATACTATTAATGCTAAAAACTTTCCGCCAAGTGCAATTGTAAGGAAAAGTGAGACTGCTTATAGAATGGGAAATCCACTATGGGATGGAATCTGTGTGAATTGGTCAATCTTGAACGGGTATCACTGCCATGTAACAATAGTTTGGATGTGTGGCATCAATGTGATAGTAGGAGACATATTTGGCCTTCTTGGAATTGTATAACCAGGGTAAGTCTGTTCACATTCAGTGTTTGGGATGATTCATATTTTTGATGCAACTGATTTGTCTCTCTTTAACCTATTGTATACAATCATAAAATTACAAATATATCTGAGGGAAGTCGTAAAAAAAATTGCTAAGTATGTTCAAAGGCTGAGGGTTGTATGTACAACTAAAAGGACTTCTTACTCAAGAGTTTTGTATACTGCATTTGCTCTCTGAGCCAGCTGGTATTTTATTTTTCATTATTTTTTTTATCCTGTCCAATTTCTACAGTTTTACAGACTCTGGCTTTCCCAGTCTCTCCCTAAAACTATAGTCTTCAGTCAAAAAGGAAATGGGCAGGAATGGAATTAGAAGGCATGTAAGGTTACAGGCCTCTTTCCCTTTACCTTTTTGTGGGAATGAAAGAAGAGGGCAGACTTGCCTTACTCCCCGGAGACGCTGTGGATATCTCTACATGGCAAAGGGAAACTTGTGTCTGAGTCTTTGCGCCCAGGTCAGTTGACTTGGGCTGCCAGAGCTTGGGCTGTGGAGCTAAAAATAGTAGTACAGACAGACGTTCCTGCTTGGGTTGGAGCCCAGGCTCCAAGACACTCCACCCCTCTCTAGGTTTCAGAGCCTGGGCTCCAGCCCGAACCCCAACATCTGCTCTGCTATTTCTAGCTCTGCAAGCCCCAGTCAATTGACGGGGATTCTGAGGCTCACTGCCACAGGTTTTAATTTGCAGTAGTAGACATACCCGGTTAACTCTATGCTTCTTCTAGGTGTTGGACTTCAGGGCTGACTTCTGCTGAATGGGACAGATGTCTAGCTGGCTTTGCTCCTCGAGAGGGGACAGGGTGAGCCTGAGCAAATGCAAATTTTAGTTGCTGGTGTTTTTCTCCAGCTCTGGTGTCCTCTTTCCCTACTACATTGCATGGGAGTAATGAGGTCAGATGTATATTACTTCTAGGTCAATAGGGCACCTCCATGATCTTGTGGAGAACTAGCTGGTATGATTTGAGAGAAATGCCAAATATCTGTGTATTGTACATGTTGTGTGTGTGTTTTTTTTTTTTTTTTTTAATGGCATGGGTTTATGTGAATGGTGATGAATTTTTTGTTATTCATAAATGAGGAGGGGAAGGTATCTAAACTCTCGACACCCACTCGTGCATACATCTTCCAGTACTAATGGAAGTTCCATACATTAATGGAAAGGAGAGTGGACTGGTGTCCTTAGGGGTTTACCTTTTTGGTCTAATGTATTTGAAAGAGCTAGCTGCTTAACTCAAAACAAAGAATGACTTGTAGTCAATAAGAGATGGGTTTCAACCCCACTGCCTCCACATCAATTTTCCCTAAGAGGATGTAGTGTAGTAGTCATGCAGTCTATTTTAGCTTTTTACATTAGTGACAATTTCAGAGATTGACCTGGCACAGTACAGTGGAGTTCTAGATCAGTGGTTCTCAACAGGGGTATATGTACCCCTGGGGATACGCAGAGGTCTTCCAGGGGGTACATCAACTCATCTAGATATTTGCCTAGTTTTACAACAGGCTACACAAAAAGCACTAGTGAAGTCGTACAAACTAAAATTTCATACAGATGACTTGTTTATACTGCTCTATATACTATACACTGAAATGTAAGTACAATAATTATATTCCAATTAGGGCTGTCGATTAATTGCAGTTAACTCATGCCATTAACTCAAAACAAAATCATGATTAAAAAAATTAATCATCATTAATCGCAGTTTTAATCACACTGTTAAACAATAGAATCTCAGTTGAAATGTATTAAATATTTTTGGATGTTTTTCTGCATTTTTAAATATATTGGCTTCAATTACAACACAGAATAAAAAGTATACTGTGCTCACTTTGTAATCACAAATAATATAAATATTTGCACTGTAAAAATGATAAAATAAATAGTATTTTTCAGTTCACCTCATACAAGTACGGTAATGCAACCTCTTTATCGTGAAAGTGCAACTCACAAATGTAGATTTTTTTTGTTACAAAACTGCACTCAAAAACAAAACTCTAAAATTTTAGAGCCTACAAGTCCACTCAGTCCTCCTCCTTGTTCAGCCAACCGCTGAGACAAAGAAATTTGTTTACATTTACAGGATATAATGCTGCCCGCTTCTTATTTACAGTGTCACCTGAAAGTGAGAACAGGTGTTCGCGTGGCACTTTTGTTGCCAGCATTGCAAGGTATTTATGTGCCTGATGTTCTAAACATTCATATGCCCTTTCATGCTTCGGCCACCATTCCAGAGGACATGCTTCCATGCTGATGCCGCTCATTTAAAAAAATAATGCGTTTACTTAAATTTGTGACCGAACTCTTTGGGGAGAATTGTATGTCCCCTGCTCTGTTTTACCCGCGTTCTGCTGTATATTTCATGTTAAAGCAGTCTCTGATGATGACCCAGCGCATGTTGTTTGTTTTAAGAACACTTTCACTGTAGATTTGACAAAACACAAAGAAGGTACCAATGTGAGATTTTTAAGGATAACTACAGCCCTCAACCCAAGGTTTAAGAATCTGAAGTGCCTTCCAATATCTGAGAGGGACTAGGTGTGGAGTATGCTTTCAGAAGTCTTAAAAGAGCAACACTCCAATGCAGAAACTACATAACCTGAACCACCAAAAAAGAAAATCCATCTTCTACTGGTGGTATCTGACTCAGATGATGAAAATGAACATGTGTCGGACCGCACTGCTGTGGATTGTTATCGAGCAGAACCTGTCATTGACATGGACGCATGTCCTCTGGAATGGTCGTGGAAGCATCAAGGGACATATGAATCTTTAGTGCATCTGGCATGTAAATATCTTGCGACACTGGCTACGACAGTGACATGCGAACTCCTGTTCTCGCTTTCAGGTGATGTAAACAAGAAGAGGGCAGCATTATCTCCTGCAAATGTAAACAAACTTGTTTGAGCGATTGGCTGAACAAGAAGTAGGACTGACTGGACTTCTAGGCTCTAAAGTTTTATATTTTATTTTTTGAATGCAGGTTTTTTGTACATAATTCTACATGTGTAAGTTCAACTTTTGTGATAGAGATTGCACTACAATACTTGTAATGGGGTAATTGAAAAATACTATTTCTTTTTTTACAGTGCAAATATTTGTAATAAAAATAAACATAAAGTGAGTACTGTACATTTTGTATTGTTGTAATTGAAATCAATATATTTGAAAATGTAGAAAGACCCAAAAATATATAAATAAATGGTATTCTATTGTTGTTTAACAGCACGATTAAAAAAATTAATCACTTAGCCCTAATTCCAATTGATTTATTTTATAATTATATGGTGAAAATGAGAAAGTAAGCAATTTTTCAGTAATAGTATCCTGTGACACTTTGTATTTTTATGTCTGATTTTGTAAGCAAGTAGTTTTTAAGTGAGGTATAACTTGGAAGTACGCAAGACAAACCAGACTCCTGAAAGGGGTACAGTAGTCAGGAACGGTTGATAGCCACTGTTCTAGAGCATCACCTAATAAAAACATGTATTTGTGGAAAACAACCCATTTTTTGGGAGCCATTCTTAATAGAGATAGTAGTAATCTTCTACTGTCTAAAGACGGCCAAACATGGCCAAATCAACCCTCTTAAAAAACAAAACAAAACAAACAAAAAAACCCAATCAAAAACAACCTCCCATTTTCCCAACCCATCTATTTGACCATGAAGCTGTTTATTATAACCCTTAGGAAACTGGCTAATCCTGAGATATATTGTGCTTTGCTGAGTGGCCAGTTTCCAAGGGATTGTGTAAACTGGAGACAGAAATTGTGCTGGGAGAGGGAGGAAGCCAGGAGTATAGTCACTAGGTCAGGGCCCCTGAGAAGAGCCAGAACTTTTATTCCCATGACTCCCACTGCAAGGAACTTCTGCATTTGGTGCTTGGCTTGGGATCTCTTTTAGGCCATATAAGGGCTGAAGACCTGTGGAAGCCCATATATTCATACTCCACACCAATATTCAGACAATTTGACAAACACTTGAGGTATTTCTCCTGATGGTAAAAAGAGAGGTTATGCAGATCCTTAGAGATAAAACAGCCTTCTTGTGCTGCTCTCTGTTGAGAGTGAAGTATATTAGACCAGGTCTTTCCCTCAGCTGTACATCTAGCAGATAAGAGGAGACTCATTTGTGGATAATATAAGATATGGGGGGAGGGGGGGAAAGAATGATTTCTAAAAATGTGTGTGACTTGTTCATCATTCTTATGATGCGGGTTTCCCCAAGTGGGTCTGCTTGGTTTGAGACAACACCAAATGTTCCAAAGATATCTGTTTTTATCCTTTGTAGTTTCGGGAGCTATGAAGATGTAAAATTTGCCTCTTATTTCTGTTTATCTAATGGATCAGTTTTCTTGAACTTGTTTGAAATTACTTGTCAAATGATTTCTGCAAATTTCTGGTCTGCAGCTTGTTGGTGAGCAGTTTGAGTATATGATATTCAGAATTTGGGCTGCTTTGATTGGCAGTATTGCCAAATCCACACAGTCAAAAATCATGACTGCCCCAAAACTTCATTAGGTTAGCTTAAAAGTTATATAATTTTGGGTTCTTTTTATTTGCCTTCTGGCTTTTGATCCTTTAGGGTTTGTGTTTTCAAGTCTTTCTCCACAACTGTGAGGGCTAGAAAGTTATTTTTAATGAAAGCTGAGATTCTCATGTAATCTCAAGTAGCTAGGAGCTGAAGCTTTAAGAAGAAAATTCTGAAATTCCTGATAAAATTGAGAGTTGGCAACATAGACATGAATATTGTATGTATGTGTGTTTTTTCTGTTCCCAGAGAGAATAAACATAATTCTTAGAATTAACTTTCTGATGTGGATAGTTGCAGTTTTAAACTAGCTCTCTGTGGATGCTATGCAATATCTTCTTGAAATCTGCTGTTAGAGCAAACGTTCCTGTGAGTGAACTAAAGTCACTTATTAGAATGTTTCTGGCAACAACAGAGAACTTACCTTCAAGGGAATGGAGCTCTTATCTGAATGGAGACAGTGCTCTGTTCTCTCAAGGATCCAGCGGGATGCTGAGGTAATCAAGCATACCAGCACCATACTTGAAGCCATTCAAGTATAAGCTTCAACAAAGGCAGAGGATGCCATCCTTCACTGTCTCCAACCAAAATATCCTCCAGAAAGCAGTCCTGTTTGTCAGGAGGCATGTAGCTTTAATCTTCCTTGTGAATATTTTAAAGCACAATTAACTTGGGTTAATATTTTTAGGGTGTATAAAATTTCTACTAAACAGGTAGACTCTGATACTAAATATTGAGGTCAAATTGGAGGTAGTGTAGTGGGAATCTTAGGCCTGATCTACACTGGGGGAGAGGGAAGGAGAGAGCGATCTAAGTTAAGCAACTTCAGCTATGTAAATAATGTAACTGAAGTCGAGGTACTTGGGTCTACTTACCGGGGTGTCTTCACTCTGGTAAATTGATGGCTGACGCTCTCCCGTTGACTCCGCCTGTGCTTCTCGTCCTGGTGGAGTACCGGAGTCAACGGGAGAGTGCTCAACGGTCGATTTATCGCGTCTAGACTAGATGTGATAAATTGACCCCCGCTGGATTGATCGCTGCCTGTCGATCCAGCAGGTTATGTAGACAAGCATGTTGTTCCCACATGCCCATCCTTTTGAAGTATTTAAATTACTGAGAGCTCCTCCACAGCAGAGGATTGTAACTGTGCTGTTCCTATTTTTTTCCCTCCTATGTGGAGGCACTGTGTGTATCAGCAGCAAAATGATTGAGGTGCTCAGAAGGAGAAAAGAGGCAGGAAGCAGAAGAGACCAATTGCAGGAGAAGAGGTTGCTGAGGGAACAGATGAGTAGTTTGCCTCATTCCTTTCTAATCAGTGGTGATGTGTTGACTTGGTGGTCTGGTGCCAGTATGTTTGAGTTTTTGTTTTTTCTAGGCCAAAATGAGCACAACCAGTTAATGGGGTGGAGGGTACACTTCTTGTATGTAGAGATTTTCTGTGGCAGACTGAAATAGCAATCTTGGTAAGCTCTGGAAACAGTCTTAACACTGTGGTAAGACCCTTTGATAGGAGGAGAAAGTCAAATAGGTAGGGGAAATGGTGTGGAGTTTTGTTTTGTTTTTTGGAAGACCCTTGATGAGCAAAGGGGCAGAAATTCAGGATGGGGTGAGATTGACAGAAATGAAAAAGAATACACAGACAAAAAGAGGAAACTGGAGGCAGTTGTTGAATACTTGGATTGGTGGCAGAAAGGAATAAAACTTCATACTTCACCTCCAATCCCTTGTCTTTATCACTTTTGCACACTACCCATTTAAGAGTGATGTTTTTGGAGGTTTGGGGAAAGAATTCCCTTACTGACAAAAATGAAATTAATACCCTTAAATATCGATCTCCAACATTCTTTCACCATTAAATAATAAAACATCAATAGCTATTTTCATTATATGACCAAGGCACAGTTGTGTTTAGAGTCAGCTGAAGGAACACAAACTAACACATCTCATCTTATTACCACAGATGTGCTGAGATGAATGATTGTGATGCAAATATAAGGGAATAAACAAAATTTTAAACTCTGTTGGAAACATGGCAATAAACTTTTTCCAAATGGAAAAGAACATTGCCATCTCTCAGAAGCATTGTTTACCACCAGCTACTTGGAAAATCCTTCCTGTCTTTTGTTACTTCTTTCATTTTCAGTTCTGTTCTAGTCTTTCATATTTCACTGTGTGATACCAGAGTTCAGTATGATTGAAATTACACATTGAGATTTGTACCGCTATAAAAATTAGAGAACTTTTGACTAAAGCTGGTAGATCAATGGCTCACTCCAATGCCCTGATAGAATAATCTTGTGTTGGTTTGCAATGTTTGTTTCTTTTCCCTTGGTTCATCATGTGACTTGATGTGGATGCAAAATTCTTCATTGGTGAAAATAGGGTGGATCTTTGGTCTTGTGTTTATGCCCTGTATAGAAGCTAAGGGCTTGGCTACACTTGTGAGTTACAGCGCAATAAAGGAGCGCCGGGCGCACTAGCTCACTACCCGTTCACACTGGCAAGGCATGTAGAACTCTCTGACTCCGTGGCTACAGCGCTGCTGGTACTCCACCTCAGCGAGTGGAATAATGTTTGTTGCGCCCCCGCTGAAGCACCATGGCGCCAGTGTGGACGAGGTGTTGCATTACTGAGCTCTGATGAGCCTCAGGAAATGTCCCATAATCTTCTTAAGTCAAGTGGCCACTCTTCTCATTGTTTTGAACTCGCTGTAGGAATGCAGATATGCCGTTTGAATGCTCCATTTCTGACAGCCAGCTGCTTATCTGCTCCGAGACAGATAAGTGTGCTACGAGAGAGATTAGTGTGGAATGGTGAGTTGGGGGGAGGGGAGGTGAGTCTGCTTCTGTCTCAGTGGTTTGAGAATTGGCCTGCTAAACCCAGGGTTGTGATTTCAATCCTCGAGGGGTCTGGGAAAAAATCTGTCTGGGGATTGGTCCTGCTTTGAGCAGGGGATTAGACTAGATGACCTCCTGAGGTCCCTTCCAACCCTGATATTCTAAGATAGTTATATGGATAAAAATTCAATTTAAAATGCACAAAAACTTACAAGACAGCATGCTGACATGCTCTCAGCCCCCCCAAAACACACTCTCTCTCCCTCCACATACACAACACACTCCCTGTCAAACTCCACCCCAACCCCCCCATTTGAAAAGCACGTTGCAGTCACTTGTATGCTGGGATAGCTGCCCATAATGCACCACTCCCAATGATGGTGCAAGTACCGCAAATGTGGCCACACCAGTGCACAAGCAGTTGTCAGTGTGGACAGACTGCAGTGCTTTCCCTACTGCTAGGGTTACCATATTTTATGTGTCCACAAAGAGGACACCCCATGGGGCCCCGTCCCCTCCCCAGTCCTGCCCCTTCCCAGCCCTGCCCCAACTCCGCCCCCTCCCCTGAACATTTTGCCCCTCCCTCTCCCCTGCTTCATGCGAACATTTGGTTCGCGGGAAGCCTGAAGCAGGCAGGCAGCAGGTAAGCTGGGGCTGGGGCGGGGGGGAGGGAGGGGCGCGAGGAGGTGCGGCCCAGTCTGGCCCCCCCTGGCTGAGCGGCTCCCTCCGGGGCCGGCCGGCCCAGGCCAAGAGGCTCTGGCCCCGGCGTCTTGGCCCCGGCCCCTTCCCGCACCGCCGGCCCCGGCCCCTCCCCGCACGGCTGGCTCTGGCCCCCTGCCGAGCATCGCCAGCCCCTCCCTATTTTCCCTTTCTGGGATTTCCTCCCGGATGGGGATTTGAGGCCCAAAAAGCCGGATGTGTCCAGGAAAATCCGGACGTATGGTAACCCTACCTACTGCACTCTCCGAAGGCGGGTTTAACTCATAGCCCTCTACATCTGCAAGTGTAGCCATGCCCTAAGGAAAGTCCTTGCATGTGAGCTAGTTTCCATACAGGGTATAAACATATGACAAAGAAACATTGCGAAGCCTGCACCCACTGAAAGGGATTCCATCTGGACGTTTGGCACAAAAATCTCTCTTCCTTCTCTCTTCCTCCCTCCAAACATTGGAGGGAATGATCTGGACCAGGATGATTAATTCTGTTTGATTACTCCCAATTTAGAAAGAGAAATCTCTATTTACAAACTGATGAAAACTAATTGTTGACTTTCCTATCTAAATATAAATATGCCACTCCTCTTCAAGGATCCATTCATAGCCTCTGCCGTGTGCATTAAAGACTAGGGTATGGGTTATTCATAGTTTGCACACCCTCCTCTGTCCACTGTGCCTCATCTCCCACACATGCCGCATTCCCCACCACAAGTTTAAGTGCCTAAAGATACTCTAACTTCTTGTCTCTAGACAGAGTCATCACAACCCATCCAGAGGACAGATGGTAGTGCAGAATTTTATATATAATACAAATATTGTTCTTTACCTCATCTCTTGTTCTGGTTTGTGAGTTTTAAATTTGTGGTTTCTTTGTTTATAATTTGGTTGTATCTAAGAAACATAGGGAAGCACCACTAACTGTGGGGAAGTTCTAAAGTGGAGCTGTAGCATGTCCCAGTCCAATTTATAAACGTCCCCTATATGTCGTCCTCCCCTTCTTTTCAGCTTCTTGCCCATGCCAACAAATATGCCTTTGGCTCCTATCTTTGCCAGCCTCTCCAGGGACTGGTTTCCCTTCCTGAAGGAGGGGCAGCACAAGGTGAACTGATTTAAATAATCAATTTTAATCATGATTTAAATCAGCCAACAGGAAACCTTGATTTAAATCACTGATATATCTTTTTTAATCTTGTCTTGCATTTGTACTTTTTAACTGTTTTCCTAATGAAAGTTTTATTCTTGTTGACTGGTAACATTTTGGTTTGCAACTGAATATCCCTTTACAATAAATTTGTTTCTTTTTGCTAACCAGGAGGGTATACTGTATCTATACACATTATTTAGGCAGTTATGTAGCTTAACTCACATTTGTTCAGCTTCTTAATTTTTACATTTTTATCAGGAAATTGTGAATGATGCATTTATTTACTAGATTAATTTTTTTACTTGCGATTTGTGTCAAGCTCTATTTGGATAGAAGCTAAAAAATGCAATTAAAAGTGCACAAAAACAGCATTTTATCTTATTAGTTAAATAAAACTACGGTACCTAATGCTGGATATATCAAGTTTAACAAAACATGTTTTTTGCATTTAAAACTAATTCAATTATTGAACAAATGAAGTATTATCTGTAGTTAGGCATGTGACCAGAAACAGTTCAATTCACTATCAAGATTTTAGAACTAGTAGACCACCGTCAAGGTGGCCTTGAGACCTCTGTCAGAGCCTAGCCATCCTGACTTGACACTTTGGCTGAGTGCTTTGACATTGGTCAGGAGTATGCCTGAGACCCGGCACTGCTCGCCTTCCCCAGTGCCTAAGAGGAGGCATAAGACCTCTAGACAGGCCGGTTGTTGACACTGATCCTCTGTAAGCTTGGGGTTAAAAGTAGAGTGCAGCCAAAACTCAAGCACTCCTTTTCTCTGGTAGCACCGAAACTGGCACTGTTAAGTCTTGGTCCCGAAAGGGTGAGTGATCGGGTGTTTGAAGAGCTGGGTCGCCTAGCGGTTAGCACACCTGACTTCTGGTCCCTTGCTTCCCTGGTTGAGGTGCCTGGTTCCTGACCTTAAGTTGGGAACCTTCTGGCCTCTGCTTGCATCTGGGCCTCGGCCCTTAAGGAGGGGTGGTAGGGAGACCTGGGCTTGCTCTCTTCACTGAGTTCCAGCTCAGGGCCCTGTATGAAGCAATGCTGGCAAGTTCCTCTTGCCAGGGAGGCTAAGTCCACTGCCCTGTGCTACTTCCTACCTATTTTCTTCAGTTTGAGGCATGGTCCCAATAATCCGAACAGTTTTTGTAGTGGCTTGTGTGGAGTAGTGCCCTCTTGTGGACCTTTCGTTGGCATTCTGCTGTGGACTCAGGTCCTTCTGGGCAGAGCAGATATAAGATTGGAGGGGTTTAGCCCCATAATTTCTTTATTGTACAGTTCACTCAGTGCTGGGTTCTCACCAGTCTCCTCAGCAGTCTCTCTTGGTCAGGGACACAGTGCTTCTCCCTCCAGCGGCTGTCTTGGCTGTCAGGCTTGTAGTGATGCTCCCCTCATGTAGAAAGACAGAGCTATCTCCTGCCTCTTTGCTAGTCAGCCTTGAACTGAACCAGATTATCTCCTTTTCTTCCTCCTTCAGGCCAGGCACTGGCCCCAGATGTAGCGGTGTGGAGCTAGCTGGGCTCATAGGCTCTCTTTTTTTTTTTTAACCCTTTTCATGCTGGTGTGAGGTTTCTCAGCTTCATCACAAGGCGTCTTCTACATTTGTGGTACCACAATGACCTGAGACCATTCTGGTACTGATCACACTGGAAGCATTAGCAGCAGCAAGAGATTTGCTGAGCCTATCGGTAATGTTATTCCTGGCAATGCAGGAGACCGTGTTTCTGGTACCAGCAGTTAAAGGGGCTCTGAATTACCAGGGTGCAATCCAGACTGATGGGAATGGTGTCACCCTTGCCTTGCAACCTAGGGTGCCTTGCAGTACCTTACTGTTGTATCTCTCAACCTGGACCGTTCACAAACAGCCTTCATCGCGCAGGTCACTCCTAGATGTGTTTGTGTAATTGTAGCTGCCCGTCACACTCTGGCTCTCACCAGTCTGGATTATACTTCAGGATGACTGCAACACTCCCCCAGTCCCAGATTTCCCCCCAGAAATGTGTTTTGTACTGCCCAGGCCTCTCTTGGACAGTCCAAATATATTAAGTCCATTATTCTTATAAGGGAATAATATACAACAGCTTGCCACCTTAAATGGAGTTCCCCAGACACTTCAATTTAAACACACTGGATTAGATAAAACAATAAAACAAGTTTAATAACAACAAAGAGAGATTTTGAGCACAAGTAATGAGGCATAAAGATCAGAAATGGTTACAAGAAAAATAAAAATAAAACTTTCTAGTGCCCAACTTAAAAACTACATTAGAGTCAAAGCGAAGTTTCTCGCACATACTTCTAGCAATATTACTGACCCACCTTCAGGTCAGCGCCCCTCCCTCAGAGTCTAATGGCTGCTTCTTTTGTCTTAAATGCAAACCGTGCGAGAGACAGGAAGAAAGAGGAGAGGTTCTCTTGGGGTGCTTGTTCCTCCTTTTTATAGTTTTAGTCCCCCTCTTGAAAAGCATTTCCAGCTGAGAACCAGAAGACAAAAAGTCTGTGTGGAAGGATGTTCCCTGCTGGTTTTTTTTTTTCCCCACCTGAGTGAGCTTCCTTTTTTTTCTCCTTTCTCCCTTGCTGCTTGATGACTTTGTTCACTGCTTAAATGCAAATTAAGACAAGCATACCCTCCTTTGTTGAAGACAGGTGTGTTTGAGTAGTTTGGTGCTACGTGAGTCTGAACATATATTTTTAACATTATATGCAGGGAAACTTTTAACTATACACATAATGCTTCTACAACATTATACTGTGATATTACTGATCAGCAAGTTGAGTTTTCATATACCTCACAAGGCATACGTTGTACAAGGATTATTACAATAGTGTGTAGGTATGAATACAGGAGTGCATTCCATCACAGGGTCCAGTGCTGGTGCAGTAATCGATACCATGAGAACCTCCTGTGTTTCAGACTTCACATCCATCTGCACTGTTGAAGGGGAAGCCTGCAATGTTGGCTGCGCTATACTCTTTCCCAAGTCGGCACCTGTCTCAGGTACCATCGGCAGCAACCTCCACTGTGACTGGGTGCAACCTGGAACTGGGGTACTGCTCTCGCACTGAGATGCTGTGACAAGCTGCAAACCTCTCCAGGTACTGCACTTACACAGCCATCCACAGGCATGGACACACCCAGCTGAGTTATATGAATGCTTCCCCAGCCACTCATGAACGAACAATAGAGAGGCTCCAGCCAATTTCCCCAGCCTAGGACCCCAGGGCTGTATTGTCCTGCCTTGGTTAGAAGCCTGACCAGTGTAAGTTTATTACCTAGTCCACCCCTACCTCACTGTGGAGAGGACATGCAAGAGCTTTTTTACACTGAGCAGATTCCCCAAGCACTTCAACCAAAATACTGTTTAAGGTAAAATATAAAACAGATTTATTAACTACAGAAAGATTTTACATGATTATAAGTAGTAAGTGTACAGATCAGAGTTGGTTACCTAAGAAATAAAAGTAAAATCGCAACCTGAGTTCTGTAAACTAGACAAGATTTGAATCAAGCAGTGTCCTGCCCTGATGGTATAATACACAAGCTAGAATTCTCCTTTCCAGCCTGGGATCACCTCCCCAGTTCAGTCTTTGTTCTCCAGACTGTTTCCAGGTGTTGAGTTGGGGGCAGGGAGGGAGAAGAGGCCCAGTGATGATGTCACTTCCCCTCTTTTATAGTTTCTTTCAGCTTGCTGGAAACATCTATGCTTGTGTTTGGGTCAAGCAGTCTCCGTTGTCTACGTGCTATCTCTGAGAAGTCTTTATTATATACGGTTCTTGGGAATGTGAATTCCTTTAATGGGCCGTCAACAGTCAGGCTCCTCCATGGTTGCACCTGAAAGGCTGGTTGTGGGTGTTTCCAACCTTACAACATATTTCAGTAACACGCACATAGCAAAACTTTGTAACTTTCCATACAGTGATAGCACATACAATCCAACAAGATATTAATGTTCAACAGATCAACTTTTAAAATGGTACCTCACAAGGCATGCTTTGTACAAAACATATCATAATTATATGACAGTGGTGAATATAGGGTTTCCAGTGTGCTGCTTTGAAGCATAGCATGCTACATCCCCTTGGTTAGCAGAGGGTGATTCATCCTCCCCTGAATTGGAGATTGGCTCCTATGTTTCCTTGCCTTGGAGCTGGTTATGCTACTCCTCATCTAGGTGTTATTACCCTGAGTTGCTTTGGGATCCTCCAGCTGGAATGGGATTGGGCATGTGGCCATGACCAGTTCAGTGGTCCTTTTAAAAACACCTGGATTTCTAGGTCTTACTCAAAGCATTCCTTCTCCGTATCATCAGAAAGGTATGGAGAATCTACTTGCCAGGCGCTGCCTTTTCTCTAGTCTGGTATTAGGCCTGCTACCAAGCAGGAAAAGGTGGTTCAGGAGAAGTCTGTTGGACAGCTAGTGGAGGAGTGGCAGCCTCAACCCTGCGCTGGCATCCTCCTCCCTTCAGAGGCACCTCACTCTCTTCCAATTATTATAGAACTCACCAAGAGCTATTGGAGAGGGTTGCTTCAGGTTTGGAGATACAGGTGGAGGAGGTTAAGGAGTCCTCCCAACACCTTTCTGATATTTTGGCCACCACTGGAATGCCTTACTTACTGGGCTGCAAAATCATCTCACTAATAAGTTGCTCTGGTAGACTTCTTTGTCCCTTCCTCCCATCTCAAAAAGTTCTAAATGTAAATATTATGTTCCCTCTCAGGGGCATGGGCAGTGGGTATAAGAGGCCAGGGGAGGCTAAGCCTCCCCAAACAGCTGGCCTGCCACCTTTTGGAGCAAAAGGGCATCCTGGCTTTGGCCCTGCCTGTGCTCTGCCCCAAGGCCCCACCCCCACTCATCCTCTTCCTGCCTGAGGCCCTGCTCTGCCTCTTCTCACCCCCACTCCACCCGCATGAGGGCCTCGGGGGAGGGGGCGAAGAGGCACGTGGGGGTGGTGAGTGGCAGGCAAGGAGGAGGAGGCTGAGTGGGAGTGAGCCTCGGGGCAAGGCCGTGGTCTGGGCGTGCCCAGCCTCTCCAAATGGAGGAGTCACTCGCTGCCTATACCTAGGGGGTTGACTATCTATATTCCTGTTTCACCCTGGGTTTTTTGATGGCATCAGCAACCAGTGAAAGGAAATAACAGGGCTAACAGGTGGCAAACCCCAAATCAAAGGATGCTAAAAAATTAACTTAGTAGAAGAGTTTATTCTACTGTGGGATTGCAACTCAGGATTGCCAACCAACAAACTCTTTTGAGTGTTATGATTGTAACATTTGGGACTCCTTGTTAAAGTTTAAGGACATGTTGTTGGAGGGCACTACGCAGGAGTTCTTCACTTTAGTTGATGAGGGGAAATGAGTAGTGAGAACTTGGCTGCAGGCTGGACCAGATGTGGAGGACTCATCTGCTAGGACCATGGCTTCGGAGATTTCCATGTACAGGAGCTCTTGGCTTCAGTCCTTCGGGCTTCTGCACGAGGTTCAACAAACAACTCGACTTGCTTCTCAACTCCATGGGGTGAAGAATTCTAAGGCAACTTTAAACTTTTTGGGATTATATACTCCTGCCCCATCCAGGAAACACATTTTCACCCACAGCAGACCCATTAGTACTCTGCCCCTGCTCCTTGCCAGGATCTGCAAAGAAAGAAAAGTAAAAGTTATAGACGCAGCCATCTCCTCCTCCTGCTTCTTCATCAATGCCTTCTCCATCTAGATACCCAGGGATTGCTAAACAGGTGCTTTGATGGGTTGATTGAGGATGCTTTACCAGTTTCCAGGATGCCAGAGTCCATCTCCCCTTGTTAGCAAACAGTTTGTGCCACTTCCTTCGTGCTTGCTCCTGGATTACTTCAGACTGATGGGTCTTAAGCACCGTGGAAGTGGTATATACCCTCCAATTTGTTTCTCCTCTTCCCTTCCATACTTCCTCCCCTCTTCAGGGACCATTCTCAGGAGCTCCTTTTCCAGGTTCATTCTTTCCTTCAGGTAGAAACCATAGAGGAGGTTCTTCAGTGTCACAGATGGGAGGGGGTTCTATTTCTATTATTTCCTAATCCTGAAAGCAAAAGGAGATCTCAGACCAATTTTATACTTGTGCCAGCTAAGCAGATATCTCATAAAGATAGTGTTGCATCGTCACCCTGGCTTCCGTTATTCTGTCCCTGGAGACTGGTATGCCACTCTCAACTTAAATCACCACATGAAAGTAGGCACTTTATCAAGGTCACAAAGTATCTCAGATTCATAATGAAGCATGCTTATTGCCTGTTCACCATGTTGCCATTCGGCCTGTCAGCATCTCCTCAGGTTTTCACAAAATGTATAACAGTAATAGCAGGTTTACTGAGGATGCTACGGGTGCAAATCTACCCTTATTTGGATGACTGGCTAGTCAGAGGCTAGTCCAGGGCTCAGGTACTGTCCAGTTTGTCTATCATCCAATCAACTCTCAAAGCACTGGATCTACTGATCAATTTAGAAAAAAATCTATCCCACGTCCAGTTCAGAGGATAGAGTTTATAGGAGCAGTCCTGGACTCTATTCAGGCCGGAGCTTTCCTTCCTGACACAAGGTCCCAAACAATTTGATTTCTTGCTGTAGATCTCCAGGCGCACCCAGTCAGAATAGCTTGAAACTGCATGAGGCTCCTGGGGCATATGGCCACATGCACATAGGTAGTCCAGTATGCCAGACTACATCTCAGATTTCTTTAAAGTTGGCGAGCCTCCGTTTATTCTCCAGGTCATCACTATTTGAGCTCTGTGCTGAACAAGTCCTCTCACATATTCACTTCTTGATAGGTGGACAGACCCATTCAGTGTATGGGTAGCATTCTGTTTGCTCTCAACCTTCATAAAAATATAAAAATGGCTATACTGGGTCAGAGTAATGGTCTGTCTAGCCCAGTAACTAGTCTTCTCATAGTGGCCTGTGCCAGATGCTTCAAAGGGAATGAACAGAACAAGGCAATTCTCAACTGATCCAGCCCTTGTCATCCAATCCCAGCATCTTGCAATCAGAGGCTTAGGGACACCCAGAGCATGGGGTTGCATCCCTGGTCATCTTGACTAATAGCTATTGGTGGAGTTAGCCTCCATAAACCTACCTAGTTTCTTTTTTGAACCCAGTTATACTTTGGCGTCGACAACATCTCCTGGCAACAAGTTGCACCCATTGACAGTGTGTTGTGTGAAGAAGTACTTGCTTGTGTGTGTTTGTTTTAAATATGTGGCTTATTAATTTGATTGGGTCACCCCTGGTTCTTGGTTTATGTAAAGGGGTAAATAACACTTCCTTATTCACTTTCTCCACACCATTCATGGTTTCATAGACCTCTGTCATATCCCCCTAAGTCATCTCTTTTCCAAGTGGAACAGTCCCAGTCTTTTTAATCTCTCCTCATATGGAAGCTATTCCATGTTCTTAATCTCTTTTGCCCTTCTCTGTACCTTTTCCATTTCTAATATATCTTTGTTTGAGATGGGGCGACCAGAACTGCACTCAGGATTCAAGGTGTGGGCATACCATGGATTTATATAACAGCATTATGATATTTTGTCATATTATCTATCCCTTTCCTAATGGTTCCCATTGTTCTGTTAGCTTTTATTTATTTGTTTGTTTGTTTGTGTTTTTTTTTTTAACTGCCACGGCACATTGTGGGGATGTTTTCAGAGAATTTTATCTACAATGACTCCAAGATCTTTCTTGAGTGGTAGCAACTGCCCCATCATTTTGTATGTATAGTTGTGATGGATTTCCAGTATGCATTACTTTACATTTATCAGTACGAATGTCATCTGCCATTTTGTTGCCCAGTCACCCAGTTTTGTGAGATTCCTTTCTAACTCTTTGCAGTCTGCTTTGGACTTATCTGTCTTAATTTTGTGTTGTCTGCAAATTTTGCCGCCACATATCTAACGGACTATCTTGCAACCCAGGCAAGCTGCACTATGTGATAATGGTCTGTCTCTGTCCCAAGAGACCAGTCACTCACCCTGGTCTATTTGCATCCTAGATGTCAGAGCAAAGAAAATACTGGTAGCCAATTCTGTAATTAACTAAAGGTTTATTAGCTGGGAAAAAGATATGAGTCATTGAGAGTTTAAATCAGGTAAAATAGGTGTACAGGTGAGTCTGTCTATAATTCCAAATGGTAGCAGAGATGTAGTTTTCCAAAAGTCTCTCAGGGCCACCCAGGATAACTCTGGGGAGCTCAGTCTTCTTGTTCAGTTATTCTGCCATGTTAAAATCCAAATAGTTCAGTGATGAAGATTTTTTTTCCTTGTGTAAATACTTAAAGCTTTTCTCAGAAAACAAGCTGACAGGATCACTGCCCATGCGGTACATTTAGTTACAGGAGTATACACAATAACCCATCAAATGAGAGAGAAGCCTACTGTAATGCAAAAGAAGAACTATCGGGAAAGTGCTAATTTCAAAGCAAATGGTCACTGTGTGGGATGATCGGCGGTCAAAGATTCTAAATGCATTTCTCACTCTCCGTCATCAAAAAAAGCCAAATGTTTGCTATTACATTATAACAGGATACAGATAAGTGAAAACCATGCATGCGGCACACCACTGGTGTTTAAACTTCATAAAAACTGAATACATTCTTGTACATTTGAACAATCACTTTTGACATGTACACCTCTACCTCGATACAACGCTGTCCTCGGGAGCCAAAAAATCTTACCACGTTATAGGTGAAACTGCGTTATATTGAACTTGCTTTGACCCACCAGAGTGCGCAGCCCCACCCTCCCGGAGCACTGCTTTACCGCGTTATATCCGAATTTGTGTTATATTGGGTCGCGTTATATTGAGGTAGAAGTGTATTATTTTTTGTTGTACCTGTTGTGACAAAGTGGAAATGTTCTTAATGTTTTCTCTGAATATTGTGTGGGTGCTTCTGTTTCCGCTGCAAGGTGCCAACTGAAGGTGTTGGAGAACAAAGAGATCAGGTGGGCTCCTTGTCTGGAAAAGAGACAAAGGCCAGAGGAGGGACTGGAGGGAGTGTCAGTTTGGAGCTGGCTGGGGAAAACGGGGAGAGACCCAGAACTTGGGTCTGGGCTCCCCACCCCCCAAGATGGACCTGACTGAGGGGTCCTGTTTTCTGTACCTACAAGCTCTGTTTTAGATTGTGTTCCTGTCGTCTAATAAACCTTCTGTTTTACCAGCTGGCTTAGAGTCACGTCTGACTGCGGAGTTGGGGTGCAGGACCCTCTGGCTTCCCCAGGAGCCCCGCCTGTGCGGACTAGGTGCAGGAAGTGCATGGTGTGGAAGGGCATGCTGAATGCTCCGAGGTCAGACCCAGGAAGGTGTAAGCTTCTTGCCCTGGAGACAGTATGCTCAGAGAGAGGAGGCATGCTCCCCCCAGAGTTCTGACTGGCTTTGAATGGAGTAGTTTCAGAGCATCCCAGCTTTCCCTTCCAAGTCGTGTGCTTCCCGGGAGTCCGCACAGGCACTGACACTCCCTCCAGCCACTCCTCTGGCCTTTGTCTCTTTTCCAGGTATTAAGAGGCCACCTGATCTTTGTTCTCCAACACCTTCAGTTGGCACCTTGCAGGAGAGCGGCCCAGGCCATCAGTTGCCAAGAGACAGGGTGTCGGCCATTCTCTGTGCAGACAGCATCACACTGGCCCTCTAGGGCTCTACAACAATCATACCCCCTTATCCCACCATCTAGATCCTTAAGAAATGCATAGGGGAAACTGAGGCACCCACACAGTATTCTGAGAAAACATTAAGAACATTCCCACTTCGTAACACCTGTATACAACCAATTATATACTTTGAATGATGTAAAATAATAAAGTATTGTGCTAAATACAATGATACCCCAAACTGACCGCCCAATTTAAGTTGTGTGTTTTTTTCCCCCTCAAGTGAGGGCTCTGGGGTGTGGCTGGGGATGAGGGGTTCACAGTGCAGGAGGTGGCTCAGGGCTGGGGTTCTGGGGTGGGGCAGGGCCGGGGATGAGGAGCTTGGGGTGCAGACAGGCTACCCCAGGGCTAGGGCCAGAGAGGACTCTCCCTCCTCCCCCCCCCCCCGGCCCCTGCTGGCAGCAGCAAGCTCCAGGGGAGGGGACCCCTCCTCTTCTCCCCCCCGGCCCTTCCTGCAGCACACTCACTATGCACTACTGTCACTGCACATGCTCCTAGGGCCCCTCTCAGGTCCAGGAAGCCCCCTCGCCTCCCCTATGGTGGGTAGCGGGGCGGGGGTTGCCATCACATGTGGCCTCCCCTGCTGCTGCCCCTCACCATAGCCTCACTGGGGGTGGAGGATGGGGCTGCCCCTTGCCCAGCATGGGGCAGGAGTGGTGGCTGCGGGGTGGTGGCTGTGGGGGCGGGAGAGGTCAGATTGTCACAAAATTCACCCAAGTCCCAGCTGCTCAGGTCTAGGAAGTCTCCCTCCCCATCTCCCCTGTGGTGGGTTGGTGCGTGCTGGGGGGGAGGGGACTGTCATCACATGTGGCTTCCTTCCTCCCTTGCTGCCCCTCACCGTAGCCTCACTGGGGGATGGGGCTGCCCCTTGCCCAGTGTTGGGCAGGAGTGGAGGCTCCGGGCAGGGGGGAGGAAATCTCACAGGATCAAACGCTCACAGAAGCTCCAGCAGCTGCTCAGGTGAGTGAGGTCCATTCCAGATGTCTCCTGGCCGGAAGCCCCCTTGGCATCTCCTCCAGGTGGGTTCTGGGAGAGGGGAGGGGACAGGGGAGGGCTGCCAAGCATGTGTGTTCCTCTCCCTCCCCCTCTGAGGTGCTACAGCAGCCAGCCTGCTGGCGCTGCTCTTGTGCTATAGCCCTTAGGCAGCAACAGCAATGTGTGTAGTGTAGGATACTGCTCCATGTAGGAATGTGCTACACAGGCAGCACAAGCAGGCAAGGGAGAGACGCGCGCTGCTTTCTTTCAGGCAGGGACGGTCCGGGGCAAGGCGGGGGATGCGCTGGGGTGTGTGTGTGTGGGGCCAGCAGGGGCCGGGGCCCGCTCCAGGCGGGGCCGGGGGAGAGACCCAGCTCCAAATATTGGTGGAGCAGGGCCCCCAGCCCTGAATATTCCTGGAGCCTGGGCACCACGAAAGAATATAACTCGCCACCCATGGGCATGATTTCCCGTTACAAAAGCCATGTTGACTCTTCCCCCAACAAATTGTGTTAATCTATGTGTCTGATTAAATCTGTTGGTGTTTTGGTTTTGTTTTACTACAGTTTCAACCAATTTGTCAGATACTGAAGTTAGGCCTACTGGCCTGTAATTGCCAGGATCACCTTTGGAACTTTTTTCTTAAAGTCAGTGTCATATTAGTTATCCTCCAATCATCTGGTGCAGAAGCTGATTTAAATGGTAGGTTACATACCACAGTTAATAGTTTGCTCACATTAGTGATGGATATGTCTGTCTGGAGGTGGGAGCTTACGTGGGTCTGCTCCAAACTCAGAGTTCATGGTCCTCGTGGGACCTGTCTCTGCTTATTAATGTCAGGGAGCTAAGGGCTGTCCAGCTAGCCTGTCAGGCTTTCCTATCTTAGGTAAAGGGAAGAAGCCTGTTTGTTCTCACAGATGACACAGTGGCAATGTTCTGCCTCATCAGGCAGTGAGGAGTCCACTCTTTTGTGCTTTGTCATGAGGCAATTCGCTAATGGAACTTTTGCATTGCCGATTTAATCAATCTCAAAGCCTCTTATCTTCCAGAGGTGCAAAACAAGCTTGCAGATCGTTCGAGTCACCAAGAGTGATCTCTCCACCTGGATGTAGCCAGGGGTGTTTTCTATCAGTGGGGGAATCCCCGAATAGACCTGTTTACAACCAAAGCCAACAGGAAATGCCACCAGTTTTATTCCCTACAAGGTCGCAGTCCTGTTTCCATCACAGACACTTTCCTACTATCCTGGTTGAACAAGCTCTGCTATGCTTTTTCCTCAAAGTCCACTGCTACTCCAAGTTGTTGCTAACCATAAAATGAGACTTGCCTGGGTTATACTAATAGCCCCAGCCTGGCCCCAGCAGCACTGGTTCTCCAATCTGTTGGTGGAGGCTCTGATTTCACTTCTTGTTGGACCCAGACATAATTTTGCAGGATCATGGTTGGCTGCTCCAGCCGAACCTGTGGGCACTTCATTTAACAGCTTGGAGGCTCCATGGCTAAATCCTACAGAGGAGTCACTCTTGATTGGAGCAAGTTCACCATGTCTTGTAGGTAGGCTTCCACCAGGACTACTTAAATTTTGCAATGGGAGCATTTTTTCATCTTATCTCATCAATTCGAGGTTTCCTCAATCCAGCATAGCCTGGACTATCTATTGCACCTAAAACATCAAGGGTTGGTGATTAGTTCTATCCAGGTCCACTTAGCAGCAACATCAGCTTTCCATCTTCATGTGAACAACTGTATCACAATCAGATTTTTTAAAGGCCTGGAAAAGTTGTATCCTCGGATAAGGAAACCGGTTCTCCGCAGGACTTGAACTTTAGTTTTGTCAAAGTTTGATACTTCCAGTTGAGGCTTTAGCAATGTGCTGCTTACTACACCTATTACTGGAAGCTGGCTTTTTTAGTAGCAATCACTTCAGCCAGGAGGGTGGCTGAGCTGTGTGCTCTGACATCTGAACCTCCTTATACAATTTTCTTCAAGGACGAAGTGTATCTACACCCTTATCCAAGATTTCTCTCTAAAGTGGTATCTAATTTTCATGTTAGCCAGTCAATTTACTTGCATATGTTTTACACAAAACCCCATGCCAATAGAGAGGAGCAACACCTGTGCATGCTAGATGTTAGAAGACCTTGGGCATTCTACTTAGGTAGGACTAAACAATTCCATTTGTCAACCCAACTGTTCATGGCCATCACAAACAGGATGAAGGCTCTCCCAGTATCATCACACAGAATTTCATCATTTTTGTGTATACAGGCTGGCATTTCCACAGCGAGCAAAGTAACATGGCATTCCACAAAATCACAATGAGCCTTGTCAGTGTTTCTTGCACAAGTCCCTATCTAGAACACTTTTAAAGTGGCAATTATAAGTCCCCACCTTCACATCCCCATTCTGGAGACTCTTTTAAGTTTGGATGAGTTATGCGTGTACATAGACTCCCATGACTTCTGCTTTGTAGCGTGTGAGCTGCCAAGAATGGAACGGACATGGGCAATCACTCAAAGAGGATAAAACAGTTACTAACCTTCCATAATAGTTGTTCTTCAAGATCTGTTGTACATGTTCATTCCACAACCCACTTTCCTACCCCTCTGGGTTGGAGTTGTATGGTGAAAAGGAAAGGGGGAGGGCAGGTTTTGGGGAAGTTGGTGTTATGCAACGGCAGAGGGTGTTTGAACCGCACTGATGGGTAACACTGAGGAAAAATTTTCCAGTGACTGTGTGTGTGGTGCACAAACACCGAGTGCAATGGACATGTGCAACACATCTTAAACAACAGTTATGGAAGATTAGTAGCTATTTTTTTTCTTGCTTTTTCAACTCCCAATTGGTCTCTTATCTTTGAATGAACTAGTCAGTGAGCTGAACTAGTTGAATAAACTGAAATAAAAAAAACGTTGTCTGCATCTGCAGAAGAGACTGCTGCTATCCAAAGCTGGTTTAGCATTCCAACAAAGCCTGGTTCCAGGTGTTTGCCAGTGACTTCCACCAGTTCAGTGATATAACTTTCTTTAAAACTTGGCAGCAAACATGTACTGCTTAATATTATTTTTTAAAATGTTCTTAATTTAAATTATTTTAATAGGTCATAATACATTTAGGCTTTAACATAAATTGTCATTTTAATTATAAATAGGTTTGTTATTAAATTAAATACAGGTTTATATTTTTTAAAAAATCTGGTTTTAATAGTCCAATTTATATATTTATTTATTTAAAAATCAACTTTTTTATTCACCGTGGGGCAGCTGGTGGTAAATCCTTCTCCAGTTCGTGAGCTTGCAAAATAAGACAAAACTCGTTTCCAAAGGGCCTCCCAGATTCTGGCTATGTCTGCACTAGAAATCTTACAGTGGCACAGCTGTACTGCTGCAGCTGAGCCACTGCAAGGTCTCCTGTGTAGACTCTCTCTGCCACTAGGCGAGAACTCTCCCACTGGCATAATTAAACCACCCCCAATGAGAGTCAGTAGTTGTGTCAACGGGAGAGCATCTCCTACTGACATAGCACTATCCACACTGGCACTTCTGTTGGTGCAAATTATGTCAGTCAGGAGTGTGGTTTTTTTTAACACCCCTGACTGACACAAATTTTACTGAAGGAGTGCTAGTGTAGACATAGCCTAAGAGTTAAAGTTTTTTTTTTAAATAGTTTTTTAAATAATCTAGTCACACTTAAAAGTATTCACTGACCAAAATAACCAACCTTCAATAATGCAGAGTTAAGGTATCTCATGCCCTTCACAGACAAAAGCGCTGGTGGGATAGGGTTACCATACGTCCGGTTTTTCCCGGACACGTCTGGCTTTTTGGTAATCAAACCCCCGTCCGGGGGGAATTGCCAAAAAGCCGAACATGTCCGGGAAAATACCGGCTGGGCACTTCCCCTCCCGCGGCTGCTCTGCTCCTCCCCTGACTCTTCGGCTCTGTTTAAGAGCCGAGCTGCCCGAGCGCTCCGGCTTCGGGCAGCCCCCATGCCTCTGGACCCTGAGCCGCTGGCCGGGCACTTCCCCTCCCGGGCTCCAGC
>NC_048305.1:51757822-51882684 GCF_013100865.1 Trachemys scripta elegans
TTTGTTCAGATCTGATGTGTATTTAATGTCTCTTATTTTCCCCCTCTCATCCTGGCGTAGCCTGTGGTGCTGAATGATGCAAGATCTGGATGTGTTTCATGGGAAACCAACCTAAACTAACATCTGGATTTCATGAAACCGTCATGGACTTCAGAGCAAAGAAATGAAAAGCAGTGAATACCTTTTGCCTTGATCAGGAAGGTATGTAGCAAAGGTAGCGGAAGAACTCATTCCCTCTTGCCACAAGGAAGTTTAGTCTAGTCTGATCTGATCAGATGGCTGCTGCTCCACTGGGTGATCAGGCTGGAATTTGACAGCTCCCACAAGGGAAAACACAGAAAGGGAGGGGGCTGTCAGGGTTCACTTTGGTGTCATGGATTAGGTTGAAGAGATTTTTCCTATCATGGTGCCAGCGAGGTAAGGCCATGTGTGTGTTAAGGGGAGGAGAAGCTAGTCAGGGATACATCTATACAAACATGTGATGGGGGAAACAGAAAATACAAAGTAGATTTATGTAATGTGAGCCCGAATTGCTGTGCTATTTACTTAAAAGCACACTGCAGAGAGTGGAGAAGCCGGCTGTTTGCACTGTTTCTTATTTATATAACGCAAACAAAAAATGTTGATTTATAGTTAAGGGTAATTCAAGAAAAGATGAACCATTAAACACATCTGTAAAAGAGGAGGCAAAAGCCTCAAATGCTGAACTATGGAAACTACAATCTAAAGTTGTATAAATAATTCTGACACCAGCTTTAACGCCCTGGTCTTGCTCCCACCATAAAACAGAAACAAATTCAGTGACCCATAAGCAAGCGACCACAACTCTGGCTCCGGATTTGTTTTTTCTATTTTAGAGCCCAATCCAGGCATCCACTGAAACTAATGGTAGTCTTGTCTTTGACTTCACTGGGAGTTGGACTGGGCCCTTGTCTACCTTTTTAATGTTGTCCGTTTGAGTAATGTGTATATAGTTTCTTGTGAAGTGTAAAGTTTGATGCTTCATTCTCACATGAATAGCTCCTGCTTTAATGTAGTGGGTGGATTTTTATGAACTGGTATGGGTTATTATAGTCTATGTCTCACAGCAGCTTTTGTCTCTAGCAATATTTATCACAGCAGTAATACGTGAGGTCGTTTTTCTCAGTAAGAAAAGATTGCTACATGTTTATATACTACACTGGTGAATGCTATAGAGAAACTTGAAGATTATATTTAGGCAGTCTTGGATTGTTAAACTATCCTTGATTTTCCTGAATTGCGTATGGTATTGTATGAAAGGTCAACATTTTTATAACTTCACTATGTATAAGAGCAAGTTAATAAAGTTGTTACGTACTGCTTTGAGAGAAAGCCATGTGGCAAGTAGTAGTTGGTTCGCTGACACTGTAATAATAGTGAGCGATTTGTTACAGGGCAGAATTAGAAAGGCTGTGTGCTCATCTTTGATAATAGTTTGCTTTTCATAGTCTCTGCATGCTGTTTGTTTGTTGAGCTTGGTGTCAATTGTTCCTGTAAGCACTGGTGTCTTTTTGCAGGATTGGAGCCTAAAGAGTGTGAAGCATTTTAAGATCGATTGATGAAAAGCGGTATATTAAAAACTAGGTATTATTATTATATTAGTTAGAAGGTGGCCTTTGTGTTTTCCTACTTGTGGGTTCAATATACGTCTCCGTGAGTTTCTGGAATCTTTTAGAAAGCAGTGTCCATTAGGAACAATCCTCTCTCCTTATCCCTTCTTCTGGGGCAGGGTTCGGTGGGTATAAAAGGAGGAGTGGTCTCATGTTTGCCCTTCAGTTCCTTATGAAAAGCTCCAGTTGCAACAAGCTCAGAGCTCATTCAGTCACTCTGATGCTTCCCTCATTCTGTCTTGGGTTTTTTTCCTGACACTTTGGTGGCTGTTTTTGTTAGCTGGTGGTTGAAGTCCTGTGGTGAGTCAGTTAATTAAAAAACTTTTCTTTTTAAAACAAAGAAATGAGAGAAGAAAGGAAAGGATGCGTGTGTGTCTGGCTTTTGTATAGACAGACCTGCAGAGAGCGAGTAGGCAACCTCAAACCCTTGTTAACAGGGGAGGCTTTCCTCCCTACTGTGCAAGTCCTGCATCCACTCTGGAGATCCGCTCACCAAGATCCGCTGGTGCTATGCCTGGCTTAACTGTTGTCCAAGTCCAAGGTTTCATCCTATTGACTGACTGAGTGCGCTGTCAAGGGTCTGGCCTTGTTGACTAGAGACTGAAGAACAATTTGCCACTTCGTAGTCATCACGAGAGCTTTGTTGTGGGGCAAAGTTAAAGTTGTTTGCTTTATTTTATTCCATGCAGGTTCTTATACCACTCTCATTACCATCAAGTCTGAATGCCTTCCAGTTGTGCATAAAATGATGTAACTGACATCTGTCACGTGTGGTTCATTCTCCCATTCATCCTCTCCCCAAGCGGGAAAGTGTGCTCAGCGAAATGTTTTGTTTCCTTTTAGTTGCTGATCATTGAGAATGTTCCAGTTTAATAGTCTGTGTGTGTTAACTGGGTGTAAAGCTTGGTGTCAGCATTGTCAACATTGTTTTTATAACCTTAGTTTGTAATTTCCATCTTTTCAATGTTTGTGGGGGTTTTCATGGAACTGCGCTTAGCAATCTTAACTGTAATGGAGTGGAGTTTTTTACTTTGGAATTTCTCTTGTTTCTTGTAAACATCTGATTTATTATATTACCATGTTTATCCCACTGCTTCAAGTGAGAGGATCTGTGCAACATCTGGCAACAGCCTAAGTGTTGATTGAAAGTTTTCTCACCTAGGCATGCAGAGATTTTACTGGCACTGATATAATTATTTTACTGGTTCTCTGCCTGTGCTCTTGAGTCAGCCCCAATTCCCCACCTCCTGAGAATGGTTCCCTAGATAGTCCTTATTCCCTGGCCCAATACCAGTCCAGACTCCCCAGCCAACTCCACTTTCACTAGCCCTTTTCCTTGGTTCCCTCTGTGCCCTATCCCAAGTCTACCCTCTTTCCACTGTAAGGTCTGCAGGAATGGAGCTGCGCTCACTGGGACCTTAATAGGTCTGCAAGCTGCCAAAGGTGACTGAACATCAGAACTTAAAGCCTCCACCTCTCCCTGGTCCCCTTTCCATCCTCCATTCCTAGCTCAGTGATCCTCCATGACCCAGCTCAGCCATCTCCACTCCTGACAGTTCTGGAAAGCAGCTGATTGCCTAGCACTTAAAATGTTAAGTTCTAATTGCTTGGTAATGAAAACTTTAATTGTGGGATATGTAAATTGTTAATCACTATGCAGCTGACAGCGATCCAGTCCATAACAATGAAGTTGTAATAATTTTTCCCATCAGTAACAATTGATAGGAATAATAGCCTCTGCTTGTGTGTGTGGAAATGTTTGTGACATACTTGCTGGGATGAAACATATGGATCAATAAATCATGAATCACAAGGAATACTTTTCAAATACAGGAAGGTTTATTAGCCAACACCTTAAGCCTTTATTCCTAAACTTTAAAAAAGTCTTCTAGAAAAATTCTATTCCTCATCTATTTCAAACATGCCAATCTGAAAAAAATTGGTTGCTGCAGACATAAATTACAGGCAGGATGCAAATGGGGCTTGTAAAGAAAAATCTCTATGGAGTGTCAGTCAATGCCTTTATAATAATACTGTAAAGTTTCATGACGCCATACAATGTGTCAAACAAATAACAGATGGGCAGGCCATCATGTGTGTAGAGCATCCCATGTCCGTGTAGAGGATACGAAATTCTACAAGTTCCCCGGATGGCTCTTGTAGTGGGGGATGTCTTCCTTGAGAAATGGCCAAGGAGTTCAACCACCAAAACATGTGGCTCCTTAGGCATCATTGGAGCCGAGGGTGATCTGTGTGGAAGCCCCATACCTCTGGACTCTTTTCCAGCTCCCTGATAACACGGCTTCTGTAGGAGCTGTGTTTTGCCAAAGAATCCCCTTGCCTAGTGGCCAACCCCAGAATGCTCCTTCGGGGTGTTTCAGAGCACAGAGGAGGAAACTGTCTAACCAGAGCCAGCTCCAGGGTTTTGGCCGCCCCAAGCATCCAAACAAAAACAAAACAAAAAAAGCCGCGATCGCGATCTGCGGCGGCAATTCAGCGGGAGGTCCTTCGCTCCGAGCAGGAGTGAGGGACCCACCGCCGAATTGCCGCCAAACAGATGGACGTGCCGCCCCTCTCCGGAGTGGCCGCCCCAAGCACTTGCTTGGTAAGCTGGTGCCTGGTGCCGGCCCTGTGTCTAACCTAGGTGGAGAAAAACTAATGTGATTGAGTAGCATTCCACCCCCTCCCTGTCCCAAGCATACATCTCATTCCTCAGAGGGGAACCCCCCACCATGGAAGAAGTTGTGCAAGGTCAGCAGAAGGGCAGAATCTATCTATGTAGGTTCTTAATGTCAAAAATTTTTATAAAGTTAAAAAAAAAAAAAAAAAAAAAAAAAAAAGTGAACAGAGTTTGAGCATAGAAGTTTCTGGTTATCAGGGACTAATGTACAGATTATCATTGCACTCATTACCATAATATGTAGGTACCTTGGACTTGGCATTCCCGCCTCCTGTGCCCCATCTCCAGATCTGCCCAGTTCTCATCAAGGAGACAGGGCGATTTGGAGGAAAATCCTGGCCCCAATCACCTACAATCTAAAGGCACCAGTGAGTACAATACAAAGCAATACACAACAGAACAAGCAGGGCCGCCCAGAGGTCTTCAGGGCACTTTGGTGGCAGGTCCCGGGGCGGAAGGGCCCCCGCCGCGGGTCTTCAGGGCACTTCGGCGGAAGGACCAGTGGCGTAGCTAGCTTCTAAGAGGAGGGGGAGCAAACATCAAAAAGGCACCCCCCCCCTCGGCCCACCGCTGCCCCCCCCGCTCCCCCCCCCCTCCCCCCCCCCCCCCCCGGCCCCCCCCCCCGCCCACCCCGGCCCCCCCCCGGCCCTGCCGTGCCACCACCCCCCGCTCCTACGGCCACGCCCGCCGCCTTTCTATGGCTGCCAGCTGCAGCTGCCAGCCGCCAGCCTGCACCCCTCCCTCGCTCCTCTGGCTGCTTTTGGAAAGGCGGGGGAAGCAGCTGCTTCCCCTGCACCCTGCTAGCTATGCTACTGGGAAGGACCCACTGCTGCCTAAGACCCGGAGCAGAAGAAGCTCTGGGGGCCCGGGGCCCGTGAGAGTTTTCCGGGGCCCCCGGACCGAGTGAAGGGCCCCGCTCCAGGGCCCCTGAAAAACTCTCGTGGGGGGCCCCTGTGGGCCCTGGGGCCTGGAGCAAATTGCCCCACTTGCCCCCACCCTCTGGGCGGCCCTGAGAACAAGTGTGTGATGTGGGCATGGTCTTGTAGCACAAAAACTTCTCTGTAAAAATACATCCTCAGGATTTTTTTTTTTTTTTTTTTTTTTTTTTTTTGAAGGAAGAATATCAAGCAAGTTGTTGAGGAGGCAAAGAGAGCAGTTCTTAGAAGACAAACTAGGGCAGAGCAAATGAAGCAGAGAGATGTAAAAGGAGATGGGGACAAAGTTGGGTAGAGTCTTCAAGGTGAGGGAATGAGTAACTTGAACTTACGCAGAGTAAAGCGATTCTCTCTGTTGACTGCAATAGCTATGAGAAGACCACCATACTGCTCCACCATTCCTTGCCATAATATCTTCTGGGAAAGACTGGGGCAGTATCGCATAGAGCTATTTCTACACCATTCACGAGTGACTCCTGCTGGGAGAGCCTGGCACTGCAACAGTGTAAAGGCAGTGTTGCCTAGTGGACAAAGCACTGGACTGGGACTCAGGAAACCTAGGTTCTATTCTCAGCTCTGCCATTGGCCTGCTGGGTGATCTTGGGCAAGTCACTTTCCCATCTGTAAAATGGGGTTAATGAAACTGACCTCCTTAATAAAGTGCTTTGAGAACTTCTGATGGAAAAACGCTATATAAGAACTAGGTATTATTATTCACAGACAGTGCTCCAGAGACTCCTGCTGGATTAAGTTGGAATTTGAACATATTTTTATTGACTGGTGAACACCTATTACAAGCATGAAAAATAGTAAAAGTCTATATCATTACTTGCAGGAGTATTATATATGTATGTTAATCTTGTATGCTCCTGAGCATTCAGAGCTGCAATTCCTGGCTGATCATTAACTATGGAAAACATATTTGCGGAGGGATAGATTTATATCTTCTAGGGCAGTGCATTTGTTTTTCACAGGAAACTAAATACCTCTGAATATCTTAGCATTTGTTTTTTTATAGGATTCCTTTATCTCAGGAATCCATATATGGGGTTGAAATAATAGTTCCACTAACTAGTCATTAGAATACCATAAAATCAGATCATCTATTCAAGGGCTCCCAGAGGAACTATATAAGTAAAAGCTAAGTGTTTTAAAAACCCATTAAGAAAAATATGAGATCCTGTTTCCATCCTCTTATATTTTCATAGATCTTGTAGTCTTATTCTAAAAGTTGCAGTTTCAACAACTGGAATAATTAAATATTGTGTTCCATATTCTTGGAGTGAGGTTAAGATGACTGAGACACTTAATAATTCTGCATGTTGTAATATTAAAAAGCTTGTTTTTCACATCCATCAATGCACTCAGCAGTGATTTGGGAACAAAAGTGTTAAAGCAGGGCTGCACGGGAAGGGTTAAATTTGGACTTACCCACAGCTGCAGTAATGCTAGGGGGAAGCATTTCTGCCTGAATACTGGTACTAAAATGAAAAAGAAGAAACAAGCAGATCAGGAAAGGGGAGACCAGCATGAAAAGAACTGTCAGGCCATGCATACTGTAAAGGGAAGCAGAGCAGAAGAAGTGGAAAGGGCACTGTTACTAAATGAAGCAGGTGGAGTGGGAGGCGAGGGCATGTTTCTTAAAAAATAAGATAAAATAAATCTATTTTGCAGACATTTTATTTAAAACTGTTAGGATGCTTCACAGCCTATAGCACAAGTAACATCAAGGAAATGTGACTTTACAAAACATTTTAAAAAGTATACAGTTTTTCTGAAAGGAAAGAAGCTTTTTTGGTAAAAACTACCTTGATTGTTGAGTCTAGTGTGTAACTTTTCTATAAGCACATTTTATTAGGGCTTTCGTTGGTTGTTTCAAAATGTTACTAGTAAAATAATGCCTCACACTTTGTCAAAATTTGTAGTCTATGTTTGAGTAAGGCATTAAAGATTTTGAAGGATGTACAGAGTCTCTCGATGTGATCTCCTGTTCTCATGTTGTACAATATTATGAGGCACATAAATCTGAAACTAATAAAAATGATAGTTTTGCCATTCTGTAGCACCATCCATCAAAGAATCTCAAAGCAGAAAATGGAAGTGGATCAGAACCAGCGGTAAGAGTACTAATCTTATATTATTAATAATAATAATGTTTATTATGGCTTCAGTCTCTGCCTCCTCCCTGCAGTTTCTTTCCTAAAGGTCGATATCATCATGGCTGGGGGAAGTGGAATGCCCACCTGGGTCCTAGTGACCCAAATGGGATGTCTTCTGCACAGTTCTGGGTCTGGAGGGCTCAAGAGGAAGGATGGGACCCGTTTAACCCGCTCTGCCCTCAGTTAGCAGAATCTCTTTGACAGCTTTCTATAGTTGATCTATAAGCCTAGTAACAGCTTTGTGTGGTGAGGATAATTCATCTCCATTTTACAGGAGAGGAAACTGAGGTACTGAAAGGGTAAATGATGGTGGAAGAGCAAAGAATAGAATCCAACTCTCCTGTTGTCTGTTTAACTGCAGGACCATGTACTCCCCCTTAGAACATAAACATCCTCACCCCACAACTCTGCACCTTCACCCACACAATAACATTATTAAGGCTGAAAAGTCAAGCACTCAGATGTTAGGAAATGCCAAAATGAAAGTTGCCTGTGCAACTTTAATTCATTAACCTTGTGCATTTGCATTATGATGCAGTTTTTATGACGTGATCACATACTATTTTTTCTATATGCCCCTGGCCTCATTCGGGACACAGCATGGATGGTGCTCACTAAAAGAGCAGCTGTTCAATATTTTGCTTTCTCCTCATTGTTCAATGGGTGGCTCCAGGCCTTATTTACTACACACTATTCAAACCCTGCTCTGAAGACGGAATTATTAATTTCTATGGGCTTTTCTATGGTGCTCATTATTTCTGGCATTTCTTAACGTGAGTGGTTGACTTTGCATCCTTAATGATCTTTTAACATAGATTTTTGTATGTGTAATTTCTTAGGTTTTTAAAAAAGCAAACTGAAAAAACCAAATTCCATCATGTGGTATCATGTTGACACCTACATGGATCATCAGCAGGATTGGAACCTTTAGATCACCAAACAGACACCTATGACATGAGGTAAGAAAGTAACTGATAACAGTAGTAGGTTGTCATCCTCATCCTCTCTGGGGGGATGAGACACACAGCCAGATGGTTTCACAGCTATTTGCTGACAGCAGAGGAATGATAAGGCTCAGGAACCTTGGGTTCCATTCCAGGCTTTGGAGGGGAGTGTGTTCTAGTAGGCACAAACTCTTCTGCCCATTTCCCCCCTGCCTGTCCCTTCCAACTTTTCCCTGTCCTAGTACAATCTCTTCCCCACCCCTAGCTCCTCAACCCGATCCCATTCTTCCCACATAGCCAGTGTGTCTCCTATCCTCTGCCTTCTCATCCCAATCAGTCTCCTGGCCCAGCAAATCCTAGTCTCATGCCTTCCAACTCTCTGTCCCAATCTTCCCCCTTCCCCACTTCCTTGTCTCCAGTCTCCTTGCTCAGCCATTCCAAGTTCTCAGAAATAGCTGAGTTGTTTTGGCTCAAATTTTCCAAAGATGAGCCTAAAGCAGACAACTGGCATGGAAGATTTCAGCCTGAACAGGTAAATGTTGGCAAAGTTATAAGCAACTGAAAATGGTATTATTATAACGGGAAGCTTCGGACAGCCTTAAAAAGGGTGGTACTACCACCTCTGTCCATTATAGTCTTCTTTTTAAAAAGTAAATTAAACATGTTTTCTAGCGGATTGATCTGGGATAAAAGGATTTATCTATGCAACAAGCTCCTGTAGGGTCAGCCGGGCCCAGCATCTGGTTTCCTTCTAGTGTGTGCCATTCCACCCTCTAATGGGAGAAAGCACTTCCACCCTTTCCCAGGTAAAGGAGGGAAAGCCCCAGAACCTATATCTATACTTCTCAACCAGCCATGCTCTAGTGGAGGTATGACTGAGACCTGGAGCAAATTATTATGCACGAAACTTAAAATGTTGTAGGCTATAGTGCCTGAGTGTCAGTGACTCCTTCCATTACCATGGGTTAATGATCCTTTATTTCTAAAGTAAAATAATTCACCTGCAGACATATTGGGACGGGATTCAGGTTGTGTGGATCAGGGGCTGAGATGAGGGATTGGTAGAAGGTGTGGCTTCTGGTTCCCTGCTAGGAAGAAAGTGGGAGACATCAGTGCACTTATGGTCTGGGCCCTGCTGACCTTTGGGTGGGTTTATATGGAGACACTCACGCACATGAATGTGAAATAACTGAATTTAAAGTTGCTTAGTTAAACCCCTGTGTGGGGACACTTATGCAGATTTAAAGTGACCTTAATTTGGTGTCGCTAATCCTCTTTAAAATCACATATTTTCTTAATGTGGATTATTTTTCCTGAGTGACCACTATCGACAAACCCTAATCTGTAGGGGAGGGGCCAAGATACTTCTTACTACCCCTCCCCCGCAGCAGGTATTGCCCCCCAACCTTGGGCAGCACAGCACCCCTCACTGGCTGCTGCTTGCTCCCAGGCCTCAAGCAGGGAAGGGTTAATTGGGTGGGGCTTAGACAGAGGCTCTGGCTGGGGCGGAGGGAGTTAAATTAGGCACGCTCCTATTGGCTGTCAGGGAATAGTTGTGGGAGTGGGTGGAGGTCAACGAGCCGGTCCCATTGGCTGGCGTGTTAAAAGCGCTGCCCTATTCGGGAGCGCCTCTGGTCCTTTCGGTGTGGGAGCGGGGAAAGGTGCGGCCCCATTGGTCGGTGGTGGCGGATGAGACGGCCCTATTGGTTGCGGCGCCGGGCGCCACCATGTTGGAGGGCTCGCGGGGCTGTTGGCATTGGCAGCGCCGGCCGGGGATGGCGCGCGGGCGCCGGCCGGGGTGAGTACGGGGCGCCGGGTGGCACCTTTCCGGGAGCGGCGCGCTGGGCGCTCGCTAGCGGCCCCGGGGCCGGGGCAGGTGAGCAGGGTCGGGAGCTTCAGGCCCGCCGTGCTCGACCCCTTCGGCCTGGGGGCCTCGTAGAGCTGCGGCCGCGGCCCTCCGCTGCGGTGGGCAGGGCTGCCTGCGTGGCTTGGCGGGGACGGGCCCTGCGCATACGGGGAGGGGGCGCCCCTCTCCCGCCCGACACGCCCCTTCCCCGCGGCGCGATCGCCCCCTCGGGTCCGTAGGGGAGCAGCAGCGACCCCCCGTGCGGTGCCGGGGCGCCCGTGGGGCAGATAACAAGCCCCGAGGGGCGTCGGGGTCTTTTCTCTGGGAATCCCCGCTTCGCTGGGGCGGTGTGGGGTCCCGTCTGGAGTCACGCTGGTATGTTGGGCGATAGGGAGAGTGGCCCCCTTCTGAAGTGATCAGTCACCCACCAGAGTTGGGTCTGCAAGGGTGGAAGTAACTTGCATTGGAAACCTTGATGGGGCTTTACAGTGGTAGGGACGAGTCTTTAGCACAGTTTTCCCTGGGTTGGTTGTGAGCCTTTCCCAAGCATAGCTGATCATTCAAATAAGATCTTGCTCTTGTGAGAAGTTCCCTGAGAATCCTCCTCCTCTTGACTTTGAAAAGTATTTGAATAATATTTCATGCTTCTGTGATCCCTTTCATCTTCGCATTTCAAAGCACTTTACAGACAACAATTAAAGCTATACCCGCATGTCCTCGCAATTAGAAAAATATTAGCCCCCCTTTTGTAAATGGGGAAACTGAGGCACGGAATGGCTTAATGACTTGTCCAAGGTCACACTGCCAGTCAGTGGCAGCCACAAATAGAACCTAGGAGTCCTGACTCAAAGTTCTTTGCTTTAACTATTAGACAGTACACTTTAATTGTTGGGACCATCTCAGTGGCTGATGGGTAGTGGACAAAGATCCCCTCCCAACTCTCTACTCTAATCTTCAGTAAGGAGGGCTTGTTTGAGTGCTGTCTTGTACTCCAACCATTTCTGACACGACTTAATACACTACAGTGAAGGTTAGTGTTTTTATACTGTCATTAGACCTTATAGTCTACCTAGCAGGACTGTAAAACCTGCACAGTAAGGCCCCTCCAACAACAGGAAAACTGACTTAAGTGATCACTTTACTTAAAAGTATCTCTAAGCATTCAGTGCAGTGCAGTCTGTATTTGGCTGACTTTTCCAGTCTTATGGTGATCACGCAAGATGTTTCACTGTGTATCTTACAACAAAAGCAAATAATTTTTTGCTGTTTTACCTTACCTCCATTCTACTGGGCCTTTGCAATTAGATCTAAAATAAACACCTCAAAACAAACAAACAAAAACCCTCTCCACCCTATGTAATTGGAAAATTTTGCCTTTTCAGTAAGTTGGTTCCACTTTGAACAGCCATTCTGGTTATGGGAAAGCTTGGAGGTAAAGCCTGTGATTCAGCAAATGACATTGTCACATGATGAAAAAAATGAAACAAATTTTACCATTGAGCATACAGATTAGATGTGGCTGTCATAAGAAGCATGGATTCAGGCTCAATTTTGTTTGTTTGTTTTTGTTTTAAAAGGAAGTGAGCCTGGCTCAACATTGAAGGCCAGACCGTTGGCTGGTATAAGTCAGTGAGAAAAAACGATTTATTTCCACTTGCAAACCATAGTCCCAGGAGAGCCAGATAGATTTTGTACTGTCTTGCATGTTGTCAACAAAATTGGCAGCTAAGATCTGATCCCAGAATCTATGCTTCTGGTTCTGTAGAGGTGCTAATTACCTTCAGCTTCTGTTGCGGCCAGCGGAGATAGGGTGGGCTCATCACCTGGCAGGATTGGACCTATTATTATTTAAGATTGCAGATAGATTTTCAGATCTCAGTTTGAGTTTTTAGTGCATCTTTTTATTTGTCAGCTGAATAAACTTGTTCTTAGCATCGACACCAAACCTGGAAGGAAATACATATCATTTTTCATCAGTTTAAGGCCTTTTCTACACTAGTCTCCTTAAATTACCCCTTTGCTTATCGCTCCACCTCTCCCAATAGGGGGAGTTTTGGTGTCGTTTAAAAAAAAAAAAATGCTGGTGGTTACTGACACTTTTATCTTCATGTCAGGTTTCCATGACATAGTGTTAAAATGCTGGTGACCAACCAGTACTTTGTCTCTGCTCGAGCTCTTGCTACTGCTGCCACTGGTGAAGGTGCAATGGAAGGTGTTTCTTAAGGAAAAAATTCTAGGCTAGGCCCAGCCTCAGAGAACTGCCTGCGGGGCTGTATGGTGAAGGTTATTACAGACTAAGGGAGCAGGGAGATGCTGTACCAGACCAGTAAACTCATAGGAAGCCTTTAGCACTATATCACGAGGGTAGTACAGAACAATCACCAGGTAATGAAAGAGAGGTGGTAAGAGTGTCTGCAAATTCTAAGATAATGTCTGGGAGAGTATGTAAATAAAAGAATTCTATGCTGATAAGATCTATGTAGAAGGAGAGAGGGTAAGCTACCAAGGAATCTGCCAGAATGGAATGGGGGGAGGCCAGTAAAATGGTCTCTGAAGGCTGAAATAAATTGCACTGGAAACTTTGTTCAGCAAATTTCCCCATATTTACTATGATGAACCTTACAGTCCCCTTCATAGGATGTTCTTACACAAGAAACTGAGTATTTAATAGTATCATAGTATTTCGAATGGCTGGAAGCATAATGGGTAGGGTTTGAAAAAGAACTGAATATGTTCACGGAGGTTAGGTCCATCGATGGCTGTTAGCCAAGGTGGTCAGGGACACAACCCCATGTTCAGGACGACCCTAATCCTCGGACTACCAGAAGCTGGGAGTGGAAGATGGGTGGATCACTCCATGATTGCCCTGTTCTGTTCTCTCCCCCTGAAGCTCTGGTACTGGCCACTGTCAGAGACAGGATACTGGGCAAGCTGGACCATGGTCTGACTGAGTATGACAGCTCTTATGTTTTTATGTTCTTCGGAGAGACAAAAGTCCATTTAAGCATGCACTTGAGTACATACAGGAAGTTGTAAGATGCATTTATTCGCAGGCTTATTTCATGAGACTGAACTATGAAATTCTGGGTTCAGATCTGACTAATGAGGCCTCTCCCTGTTCTGTCGTCTTTAAAAATTCTAATGACCAAGTGAAAGTCTTGTAAATTGTGTCCAGACAACATTGCGACAGGCACCTTGTTAGATAATTTTGATTCTGTCCCTGTAATGGCATTGCCCTCTAAGTACAGTTCTTTTCTAATTTCTCAGGTGCCAGAGTATACACCCTTTTGGTTTTGAGCTATGCCTGCTGTTTGTTTTTCCTTTGGGAAAGTGGTGCTGGGCTGGCTTAGGGGTGGTTGGCTGTTGCAGGACCCCAAGTCTTAAAAATATGAATGGATTTCATTTCCTCAACAAGTAGCAGAGAGCTGACCACCGTGTGTTGCTGCCACGAGAGTGCCAGTTTGGGGAAGGGAGTGGTTTAGCTGCTGTTTGGCTGTAGCATGAGTAACCTTCCAGACTGTCAGGAAAGTACTGAAATATGTTTTTATTTAATAAGTGGGTGGGAATGCTTTAGTTGAGACGTTTGTGTGCATAATGAATGTGTTTGGTGTTTAAAAGTGCTGTAATGTGGGCATGGGGTAGGAAGGCTTGGTGTTTGCAAATAATACCGAACTGTCTAGAATCAGAGTTGAAATCCATTAGGAAATATCTGTGGGAACTTAGTGAAAAGCAACAACAGCAATATTAAAAACCTGGCATTGTTTTTATGTTCAAATATTGATTTGGTTTTTTCTGGGACATGAGGATGTGGGAACATGGGTGAAGAGTGATTCTTTTCTTCTCTGGGTGTGTACATGGAGTTTACTTAGGTAATAAAACTCTTGGACTGTGCCTTTTGTTTAATCAGCAAGGTTGCTGGAGATAAGAACGTTGCGTGAAAGGACTTTCTCAGGCCTCATCTACACTAAGGCCTGGGCTACACTAGCGGGGGGGTTCGAACTAAGATATGCAACTTCAACTAGGCTATTCGCATAGCTGAAGTCGAAGTATCTTAGTTCGACTTACCTGGCCGTCCTCACGGCAGCAAGTTGACTGCTGCGGCTCCCCCATCGACGCCACTTACTATTCCTGCCGAGGTGGAGTACGGGTGTCGATTAGCGGATCGATTTTTCGCGTCCAGATGAGACACGATAAATCGATCCCTGATACGTTGAACAGTACCCACTGATCCGGCGGGTAGTATAGGCGTATCCTAAGGGTTTTGTCAACAAAAGTTATGCCGATGATTAAAACCCGGTATAATTACATTGCTTGTACATGTTCTCATAACGCTCCTTCTCTCAGCAGAGCACGTCCACAGTTGGTGCTCTAGCATCGACAGAGAGAGCAGTGCACTGTGCAACTCACCACCTTCTGCAGCTAGGTGGTGTGGGAAGGCAGAATGGGTCGCAGTGCATCATGGTAGGGGCTCAACGTCTCATGATGCATTTTTCCATCCCAGTGTTCCATTGGCTTCCGACTGCGTTTTGTGGCATTTTTCAACGGTCCCTGTTTACTGTGCACCTGCCATCTCTGTCTGAAAGGATGGATCCTGCAATGTTCTGTACTGTCACTGTTATGAACACGTTATGGCTGGCCATGCAGTATATCATGAACACCCAATCTGAACACAAATCAGAGGTGCCAAACTGCTATGAGCCATGGAAGGAAACAACACCAGATTACTTTTGGCATTCATGGAGTAGTTGGATGCGGAGGATCGTCACTTTTGGGTTTGGGAAACAAGCACTGAGTGATGGGATTGCATGTAGTGGCTGCAGAATTTCAGATATGAAAGCCACCTTCCTGGACCTGTGTGCAGAGCTCACCTCAACACTGCAGTGCAAGGACACCAAAATGAGAGCTGCCCTCTCGGTGGAGAAGCGTGTGGCAATCACTGTGTGTAAGCTGGCTACTCCAGACTGCTCCTGGTCGGCCGCAAATCAGTTTGGAGTAAGGAGATCCATCACCGGGGTTGCGTTAATGCAAGCGTGCGGGGCCATTAATCGCGTACTACTACGAAGGACACTGACTCTTGGCAATGTGCATGAAATGGTAGATGGCTTTGCAGCAATGGGATTCCCTAACTGCGGCAGGGCGATAGATAGCATGCATATCCTAATTTTGGCCTCGGACTATCTTGTGACAGAGTACATCAATAGAAAGGGGTACTTCTATATGGTATTGCAGGCATTTGTGGATCTCCGTGGCTGTTTCACTATCAACACGGGGTGGTCCAGGAAGGTGCATGACACATGCATCTTCAGAAATTCTGGACTTTACAGAAAGCTGCAAGCAGGGACTTTCTTTCCAGACAAGAAGATTCAAACTGGGGATGTTGAAATGCCCATAGTGATCCTGGGAGACCCAGTGTACCCCTTACGCCCGTGGCTCATGAAACCTTACGTGGGAAACCTGGACAGCAGCAAGAAGCACTTCAACATTAGGCTGAGCAGATGCAGAATGACCGTAGAATATGCCTTTGGCAGATTAAAAGCATACTGTGGCTGTTTTTATGGCAGGTTAGACCTAAACGAGGAAAATATTCCCATGGTCATAGCAGCCTGCTGTGCACTCCACAATATTTGTGAGGCTACGGGTTACAAGTTTCCCCTGGGGTGGAGCGTGGAGGTGGATCGCCTGGCAGCTGTTTTTGAGCAGCCAGATACTAGGGCTATTAGAGGAGTACAATGGGGGGGCAGTTCGAATCAGGGAGGCTTTGAGGCACCATTTTGACAATGAGATCCAGTAACGTTTCATTACAGTGCTCTGCCATGCTTCGTTAACTTGCTGCCTTTCATTAAAATTTTGATGATTCCTGACTCTGATTTGTTCTCAGCAAATGATCAAATTGCCATTGTGTATTAATTCCAGCAGCAACCACAATGTGTAGGAGACAAAGAATGATTATCTTTCACAGAGTATTTTTTATTAAATACCAATTAATAACATATACAGAAGGCTTGGTGGGAAGGGAGATAACAATGAAGGGCAGTGTAGGTATCTGTATAAGTGGTCTGTTTTTCAGAAGTGTTTAACACCAATAGCTCCCTTGGAAACCAAAGGAATCTGTAGTTGCTCAGCATTTCTAAGAATCAGGCCACTTATATATAGGTGCCTAAATTTTAGGTACCAAGTGTGAGACTCTTTCGCAAAGTGCTTTAATCTGTCCAGTATTGGGATAAATAAAGCCTAAATAAGTGTTTCCATTGTAGATAGTAGTGGTTCTGAAGTGGGCTATATGATCCAGTGTTAACTCTCATAAACCTCTGAGATATTTAAAAAAAGGAAACAAAAGAAAACAAGTTCCTATACTAATGAAGTGAAATAAAGTGAATGAATGAATAAATAAAGTAAAGATATAGTGAATTGAAGATAAAATTCTGTTCATATTAATCTGCTTGGTCTTTTTGTTACACTCAAGATGAGTGTTTAATGTCTTAGGGGAGTGTCTTCACTGCAATGTTAGACTGAGCTCCTAACCCAACTCCCATCCACATACACAAATCTCTAGCTCAAGTTAAGTGGTGCTTTAAATTTGAGCTAGTTAACCATAAGTGGAGGGATGATTGGAGCTCAAATGCTGCTAAAGCTCTAGGAAGTAATGCAGTGGTGATACAACACTGATTATAACTCATCAGCTGTTAATCTAATCATTCTGTATAGTTTGAGTGGTGTTCTGCAGTGTGGTCACTCAAACTAGCTTGAGTGGAGTAACCCAAGTGTACTAATTGGAGCTAACTGTTGTAGGGAAGATAAGCCCTGTATCCTGCACTTGCAGGAGTATGGCCTTTTTGGTCAGGGGAAGGTTTGCTATCAGTACTGCTGATTCCCATTGCCAGCCTGCATACCACAGACATTCTGTTCAGAGAAATTCTGCCCTTCCTAGATAGAACTGAAGGAGGAATTTTAGCTTATGTGAATTTCCTGGCTCATTTCCGATCAATACCAGGAGAGGTTCTTTTTTATAACTGGCAGATCCGATAAGTATTACATAGATAAGGTGTCTGTAGTGCTAGATTGAAACAGCTCGGGCATTTGGCCTCCTTTTTAATTCTTCCTTTTCCCTTCATGGAATTTGGTGTGTTGAGTGACTAATCACATTAAATGAGTTATTCACATGTCAGCTGCATGCAAGTTGCCTTTACAATAACATTGTTTACATACTAATATCTGGAAACTGGGGCTATCAATAGTGTTTGAGAAGCAAGATGTGTGACCGGAAATGAGCATTCTGAACTGAGCTGTCACCACACAAATGAGACAAACTGAAAATGATGGGGTTAAAGTTACTATCTTTTATGCTGCACATTTAAAACTGTTAGCCAGCTGAACAAGGAGTCAGTTTCAAAATATGGAGATCTGTTGATTGGGTGTGGAACTGCTTGTCCCTACCTGTCACTTGTAATTTGGTTTAACAGTGGGTCAGCAGGCTGTCCCCCAGCTTATTGGTTTAGTCTAACATGAAGATTTTATGCAGGAGTGCTCATACTGTGCCTCCCTGAGGACAGCAGTGGTGACTTGCTAGGAGCCCAAGGATATCGATCTCATTAAAACAAAGTAGATTCGCAGCTACTCTCATCTCTTCAACGCAGGGTGTTTGGCCTGCAGACACATCCTGATTCTCATATGCAGTGTAGTCCATCTTAATCTGAACACGCGGGCCGCAACTTGCATGCTGAAGATGGGGATGACTGTAATCTGCATTTGGCCCGTGGGATGCACTTTGGCTGTCCTTGTGTTGTAGATAGTAAAACTGATGGTAAAATAACTAAGCAAGTGCACTTGTATTACTTATTTCTTGAATATGTAACTTCTGCCTCATCCATTTATTGCTCATCCCAGTGAGCATCTACGGCTCAGGGTGCAGTTTGTGGCCATTTGGGGGGGGGGGGGGGGGAAAGGAACGTAAACTATGTGCAATCTCTACCAGCTCCACGAGTGTCCTACAGTGATGGTGATGTAGTGTCAGTTTTCATTTGCATTCTGCTTATGTTTGTTTAATAATGTAGGAATATTCTTTTCTTGACTTAATTTCACTAGATTTGATTAACTGCTCATCAGATAGGCCTTAATTGATAACGATTTATCAGCCAAAATTTATTGAACAGGGAGATGTCTTGCATCTGTCTTAAATATGAAGACATAGATGTGCCACAGCATAGTTGCTCGGGCTGAGGTTTCAGAACAAGGTGATATATATATATATATATTTATTTTACTTCCTTTGTGTCTGTGAGGCTGTTGATTGTCTATTGTTTCTCTCTCCTCTGTTTGTTTGCTCTGGAGATGTTTTTGGCTATCACTTTTGCAAACTGCTATGAAGGATGGATTTAGTACACCGGAATTGATGTCATACTTTTGATTTTCTTGGGACAGTGTAAAGAACTTGGAGATATTATAGGGACCACAATTTTTTTTTTAAACGAGCCTTTTCTGCTTTTAAATGTGGTACCATCAACTTAAATAATAATTCTTTCCAAATGTTTTGCCTACTGTAGTTACAATAATTTCAGTTGTTACTTGTAAGTGCAATAATAGAGAATGTTTCATTTGGCAGCCTTCTATGTATATTGTTCGTTTAACTGTATCAGTCCATTCCCCTTGTTTGTGTGGGGTGTTCACAGAGCAACAGGGGAGAGTATTTACAGAAGAGGAAAATGGGATTGTGAAACCACAAAAATTGGCAGGAAAGTTTGGGGCTGGGTGCAAGTGCAGCACTCTTTATTTAACATGCTTAGCAAAAATGACTAGATTTTGAGTTGATGGTACCAGAGAATAGGTACCTGTGAAACTTACCTTTTTTTTTTTTTTTTTTTTGGTTAATTTGTAGGGGTACTGGAAGATACTTCAGTGATGATAGACCCACAAGAGTGAAAATTATGAATGAAAAGCATTAACATCCCCCTCCTGACCCTGATCTCTAATAGACTTCCTGTAGCCCTTGGAAAGAGAGGGTCAGGAGAGAAGGGTTGAAGGTCACCATGAAACTAAAGCAGAGAGTGGTACTGCTGGCCATCCTCCTTGTCATCTTCATTTTCACAAAAGTTTTCCTCATTGACAACTTGGACACTTCAGCTGCCAACCGGGAGGACCAGCGGGCCTTTCACCGCATGATGGCAAGCTTGCGTGTGGAGCTAGACCCCCGACTTGATCATACGCTGCAGTCCCCCTGGGAGATTGCCGCCCAGTGGGTGGTACCACGGGAAGTGTATCCCGAGGAGACGCCGGAGCTAGGGGCTGTTATGCATGCCATGGCTACCAAGAAAATTATAAAAGCTGATGTGGGCTATAAAGGGACCCAGCTGAAAGCTTTGCTGATACTTGAAGGGGGACAGAAAGTGGTCTTCAAACCTAAGAGGTAAATATATATCCATCAGTGACTGGATAAAAAACCCTGTTTGAGTTTTTTCCTCCCTGTTGATTCATTAATTTATAAACTGATATATGTCCATATTGCATATGATGCAGTCTAGTATACAGAAGGTGGAGTGGAGCCATGCTGGTGATTTGGTAATATTCAGCTTGTCTGCCAGACTAGTTGTCGTGATCTGGGTGCCTTATGGGAGAGAGTCATGGGGGGGTCAAGAAATGGAAATTGATGGTCATCTTCAAACTAGGCCTAGAAGGTTGTGGTGCTACCAGTGGAATGTAATATTTATGTTCTTCCTTGTATTTGTCAATATGGAAATTGCATTTCTGCCTTGATCGAACATTCCACCATAAAGCTTATTATGTATGCTTGTGTATGCCTATAATGCTTTCTAAACTAACTTTCCTTGAGGAAAAGGTGGACTGCTGGAATTTTCAGTACCATTTCTCTAATGGCGACTTGCACACCTGGTTTGGAGTTATATCCTTGGACTGCACTATTTTGAAACAGTATGAACTTTTTGCACTGAAGTGGTGGTGATACAGCTTACACAGAATACTGCATGCATCTTGTAAATACCATGTCTTGTTACTGTATTTCTGTAGTGCTTTTTCTATAACTGAATGCCATAAAGAAGTACACAAAGCCTTAAGTTACATTCCAGTAGTGGAATGTCTGTGTGCAGGCAGGCAAAATGTACACATCAAGGACATGTACAACCAGGAATGTTTTTAGGAATGCCAGACAATTTGTGGAGGTATGCAATGCATGTGAGAAAAGAGGGGATGCAGAGGGGAATTTTTGGCAAGGATGTAGGAGTTTATCCCTGCCTCTTTTTCATAGGATTCTGGAAGTTTTTAAGCAATTGCCCACACTCGGCTCCAGAGCAGGTAGTCAGGTTCCCTATTTACCATCTTTCTGATTGAATCTGGTAGGTCTGGAGAGTTAGCAGACTGAGTGGGCAATCAAAAAAGTAGAGCCCTGTTCCGATACGAAATCTGTATCTGTGGATATAAATTGGTATCCACGGAGCTGTAGGGCTCTACCGGGAACTGCAGCAGTGAAAGCGGCAGTCTGGTAGGTTGTTGTTCCCAGGAGCAGCTGGGGTGGGTACCATGCTCCCCAGCAGCTGTCCCTGGTCATATTAGTGCAGTGGACAGGGCTGGGGGCAGTACAACCATGCTGGAGGAGCTGCTGGCATGAGGTGCTGGCTCCTGGGAATGTTATGAACCATTAGGAAAGGGATCGATGATAAGACTGGAAATATCTTAATGCCACTATATAAATCCATGGTATGCCCCATCTTGAATATTGCATGCAGTTCTGGTCACCCCATCTGAAAAAATATATATGAATATTGGTAAAGGTACAAAGAAGGGCTACACAAATAATTAGGGATATGGAACAGCTTCTATATGATTAAAAAGACTGGGACTGTGTTCAGCTTGGAAAAGAGACAGCTAAGGGAAGATATGGCAGAAGTCTATAAAATCATAAATGGTATGGAGAAAATGAATAAGGAAGTGTTATTTATCCCTTCACGTAACACAAGAACCAGGGGTCACCCAATGAAATTAATAGGCAGCAGGTTTAAGACAAACATAAGGAAGTACTACTTCATATAAGGCACAGTCAACCTGTGGAACTTGTTGCCAGGGGATGTTGTGAAGGCCAAAACTGTAACTTGGTTAAAAAAAGAATTAATAAATGCATGGAGGTTAGGTCCATCAATGGCTACTAGCCAAGGTGATCAATAACCCTGGGTGTCCTAAGCCTCTAACTGCCAGAAGCTGGGGCTGTATGAGGGGATGGATCACTCGATAATTGCCCTGTTCTGTTCTTTCCCTTTGAAGCACCTGGCATTGGCCACAGTCGGGAGACAGGGTACTGGGCTAGATAGACCATTGGTCTGAAGTAGTATGGACATTCTTGTGTTCTAAAGCAAGGATTTAACTGGACCTCTCCTCAGGGTCATAAGTAGGGCTCTGTGTTTATCACGGATTCCATGACTTCCTGCGACTTCCACGACTTCTGCAACCGCCAGAGTGGCTGACCCCAGGGCTGCCCGAGCAGCTGGCTCTGGGTACTGCTGTAGTGGCTCTGCAGCCAGCCACACCAGCCGCTGCTGGAGAGGCCTCGGGACCAGCCGCACCAGCTGCTACTCAGCCGGCCCCTGGCAGCTGACTCTGGGGACCGCCTGAGCAGCAGTCCCTGGGGCAGTGGGAGCAGCTGCAGCTTGGCAGTGGTCCCAGGGTGGCTGGAACAGCGGATGACCCCAGGGCTCCCCCCACAGTGGCAGCTGGAGTAGCTGCTGGCCCCCTGGGACTCCCCCCACAGCCGCTGGTGCTGTGGACTCCCCCTCTGAGAGCATTTCCCCCTCTCCTCCGTGACTCAATTGGGTATTTATGGTATACATAAAGGACAGGTCATGGCCGTGATTTTTTGTTTCTTGCCCGTGACCCATCCATGACTTTTACTAAAAATACCCATGATTAAATAGTAGCCTTAGTCATAAACTAGCCTCTCAACCAAAAGTGGGGTCAGGATTAAAGCACACTAGCAGATATTGTGGCAGACATGCGCTGCTGCTGTACCTGTTCTGGGTAGTCCCTAGGGCTATTAATTGTCTAACTTGCACTAACTAGCTGCAGATTTTAAGAATTATTAGATCATCTAGTATATCACATGCCATAAAATTTCACTCTGTTACCCCCATATTGATCTCAGTAACTTGTGTTTGACTAAAGTATATCTTACAGAAAGGCATCCAGTCTTGATTTGAAGACATCAGGAGATGGAGAATCCACCATTCTCCTTAGTAGTTTGTTACGTTGGTTAATCACCTTCAAATTAGAAGGCACATTTTTCCCTCTTTTTAAAGTGAATTTGTCTGGCTTCAGCTTCCAGCCATTGATTCTTGTTATGTCTCTTTCTGTTAGATTAAAGAGCCTGTTAATTCCTGGTATTTTTGCCCTAGGAAGATACTTATTCACTGTAATCAAGTCACCTCTCAGTCTGTTATTCACCCCGTTTATACATGCAAGGATTGCACTAGCACTTTTTGTCACATCATCACACTAGGAGCTGATGTTGAGTTTTGTCCACTATGACTACTAAATCCTTTTCAGAGTCAGTGCTTTCTAGGATAGAGTCTTCTATAGGTATGGCTTGTATTTTTTGCTCTGAGGTGTATGACCTTGCGTTTTGGTTGTATTAAAACTCATTTTGTTTGGCTTGTCCTAGTTTACCTGGTGACTCAGATCAATGCATGACTACTCTGTTCTCACTATGTACCTCTCTGCTAATCTTTACACTCTTTAATCTCACTAAACTCATTCCTCCTCTCCCACAAGAAATCATTTTAGAAGTGACCCAGAGCCAATTTCACTTCAATGATTCTTGCTTGTGTGACTCTTAACTTTACTGAGGAGAATCCCCCATAAATCATTTTGTTTTTCCATCACTCATTGCATTTACAGATATGCCAGAGACTACGTAGTAGAAGGAGAGCCATATGCTGGATATGACAGACACAATGCGGAGGTGGCAGCCTTTCACTTGGACAGGTATGGAACTATTGGGTTAACTATTTAATTATTCTCTTGTTTTTGTTTTGGTTTTTTTGCACCAGTTCACTTCAGAGAGGGTGCCTGAGACATCAGTTTCCAACCTGCTCATTGAGTAGAACAAAAAACGTTATAAAACGTCATGACATGATAGAGTCCAATGAGCAAGATTTCTGCGAAAGGAAATAGTATCACCCTAACTTATTAGAATGCTTTGCACATGTCAACGAAGTAAGGGATAAAAAAGAACAAGATGGGCACAGTTTACGTAGACTTTCAAAGGGTTTTAATTAGGTTCCTCACAAGAGACTGCTAAAGAAACTAAGTAGTCATGGGGTGAGAGGTAAAGTATTATCATGGATCAAAAACTGACCAAGAGACAGTGAGAATAAATAGTCAATTTTCATCTTGTCAAAAAGTGAAGAATGAGGGTGCCTTAAAGTTCTGTACTAGGTCTTGTGTTTAGTATATTTGTTGGTGATCTGGGAAGGGGGGGTGAGCAGTGAGAAAGCAATTTTTTTTCCAGATGATATAGTGTTATTTAGGTTAGTCAAGTCCACAGAGGGCTGTGCAGCACATCAGAGGGACCTAAGCAAGATTGGTGAGTGGGTAACATGATGGCAAATGAAGTATATTGATGGTAAACGCAGAGTAATTCACACTGGAGGGAAAAAATCAACTACTCATATACCTTAGAAGGGTCTAAATTAATGATCAATTTGGGAAAGGGGTCTGGGAATCATTGTGGACAGCTCAATGTGAAGACCTCTGCTCAATGTGCAGCTGCTGTCAAAAAATCAAATAAGATGTTAGGATACATAAGGAGTGAAAAATATTATAATTCCATTATATGAATCAGTGGTGCAGCTTCATCTAGAATACTGCTTGAGGTATTGGTCACTCCATTTCAAAAAGGCTATTGCATAATTAGAAGGGGTTTTAAAAAAGGGTATAGAAAATAATTGGAGGAATGGAAAAAAAAACCTCATATAAGAAAAAGTGAAAATGTTGGAATCTCTTACTTTAGAAAGGAGGTGATGAATAAGAGGGGACATGATAAGAGTATACAAAATAATGAATGATCAAGAGAAGGTGAATTGGAACGTTCTGTTCTCCTGTCTCATAACACAAGAACAAAGGGAGATTAAATGAAATTGAAAGAGGGCAAATTCAAAACTGATAAAAGGAAATATATTTTCACAAAACATGCAATTCAGCTGTGGAATTCATTGCCAGACGATATCATTGAGATAAAAAACTGAGCAAGATTCAGAAAGGGATTTGGTCACATAGTTAATACTACAATAGCTTTTAGAAGAGATATTAAGCCAATTGTGAACTGTTAGGAACTGCGTGGTTTCTTGCACCTTTCTCTGACTTGTCTGGTGCTGGACTCGGTTAGAGACAGGATACTGGACGTTCAACCGTAGCTCTGATCTAGCATGACAGTTGCTGTGTTGAATTGTACAAAGCAAAACGTATTCAGACTATTTTTGCTCTGAACTTTATGCCAGTTTTCTTTCATATTTCACAATCAGGGAGGCAAAGTAAGGTCTACTTTCCTGCATAGGGCACTGTGGTATCCTTTCTCAGCCACACTTTTTCCTACAATAGGATTATATTGGACTAAATAGAGTAAAGTTTCTGTTTCTATAAGGGATACTGCCCCAACCCATTGGGTTCTTGTTTCTCTAGGGCTATCCAGTGAGAGATTGGATTTTCCTACTTTTTCTCTTAATTTACAACCTCTTCAGGGCTTGTATGGCAGCTGCCTACTTTCAGTTAAGAAGGTCTGATCAGAGTTTTTTCAGAGCCGAAAATTGTTGCTCCTAGATCTGTGGGAGGGGTCTCTGTGGAGCATGAGTTTGACACCTGGGGTGGATCTGGACCTCACTCACTCACTCATGCCCGTCACCCCAATTGGGGTATGGGCCGCCAACCACAGATCTCCAGAGTCCTCTATCCTGGACCATTTGCTCTAGCTGGTTCCAGGATAGCCCATTTTTATGCTATCAGCCTGAAGGTCGCGTCGCCAGGTGTTTCTTGGACGGCCTCTTTCCCGCTTGCCTTGGGGGTTCCACCGCAATGCCTGTCTAGTGATGTTGGTTGGCTGCTTGCGTAGTGTGTGTCCTATCCAGCCCCACCTTCTCCTTCTAATTTCTTCCTCTGCTGGAAGTTGACGGGTCCTCTCCAAGAGGTAGATGTTGCTGATTGTGTCTGGCCAGCGGATCTGGAGAATCCTTCTAAGGCAACTATTTATGAAGGTCTGGATCTTCCTGGTGGTGGTTTTAGTTGTCGTCCAGGTTTCAGCTCCATACAATAAGACTGATTTCACGTTGGAATTGAACAGTCTAATCTTTGTTGCCAAAGACAGCTCTCTGGAGCTCCAGATGTTCTTGAGCTGTAAGAAAGCTGCTCTTGCCTTACCGATCCTTGCTTTGATGTCTGCGTCCGTGCCACCCTGTTGGTCGATGATGCTGCCTAGGTGGGTGAAGGACTGCACTTCTTCCAGAGGGCTTCCGTTCCGTGTGACTGGGTCATTACTGATGGAGTTAATCTTGAGGATCTTGGTCTTGTCCTTGTGGATGTTGAGGCCAACCTGTGATGACATGGCTGCCACTACGTTGGTCTTCTCTTGCATCTGCTGTTTGCTATGCGAAAGGAGTGCAAGGTCGTCGGCAAAGTCCAGGTCATCAAGCTGGGTCCACAACGTCCACTGGATTCCGTTCCTGCGCTCATAAGTGGATGTCTTCATAATCCAATCAATGACAAGGAGAAAGAGAAATGGTGACAACAAACATCCTTGTCTGACTCTGGTTCGCACCTGGAAGCTGTTTGTAAGCTGCCTTCCATGGATCACTCTACATTGTATGCCATCATATAAGTTCTTAATCAAGTTAACCACCTTTGCTGGGATGCCATAGTGCCGAACGAGCTTCCAGAGAGTCTCTCGATCCACGCTATCGAATGCTTTCTAATAGTCAACAAAGTTGATGTACAACGAGGAGTTCCATTTCATAGACTGCTCGACTATGATGCGGAGCGTTGCTATCTGGTCCGTGCATGATCTATTTTGCCGGAAACCTGCCTGCTCATCTCGTAGCTGTGGATCGACGGCATCCTTCTTTCTCTCTAAGAGAACTCGGTTGAAGACCTTCCCTGGGACCGACAGAAATGTGATTCCTCTGTAGTTTAGCATAATTGCTGAGGTCACCTTTCTTGGGGATTTTAATAAGGTTATCCCTCTTTCCAGTCTGCCGGAATCACTTCTTCTTCCCATATCTTCTCAAAAAGGGGGTACAGCATTTCCACTGAAGCATCCAGATCTACTTTCACGGCCTCTGCTGGAATATCGTCAGGTCCAGCTGCCTTCCTGTTCTTCATCATAGTGATGGCTTTTCTGATCTCATCTCTGGTAGGTCTATCACAATTGATTGGAAGGTCTTCGTTGGCTGGGTCGATGTCTGGTGGATTTAGTGGTGCTGGTCTATTTAGAAGTTCCTCAAAGTGCTCCGCCCATCTATTCATCTGTTGTTCTATTTCTGTTATAGACTTTCCCTGCTTGTCTTTGACGGGGCGTTCTGGCTTGCTGAACTTTCCAGACAGTTGCTTGGTGATGTCATACAGTTGTTTCATATTACCATTGTATGCTGCCTGTTCCGCTTCTGCTGCCAGTCCATCCACATAATCTCTCTTATCCTTCCTAATATTCCTCTTCACTACTTTATGGGCTTCAGCATACTCTTCTTGCGCTTTAGCCTTTGCTGCTCTAGTCCTGTTATTAACTACTGCCTTCTTCTTCTTTCTATCTTCTATCTTAGTCAAGGTCTCTGCTGTGATCCACTCTTTCTGCTGGTATTTCTTGATTCCAAGCACTTCTTGGCATGCTGACCTAAGTGTGTCTCTCACTTTCTGCCATCTGTTGTGTACACTGTCTTCCTCTTCCTCAGACCGATCCTGTAGTACTGAAAACTTACTCTTCAGCATCAGTCCAAAATCTTCCTTGATTTTATGATCCTTCAAAAGGTTGACATTCTACTTCGCTCTTCTATCTGACGCATCTATCCAGTTCTTCTTCAGCTTCAATCTGGCCACCACTAAGTGATGGTCGGATGCTGCGTCTGCTCCTCTTCTAACTCTAACGTCCTGCAAAGATCTTCTGAACTTCTTACTAATACAGACATGATCGATCTGGTTTTCTATCGTGCCTGCTGGCGATACCCAGGTACTCTTGTGGATCTGCTTGTGAGGAAAGATGCTACCTCCTATGACCAGGTTAAGTGTACACAAATCCACAAATCTCTCTCCATTCTCACTCCTCTCTCCCAGAGCGTGGGTCCCCATGACTTGTTCATATCCTGTGTTGTCAGGTCCAATTTTGGCATTAAAGTCTCCCATAAGGGTGGTAATGTCTTTGTCTGGGACAGTCTCTAATATTTTCTGAAGTCTGTTGTAAAAATAGTCTTTGTCCACCTCTTCACTGTCATTGGTTGGAGCATAGCACTGTACAACATTCATCTTAATCCTCTTCATTTTAGTTCTGAAGGATGCTGTGATGATCCTGGAACCATGTGCCTCCCAACCAATCAGTGCTCTCTGTGCCTGCTTGGACAACATGAAGCCTACTCGGTGTGTGTGGGGTGGGGTGCGTCGCTCTCTTCATGTCCGGAATACAGCAACAGCTTTCCTGTCAACAATCGTCTCTGTCCAGCTTGCGTCCATCTTGTCTCGCTAATGCCTAGTAGGGTCAGGTTGTTGCTCCTCATCTCTGCTGCGACCTGCGCCGTCTTTCTTGACTCGTACATGGTCCTCACGTTCCATGTACCGATGGTAATCCTCCTAGTTGCAAGAAGGGTAATCGGCTTAGTGGCTTCCTCACGACTTTCACCACCCAGCGTCATGCGTCTTCGAGTAGAAGGCCCTTCTTTTTCCAGGCTAAAAGTCTTTGTTATCTCTATTGGCGTTTCTGTAGCAAATTAATTTTTTTTATGGGGTGGAGTTGCTAGCCCCACGCCCAACCCTCCTCCTTTATCCTGACTTGGGACAGGCAGATGGCCCCAAAGGACCTCTCTGGTGGAGTTGGATCTGGACCACTTGTACTGTTTTTTTCTGGCATCCACGACAGCTTCAAATTGCGCAAATTGCAAGCTTTGTTTTTTTTTTTTTTAAAGTAGGTTTCTTGTGGTTATGCTGCAATGATGACCTCTTGAATATGATTCCATGTAGTGCTGTCTTATACCTAAGCAATGGTTCTGGTGAGGTGTGAACTGACATCTTTCCCATTCATCACAATAGGGTGCTAATAGCAACTCTGATGCTGACACTTCAAAGGATACCTATTTTAAATAGTCTTAATTCTGTGCCCCTTCGCATATGGCTATCTCATTTGCTCATACAAATTAGATAATTGCACACACCCAAATCTGTTGTACTCTTTTACTATCCTGTATATCTCAGGCGTGATTTGATAAGACAAACATTCTTCTTTGCCTATTTTGAATAATACTTTGCACTTCTTTGGGGCTTTCTGTCTGAGGAGCTAAAAGCAATTTACAAATGTTAAAGAACTAACCTTCATATACCTCTGTGAGATAAGTATTTCCATTTTACAGAGGGGACAACTGAGGCATAAAGGTTAAGGGTGGGATTTTCAAAAGTGCCAAAGTGAGTTAAGAGTGCAAATTGTATTGATACTTGTGCTCCAAACTCACTTCGGCACTTTTGAAAATCCCACCCTAAACACCCAAGTTGCCTGTGGTCACACAGTAAGTCTAACAGACACAGGAACAGAACTCACTGACAGACTTGTGCTTACCTGCTAAACTATCTTTCCCACCTCTCTCATGTTTCTAAATGTCTTTGTGTTTTCCAAAGATACCCAGTTCTCTCAAACCAGCTTGTCTGCTCTCAAGTTTAACTGAATTGGAGTTTAAATTACAACAGAGTTTATCAGGTAGTTTCTGGGAATTAGTATAAATTATCTTTCCATGTGGCCAGCCCAACGCCCTGTTGTGGTTGCTTTGAGCTGCTACATGAGAGACAATATATTTTGTGATATGAGGTCTCATTTCTGGGGTTGAGTTCTGTGAAGACACTGTATTTGGCCCTTGAAGAAAAGGTGCATTTCATGCTGCTCTGCAGTGACCACTCAGACCAATATAGGGGCATTGCTGATGGGCTGTAAAGGGAGTCTCGTACATCCAGCCCTCCTTAGCCAAAGGAAAGTCTTGAAAGAAGATAGAAGGTACAAATGGTGAAGGGTTAATTTCCAATGGGGTTCCAAGCTTAGCACCTGCTATAAGGCAACCATCTTTGAATTTGCTCAGTGGCTTGGAGATCTGATGTGGTTTTTAGATTTGAAACTGCTATTCCTGTTAAAATGCTCATACTCTGTCACCCCTCTTCCCTCCCTGAAACAGAATTCTGGGTTTCCGGCGAGCTCCACTGGTGATTGGCAGGTTTGTGAATCTGCGTACAGAGATCAAACCTGTTGCAACAGAGCAGCTGCTGAGTACATTCCTGATGCTGGGTAAGTGGGTTCTAGGTATTGTGCAGCCCATTGAAAATAAGCTTGTTTGTTTAAAAAAAAAAAAAAAAAAAAGAGCAGTGGGAAACTGACATAACTGTAGAACAGTTAACTACTATATAGGAACCTGATAAACTGGTTCCAGCCCTTCGGAGGGATTTTAACACTGGTATAACCTTGTTTGGTGGGGAAACGGGGGTGGGATTATTTTTCAACAAAAAATACTTTGGTTTGCCTGTAATTTTAGTACGTTCCCTTTTGTAGACATTTGTTTGAATAAGTATTTTCTTCCTAATGTCAAAAGCAGTCAGAAGAATTTAGAAATAGACCTGAATTGAAAAAATGGAATTATATTTTACTCTGAGTAAACTGAATGGACGGTTGGAATGATGTGGCTTGCTAATATACAAGATGGTGATGGATGATGATGTTTGTGTAGCACCAACAGTGTGCCTGGCATAGCAACATGGTTATAGAATGGGATAAGATGTTCATAACTAAATGTCCCAGAACAGTTTCATACATTTAATTTATAGTAGTAATGTTGATGGGGTATTTTCTGGGGGTTAATGGCTCAAGGGCAGAGTCCTGCCAGCTGGTCATTATGCCTCAGAAAATGCCCTGTGCTACAACCATTAGTACTTCAGTCAGATTATAAAGCATCATATTTCTTTGTCAGAAAACATATTTAGACAACTGTTCATTAACAATGTATTGTTTTTATGTATGCATGATAGGCAGGGCTGGTAGCACTTATTATTAAGGTTGTCAGACACTTCCAGTTATAAGACTATATTTTCAATTGTTTATAACTCTGCCAAACTTTAACTGTTCAGGCTGAAATATACCATGCCAGGTCTCTGCTTCATGCTGAGGTTGTGTGTGTTTTTGTAATTTCAGTCAAAATGGTTCAGCTGCCTCAGAAAATGAGGCTAATGAAAAATTGTTGTTTCGCCTATGTTCAAAAATTCAGGCAACTTTTTTTTTTTTTTAAGGAGGGAGGTCTCTTGTGCCCCCATTCTGTGGAATAGGGACTTGAAATTTAGAAACATGGTGGCTTTTGTGTCAGGGATGTGCCTGTTGCTACCCCTATGAAATCTGACTAAATTTGGCCAAGTTATAATCCTTTTAAAAATTTGAAGATTCCATCCCCACTAGGCTGGCTGCAGCCAGGGTCTAAAGGAGGACTCTCTCTACTCGCAGCTGTTGTCTTTGCTGTGGCTAGGAGCGTTGTATGGAGCATGGAGCCAGTGTCTCTTTTGCTGTCAGTGCTCCGTTTGCTGATGCCAAAGCAGCATGGAGGGGGAATCTGTCTGATTTGAAAGCAAAGGGGACAAGAGCCAAACCTACGGTGATGGGGTGCAGAGGAGTGGGTCAGGACAAAGAACCGGGGCAGTGTGTGAGGAGATTGGATGAGGAACCAGGGTGGGGGACAAGGTGGTTGGGTGACTGGAGGTTGGGAGAAAAGAAGCAGATTAAATGAGGAGCTGAGAGGGGAAACTGGGAATGAGGAGCCAGAAGGTGCAGAGGAACTAGGGCTGGCTGGGCAAGAGCCTGGGACTTGGAGATGGGGGTGAAACAGATTGGAAGGATGTAGCAGCAGGGGTCAAGGTGAAGGGGCAGGGGCAGGGAGGGATAGGCAGAAGAGTCTTTGCCTATTAGAACACACTTCTCTCCAAAGCCTGGAATGGAACATAAGATTCCTGAGTCTCATCATTTCTCTGCTGTCAGAAGCAGTGAAATCCTCTGGCAGTGTCCCATCCACCGCCCCGCCCAGAACTAGTCCACATAGAGGATGACAACCTACTATTGCTATCAGCTACTCCATTTGCGCGAATGGCAGAGGTCTTTGCAATAGAGTTTTAAAGGATCCAATCCTGCAGATGACCCAAGTAGGTGTCAGAATGGTGGAATTCTCCCCACCCCCATTTGCACTTTTTTTTTTTTGTTAAACCTAGGATATAACACAAAAACTTAATTATAAGATTGCAAAGCCAAGCACTCAGAAGTTAGGAAATGCCAGAATTAAGATTGCCTGTGCAACCTTAATTTGACCCCTTTGTGCATGATCAAATACTATTTTTTCCCACTAGACCCCTCTCTCATTCACTGCATTGGATGTTAGTGCTCACTTAATGAGCAACTAATTCAGTATTTTGTTTCCTCTTCGTTGTTCAATGTCATAGTCGCAGAATTTAAGGCCAGAAAGGGTGTCCAGATCATATAGTCTGGCCTCCTGTATATCACAGGCCACCAGCCCCCTCCTGCTAAATCCAACAACCGAAATTAAGTCAGGCTATTATGTGCTACAAGCAGAGACTAGGAAGGACAGAGATGAACCAGTGCCTGAGTCCTTTGTAAAGGACAAGTTTAAAGGAGGTATACCCAGATAATCCTGGCAAATGACCCGTGCCCACATGCTGCAGGGGAAGGCAAATTACCCCCCAGAATCACTGCCAATGCGACCTGGTGAAAGATTCCTTCCCAACCCCACATATGCAGTCCATTAGACCCTGAGCATGTTAGCACAAGAAATTTTTGAATTTCCTAATGTCTGAGTGCTTCACTTTGCAAACTTAATAATGTTCTTCTAATGTAGTTTTTTGTGTGTGTGTTTTCCCTTGTCTATTCAGTGGATCCTTTTAAAGTGAGCTTTTCATCTTGTCAAAGATGAATAATTCCTGTTGGTTCTCTCTCCATTTGGAACTTTTTTCCAAAAGAAAAAGAGAAGTTTTGGTTTCCTCTTGAGAGAAGGAAGAGGAAGGCAAAATGAAGTGAACTATTGAAAGGACTTCTTTGTGGAAATCTCTCTAAAGGTCCTTCAGGCTGCTCCTCTCTTTTGTTTGGGCTTCCATAGAGTTACTGCTGTTCTTGTGATATGTTTTTTTTGTTTTTGAAGGTAATAGTACCTGTTTCTATGGGAAGTGCTACTATTGTCGAGAAACAGAACCAGCTTGTGCTGATGGAGATACCATGGAGGGGTCAGTCACACTATGGCTGCCGGATGTCTGGCCTCTTCAGAAGCACCGGCATCCTTGGGGAAGGACTTACCGTGAAGGCAAATTGGCCAGGTATAAGAACCCGATAGGCCTACTGCAGCAGTTCAAAGTACACCAATCTTTGCATGCTTAGCCGTGTCTTGCGCTGTTTAAAGATTCACAAGATCCATAGGAACTTTCAGCCAGTTTTCTTGAACCAGAACTACTAGTGAAGGCCTCTCATGGGACAAGCATTAATTTGAGGGAGAGGGAAAAAATCCTGTGGACATCCAGGAATGCGAAGTGTCATTTTTTTCCCCACTTTTTCCCTTGAAAGTAACTTGCCACACAAGTCAGTGAGCGATTCAGCCATACCCGAGTTGACTGAGGAATCTCAGCTGCTTACCTCTCACTGTTGAGGCTTTCTTTTATACTGTGCCCCTATTTGGCTTAACAGAATCCTGTGACACTGAGTTAGTCTTTTTGCCTAATTTCATGGGTTTTTATTGGTTCTATTTTTGTGGGTTTTTTTGTTGTGGACCTGTGTCAAAAGCTTTCATACCAAAGTAATTTCAGTGTGTTTAAGGGAGATTCTGTGGAGCTTGGAAGAGATGAAGTTCTCTTCTATTTTTTTTTTTTTTTTTAAAGATCAAATTTTTGTGTATTTTGTGCAAAGTATATCTCACCTTAAATAGTTTAGAACTGAAAAGTTGTTTGTATACTAGCAACGTGTAGGGATCTGGACCCATGTCCAAAGAGCACTGTTAGACGGAGACCAGTGTGGGCCTGAAAATTATAAGACAGACACGGTATCTCAAAAACTCATTAGGTTAAAAAAACTTTGCCAGGACTAGCCCAAATAATTTCAAGCTCAGTAAACTTTGCCAAGCATTGATCCAGGACAAGTGACCAGAAAAACATTTTCAGCCCCTGAAATCTTGTTTGCTAAACTAGATTTTTGGTTTAGCTGTTTCCATCAGTTTCTAACTAGCTAGCTATTCACAGAAAGAATCTGAACTTTTGTGTGTGTGTGGAACTCCTTGCCAGAGGTGGTTGTGAAGGCCAAGACTATAACAGGGTTCAAAAAAGAACTAGATACATTCATGGAGGGATAGGTCCATCGATGGCAATTAGCCAGGATGGGCAGGGATGGTGTTCCTAGTCTCTGTTTGCCAGAAGCTGGGAATGGATGATAGGGGATAGATCACTTGATGATGTATTTGTGGAAAAGAGAACAGGAAACATTTTGTTTCTGTTAAGAAGTTGTTTCTCAACTTAGAGGGCCCATTTATGCTATGTTCTAGCATGTTGGAGTGAGAGCTAGAGCTTGTCTGCATACTATAAGGGCATGATTTTAAAGCACACTAAGGTGTTATGCATTAATTGTAACCCTGTTGGTGTGCATTATAAGTTCCCATGTGTGCTCTAGCATAGTACTATTTCAAACACCATGATGTTAAAGCACACCAGCAGGGTCTATGTGGATTATAAATGCACAACACTTTAGTGCACTTCAGAAATCACACTTCCATAAAGTGCCTTACCCCACTGTGTAGACAAGCTCCAGGTCTAACATGACAATCCTTACGTTATAAAATACTTTGTTCTTGCCCATCCAGATAGGATCAAATAACATTGCTCTTTTGTCATGTACTTAACTATATTGCTGCTTTCACTCTTTGGAAACCTGTCTTCAGGATTAGGGGAAGAAATATGCGTATGTTCCATATGGCATGTAATGTCCTTTCTGCTGCTCCTAATTATGGAAGATATTTGTGTAGGAGTTTTTCTTCTCAAAGCTGCTGCTTCTGCTCTGTCTTGAATAATCCTGTTTAACATTATTCATTTAGTGCCATTAGTGTACATAGCTTTCTACAACCATGTACTAGATAAGATCCCTGACCTTCGGAGTACAATTAAACTCTTCAATAGAATACAAATTATCAGAAGTAAATGTAGGAGCAGATGGTGCTGGAGAAAGATCAGTGTGGTAACTTGATTGACAAATGGTGAATAGAAAGGGGAATGTAGCATGGTGCAGGGGAAAGGGAAAGCTGTTCCAAGTGGAGTAAGAGCTGTCATAAAAAATATGAATTAAAGACTGTGAGGAGGAGGCAGGGGAGCATTTAGGAGAGTGGTATGAGTAACACATAGAGTGTGCCTGGGGCATAGGAAGAAATATAAGATGAGATGTCGGAGCGATGTACAGAATATTGAAGGTGAAGACATGGAGTTTGGGCTTGATGCAGGAAGAAAAGGAGGAAGCCAGTGAAAGGATTTGAGGACTGTCAGAGCAATAAGAGGAGAAGACTTTGGCCCACAGTATTTTGGATAGAGGATAGGTGAGATACAGGGAGACCAGCATAGAACTTATTCCTGTCCTCTGGAAGACAGCATTGGTAATGGTTATAGCAGCTAAATTCTATTTCTGCCTCTGCTGCTGACTCACTCTGACTTTGGGCAGGTCAGTTAACCTCTCCATTTTGTAAAATGGGAATACAAACCTTCTTTGGGGTTTTCAGTCTTAGTTAATGTTTTGTGAAGAATTTTGAGATCCATGGATGGAAGGTGCTGTATAAGTTGTACTTATTACTAGTAAAGATGACAGATGGGTAGGGCATAAATCCAAGTATTAGCAGATTGTGTGGAGAGGAAGAATGGATTTGAGAAAGAGGAAGAAACGACAAGTCTGAGGCCTGGTCTACCCTACTAGTTTAGGTCGAATTTAGTAGCGTTAAATCGAATTAAGCCTGGACACGTCCACACGATGAAGCCCTTTTTTTCGACTTAAAGGGCCCTTTAAACCGGTTTCTTTACTCCACCTCCGATGAGGGGATTAGCGCTAAAATCGTTCTTTGCAGGTCGGATTTGGGGTAGTGTGGACGGAATTCGATGTTACTGGCCTCTGGGAGCTATCCCACAGTGCTTCATTGTGACCGCTCTGGACAGCACTCTCAACTCAGATGCACTGACCAGGTAGACAGGAAAAGCCCCGCGAACTTTTGAATTTCATTTCCTGTTTGCCCAGCGTGGAGAGCACAGGTGACCATGATGGAGTCCCAGGATTGCAAAAGAGCTCCAGCATGGACAGAACGGGAGGTATGGGATCTGCTCGCCATATGGGGAGATGAATCAGTGCTAGCTGAACTCTGTAGCAATAAACAAAATGGCAAAATATTAGAAAAAGTCTCAAAGGCCATGAAGGACAGAGGCCATAACAGGGACGCACAGCAGTGCCGTGTGAAAATTAAGGAGCTAAGGCAAGCCTACCACAAAGCCAGAGAGGCAAACGGAAGGTCCGGGGCAGAGCTGCAAACATGCCGCTTCTACGCGGAGCTGCATGCCATGCTAGGGGGTGCAGCCACCACTACCCCAACCGTGTGCTTTGACTCCATCAATAGAGAATCATGCAACAGGGAAGCGGGTTCGGGGTATGAGGAAGATGAGGATGGAGGTAATGTAGGTAGCTCGCAGCAGCAAGGAAGCAGAGAAACCGGTTTCCCCAACAGCCAGGATATGTTTATCATCCTGGACCTGGAACCAGTAACCCCCGAACTCACCCAAGACGTGCTCCCAGACCCTGAGGGCACACAAGGGACCTCTGGTGAGTGTACCTTTGTAAATATTACACATGGTTTAAAAGCAAGCGTGTTTAATGATTAATTTGCCCTGGCAATCGCGGCCAGTACAGCTACTGGAAAAGTCTGTTAACGTTTATGGGGATGGAGCAGAAATCCTCCAGGGACATCTCCAGAAAGCTCTCCTTCATGTACTCCCAAAGCCTTTGCAAAAGGTTTCTGGGGAGGGCTGCCTTATCCCGTCTGCCATGGTAGGACACTTTACCACGCCAGGCCAGTAGCACGTAGTCTGGAATCATTGCATGACAAAGCATGGCAGCGTATGGTCCTGGCATGCAGATAACATCCATTCCTTGTCTCCCTTTGTTATCCTCAGGAGAGCGATATCATTCACGGTCGCCTGGTTGAAATGGGGTGATTTTATTAAGGGGACATTCAGAGGTGCCCGTTCCTGCCTGGCTGAACAGAAATGTTCCCCGCTGTTAGCCACTCGGTAGGGGGGAGGGGTGAAGTGATCATCCCAGAGAATTGGGGGGGGGGGTAGTTGGGTTTGTGCTGCATGTTAACCCGGAAACCGCAGCCCCTCCTTTTACATTGCAAACCCATTTTAAATGGCCAACCCAACGGGTGCTTGGTATGGGAAATGAGGGCGCTACTGTTTGAAACCATTCCCACATGTTGAGAAGGTTAAAAAAGCCAAAAGACTGTGGCTGACCATAGCTGCCTGCAAGCCGAAATATGTTGCCTGGCACTGCGTGGGTGATCTCTCACACCAAACCGTCAGGCCCTCAATATAAGAGGAAAAATGCGACCTCGTAATGAAAGCACATGTGCTGTGTAATGTGAACAGCAAAATTTAACGTGAAAGAGTGTACCCATTGTTCTCTAAAATGTGTCTTTTTTTAACCACCTCTCCCTTCTCCTCCACCAGCTGCAAATGTTTCTCCTTCACAGAGGCTAGTGAAGATTAGAAGGAGAAAACGGCGGACTCGGGATGATATGTTCTCGGAGCTCCAGATGTCCTCCCATGCTGACAGAGCACAGCAGAATGCGTGGAGACAGTCAATGTCAGACTACAGAAAAGCACAATATGAACTAGAGGAGAGGTGGCGGGCTGAAGAGCGCAAGTGGCGGGCTGAAGAGGATAGGTGGCGTCAGCTTGCTGACAGAAGGCAAGAGTCGATGCTCCGGCTGCTGGAGCATCAAACTGATACGCTCCAGCGTATGGTTGAGCTGCAGGAAAGGCAGCAGGAGCAGAGACTGCCGCTACAGCCCCTCTGTAACCAACAGCCCTCCTCCCGAAGTTCCATAGCCACCTCACCCAGACGCCCAAGAACGCGGTGCGGGGGCCTCCGGCCACCCAGTCACTCCACCCCAGATGATTGCCCAAGCATCAGAAGGCTGGCCTTCAATAAGTTTTAAAGTTTTAAACTGCAGTGTGTCCTTTTCCTTCCCTCCTCCCCCACCCCTCCCGGGCTACCTTGGCAGTTATCCCCCTAGTTGTGTGATGAACTAATAAAGAATGCATGAATGTGAAGTAACAATGACTTCATTGCATTTGCAAGCGGTGCTCGAAGGGGGAGGGGAAGGTGGTTAGTTTACAGGGAAGTAGAGTGAACCGGGGTGCGGAGGGTTCATCAAGGAGAAACAAACAGAAGCTTCACACCGTAGCCTGGCCAAGTCACAAAACTCGTTTTCAAAGCTTCTCTGATGCGCACCGTGCCCTGCTGTACTCTTCTAACCGCCCTGGTGTCTGGCTGCGCGTAATCAGCGGCCAGGTGATTTGCCTCAACCTCCCACCCCGCCATAAATGTCTCCCCCTTACTTTCATAGATATTGTGGAGCGCACAGCAAGCAGCAATAACAATTGGAATATTGGCTTCGCTGAGGTCTATCCGAGTCAGTAAACTGCGCCAGCGCGCTTTTAAACGTCCAAATGCACATTCCACCACCATTTGGCACTTGCTCAGCCTATAGTTGAACAGGTCCTGACTACTGTCCAGGCTGCCTGTGTATGGCTTCATGAGCCATGGCATTGCAGCAGCATTGAAAAGTATCCCTTGCGGTTTATTTACTCAGTGGCTTGGTGCTCCGGTGACAAGATAGGGATACGGGTTCCGTCTGTCGCCCCAACACAGTTTGGGAATCCCATTGCAGCAAAGCCATCCACTATGACCTGCACGTTTCCCAGAGTCACTACCCTTGATATCAGCAGGTCTTTGATGACGTTGGCTACTTGGATCACAGCAGCCCCCACAGTAGATTTGCCCACTCCAAATTGATTCCCGACTGACCAGTAGCTGTCTGGCGTTGCAAGCTTCCACAGGGCTATCGCCACTTGCTTCTCAACTGTGAGGGCTGCTCTCATCTTGGTATTCTGGCGCTTCAGGGCAGGGGAAAGCAAGTCACAATGTTCCATGAAGGTGCCCTTATGCATGCGAAAGTTTTGCAACCACTGGGAATCGTCCCACACCTGCAACACGATGCGATCCCACCAGTCTGTGCTTGTTTCCTGGGACCAGAATCGGCATTCCACGGCATGAACCTGCCCCAGTAACACCATGATTTGCACATTGCTGGGGCCTGTACTTTGTGAGAGGTCTATGTCCATGTCAATTTCCTCATCACTCTCGTCGCCGCGCTGCAATCGCCTCCTCACCTGCTTTTGCTTTGGCATGTTCTGGCTCTGCATATACTCCAGGACAATGCGCGTGGTGTTCATAGTGCTCATAATTGCCGCAGTGATCTGAGCGGGCTCCATGATCCCAGTGCTATGGTGTCTGCGCTGAAAAAAGGTGCGAAACTATTGTCTGACGGAGGGAGGGAGGGGCAAGTGACGACATGGATTACAGGTACAGGGAATTAAAATCAACAAAGGTGGCTGTGCATCAGGGAGAAACACAAACAACTGTCGCACAGAATGGCCCCCCCAAAGATTGAACTCAAAACCCTGGGTTTAGCAGGCAGTTGATTTCACGGAGGGAGGGGGAAGCAAATGAATACAGAACAAATCTGGTCCATCTATTTTTTTACATCTTAAGCTGGCAGCAGACAGTGCAGCATGACTGATATCCATCGGCATTTTCTGGGTGCTTGGCAGAAGATGCTGTACTATGACTGCTAGCCATCATCGTCAAGACGGTTCAATAGGACTGCCGGCAGGACTGAGTCTCCAGGAGACAAAATGTGTCTGCCCAGGTGCCTCTGATCGAACTCACTGAGGAATATGATGATGACCGATATCAATCGTAATACACAATCTACTTACAAAAGGCAAGGAGCTGCTGCTGTATAGCAATGCAGCCCCACGTCTGCTAGCACCCAGATAGCTGATGACGGCTACCAGTCATACTGCACCGTCTACTGCCAAAAGGCAATTAGCTGCTGCTGTGTAGCAATGCAGTACCACGTCTGCCGGCACCCAGATGACATCTGGTGACAGTGAGCTGAGCGGGCTCCGTGCTTGCCATGGTATGTTGTCTGCACAGGTAACCCAGGTAAACAGGCGCAAATCGATTGTCTGCTGTTGCTCTGACAGAAGGGAGGGGCCTGACGACGTACCCAGAACCCCCCGCGACACTGTTTTTGCATCATCAGGCATTGAGATCTCAACCCAGAATTCCAGTGGGCGGCTGAGACTGCGGGAACTGTGGGATAGCTACCCACAGTGCAACGCTCCGGAAGTCAACGCTAGCCTAGGTACTGTGGACACGGTCCGCCGACTTAATGCACTTAGAGCATTTTATGTGGGGGGGGGACACAATTGACTGTATAAAACCGATTTCTATAAAACCGGCTTCTATAAATTCAACCTAATTTCGTAGTGTAGACATACCCTTAGCAAGAGCCTGGCTGTGGAGAGGTGGACATAACGCCCATGTTGCAAGGCTTGGTAACTAGGAAAAGAATGGAGTTGTTAACTCTGATAATGAAGGGGGAAGAAAAGCTTTGGGAGGAAAGCCACTTTGTCCCTTTTGCCACTTTTGAGGTTGAAACAGTGGCAGGATGTTGAGGATGGAGTAGTGCGGGTAGACACTGGAGATAAATTTTCATAGTGAAATCAGCATGAAACTGCTGGGGTGGGCAACAATTCTCAAAATGTTATCCATGGAGCACTTCTTGGTGGTCTAAAGATTGAAATAATTTGAGAAGTAAGCTCTGTGGGTTTGGGTATTGGGAATGGAGCTGTTCCATAAGAGATTTCTGTACAGTGGTCTGCAGAATGAAAGAGTTTGAGGACCCCAGACATAGAGAATGAGTATATAGAAAGGAGAGAAGATAGAGAATCCTGAAATAGAGCCCTGCAGCAGGACTGGGATCCCGCAGCACCCACTGCTATAACACTGGTCTACAATTTTTGAGAAGTCGTCTGCTTCAGAGATAAAATGTGCTATTTATTATGTATTTTGATGTGCTTAATTCAAATATGACAATTAAAACAACTGATTGGCTACTGTTTCTAAGATATTTAAGTTTTTACATTTTATGTCTCTGTATATTGTGTAGATAGTAGAGTTTTAATCATAAATTGTAAACCTAGGTCTTTTCATGTGTTTATGGTTGCTTTACATGATAATATTTCACCTGTCCTGTTTATGTAACACTTTAAAAATTAGCAAAAGGGCTATATAAATAAAATGTATTATGAAACAAAAGGCAAAAAACTATTAAGTACATAGTTTAGTCCTATTCAGTGTCTACTCGGCGCTTCTTGGCTTGTCTCTTGCATTCATTAAATGGAGCATCTCTTGTCACTGTCCAGCAATAGTCTGCAAGCATTGATGGGCTCCATTTGCCCCGATAGCGTTTCTCCATTGTTGCAATGTCCTGGTGAAATCACTCGCTGTGCTCGTCACTCACTGCTCCGCAGTTCGGTGGAAAAAAATCTAGATGAGAGTGCAAAAAATGTATCTTTAGTGACATATTGCAACCAAGGCTTTTGTATGCCTTGAGGAGGTTTTCCACCAACAACCTGTAGTTGTCTGCCTTGTTGTTTCCGAGAAAATGTATTGCCACTAAGTGGAAGGCTTTCCATGCCGTCTTTTCCTTGCCACACAGTGCATGGTCAAATGCATCATCTCGAAGAAGTTCACGAATCTGAGGACCAACAAAGACACCTTCCTTTATCTTAGCTTCACTTAACCTTGGAAATTTTCCACGGAGGTACTTGAAAGCTGCTTGTGTTTTGTCAATGGCCTTGACAAAGTTCTTCATCAGACCCAGCTTGATGTGGAAGGGTGGTCACAAAATCTTCCTTGATTCAACAAGTGGTGGATGCTGAACACTTTTCCTCCCAGGCTCCAATGACTGTCGGAGTGGCCAATCTTTCTTGATGTAGTGGGAATCTCTTGCACGACTATCCCATTCGCAGAGAAAACAGCAGTACTTTGTGTATCGAGTCTGCAGACTAAGCAAGAGAGCAACAACCTTCAAATCGCCACAAAGCTGCCACTGATGTTGGTCATAGTTTATGCACCTCAAAAGTTGTTTCATGTCATAGGTTTCCTTCATATGGACTGCATGACCAACTGGAATTGATGGCAAAACATTGCCATTATGCAGTAAAACAGCTTTAAGACTCGTCTTCGATGAATCAATGAACAGTCTCCACTCATCTGGATCGTGAACGATGTTGAGGGCTGCCATCACACCATCGATGTTGTTGCAGGCTACAAGATCACCTTCCATGAAGAAGAATGGGACAAGATCCTTTTGACGGTCACGGAATATGGAAACCCTAACATCGCCTGCCAGGAGATTCCACTGCTATAGTCTGGAGCCCAACAGCTCTGCCTTACTCTTGGGTAGTTCCAAATCCCTGACAAGGTCATTCTGTTCACCTTGTGTTATGAGGTGTGGTTCAGAGGAGGAGGATGGGAGAAAATGTGGGTCCTGTGACATTGATGGTTCAGGACCAGAAGTTTCATCCTCTTCCTCGTCTGACTCAAGTGAGAATGATTCTGGTGCATCAGGAACCGGCAGTCCTTCTCCATGGGGTACTGGGCGTATAGCTGATGGAATGTTTGGATAATGCACAGTCCACTTTTTCTTCTTTGACACACCTTTCCCAACTGGAGGCACCATGCAGAAGTAACAATTGCTGGTATGATCTGTTGGCTCTCTCCAAATCATTGGCACTGCAAAAGTCACAGATTTCCTTTTCCTGTTCAACCACTGGCGAAGATTTGTTGCACAAGTGTTGCAGCATATGTGTGGGGGCCCCCCTCTTGTCCTGATCTCCAATTTTGCAGCCAAAATAAAGATGAAAGGCTTTCTTAACCATAGTGGTTATATTGCGCTTTTGTGATGCAAAGGTCACTTCACCACAAACATAGCAGAAGTTATCTGCACTGTTCAAACAAGTACGAGGCATCTCTGCTCACTTTGGCTAAACAGAAATGTGTCCCTTTGCAAAATCAAACACTGACAAATAAGAGAGCACAACACTGTATGATTTCTAGAGCTGATATAGGGCAATTTGTTCAGCAGAATGATGTAAGTTTGTTATGATTGCATCATCCATGACTTCTAGGAATAACATGATGCAATTCATATCCTGTATGACGCAATACCAGCTTCAGATTGCATCATTCATTGTTTTGCCTAAAAAGCAAGTACTGTCCAAACCCAGTCATAGATTTATTCATAGATCCAGTCAAAGATGTATTTTAGTCATTTCTGGTTTAAATTGAGATCCCTTCCCTTTATAACTCACTTATCCACCGCCATTCCCAAGTCAAGGGTCGTATATACTGACCCAATAGCATATCTTGAAAACTAGAGCCAATCAACAATTTTAAGCATCATTTTCGTTCTCAGTGACCCAGAATTAGTAAAGTTTGACTACATTTATTTCAGAAGCATTTTGACTGTACAGCAGTGTAATAGCAGGGGCGGGATTAAAAAAAATCCCATGCAGGGCTCTACCCTGAAAGCTTACCAGTGGAGAAGAAAATGGGGTGCTTCCAAACAAAACTCTGAAGGAGTAGTCAGAAGTAGAAGACAAATTGTATCATGGAAATGCATGCAGGTGAGGTTTTCAGAGTATAAAGGACGATCATTGTGTCAAAGGTGTTACACTCCCAGACCAGGGACCATTTTAAAACTGGATTTTATTAAACTTAGTGTCCAAAAACACACACACAGCTTATACAACCCCATTTCAGCTCAGTCTTTTCATAGCACACCAAAATTCTGCTGCTGCGACCAGAACTATCCCCTTTGAGCCCCCTCAGCAGACCTTCAGTTCTTAAAGGGAGAGGGCACAGTAACTCTAACCCTGATATTTTCTTCTGTGTGCTATAAAGGAGAATGAGTAGACAGAGAAGGCCTTTAGACTTGGCCAGGCAGGGGTCACTGGTAATTTTGCTTGGGTCATTTTCAGTAGAGAGAGAAGTTGGATTGGATGGAGGAAAATAAATTGAGACAGTAGGAATATTGTACTGAAAAATATTTTTTTTATTTTTACAGTGCAAATATTTGTAATAAAAATAAAGTGAGTACTGTACACTTTGTATTCTGTGTTTTAATTGAAAATATATTTGAAAATGTAGAAAAACATCCAAAATATTTAATGAATTTAAATTAGTATTCTATTGTTTAACAGTGCGATTAAGATGGCAATTAATCGTGATTAATTTTTTTGAGTTAATTGCATGAATTAAGTGCGATTAATTGACAGCCCTAAAAAAATCCACTTTTTAAACACCACTCTCTTTGATAAGTGAGTAAAAAGACAACTATAAGCAAAACTTGAAAGGTCAGCTGATATGTTTGTCTAAAACTGTTGCAAAGTGCTCAAGTCTCTTCTTAGGGGTGCCTGGGGGTTGCAGTAGATTGCCATCTTGGTTGACATTGCTTTGATTCCCCTTGTCTGCCTGCAGGTGGGAGTATGATGAGAGCTACTGCGATGCTGTGAAGAAGACCTCACCTTATGACTCAGGCCCCCGCCTCCTTGATATCATTGACACCGCTGTCTTTGATTATTTGATTGGGAATGCTGACCGACATCACTATGAAAGCTTCCAGGATGATGAAGGAGCCAGTATGCTCATCCTCTTGGACAATGCCAAAAGGTAGGAAGCTTATTAATGTTGGTGGCCACTTGGTGATGAGAAAACCGGCACGCAGTTATCCATTCCCCCACTCTCCCTTTCCCATAGTTAGCCATTGCAATAGCTCAAGCTAAAATTCTGTCAATCTTCCTTATGGCAAATCTTTCAAATAATATAATAATAGAGAGGAGGAGGAGGAGGAGAAGGAAAAAAAAACAACTTTTTGTAGTGGTAATCACCACTACAAAAATTTTTTTTTCTTTTTTTCCCGTTCTCCTCCTCCTCTCTCTCCTCTGCTGGTAATAGCTCACCTTAACTGATAACTCTCATTATAGTGTGTATGGTAACACCCATTGTTTCATGTTCTGTGTGTGTGTGTGTGTGTGTGTGTGTGTGTGTATATATATCTTCCTATTGTATTTTCCACTGCATGCATCCAGTGAAGTAGGTTTTAGCCCACGAAAGCTTATGCTCAAATAAATTTTAGTCTCTAAGGTGCTACAAGTATTCCTGTTCTTTTTACTGTATGTGAAAGAAAGCATAGAGTCAAAAATAGTAAAAATCATAAATGAATCAAACAGTACCATAGACTCTTCATGAATTGAAATTCCATGCTTGAATTATAAGAGTAAAACAGTAGGAATATACTGCCAACCACCTGACCAGGATGGTGATTGTGAAATGCTCAGAGAGATTAGAGAGGCTATAAAAATAGACAATTCAGTAATAATGGTTTATTTCAACTATCCTTATACTGACTGGGTACATATTACTTCAGGATGGGATGCAGAGATAAAGTTTCTAGATGGCATTATTGACTGCTTCTTGGAGCACTTAGTCCTGGAACCCACCAGGGAAGAGACAATTCTTGAGGTGAATATAGCTGAATCGCTTGGTAATAGCAACTGAAATGTAATTAAATTCAACATCCTTGTGAGGGTGGGGAGGGAGGAAATACCAAAGAAACCCACCACAGTAGCATTTAACTTCAAAAAGGGGAACTCCACAAAAAATGACGAAGCTAGTTAAACAGATTTTAATACAAACAGTCACGAGTTAAATGCCTGCAAACTGTGTGAAAACGTTTTAAAAACACCATAGTAAGAGTACCAAAAAAAGCCACCATGGCTAAACAGAGTAAAAGAGGCAGTTAGGCTCCTAGCTCATGTAGACATACTTGTGCTATCTCTCATCTGAGCTAGTGTCCTAAAAATAGTAGTGTAGCTGAGGTAACATGGGCAGCTGCAGTGGTGGCATGGGACTAGCTGTGCTAAGTACAAAACAGCCTGAATTCCATATGTATGTACTTGGCGTGGCTAGCCTGTGTGGCTGCTGCCTGTGCTACCTTGGCTACACAACTATTTTTAGTGCGCTAGCTCAGGGGAGAGCTAGGACAAGTATGTCTGTGTGGGCTGGGAATCACACTCCTAGCTTGTAGTATAGGTATAGGCTTAGTGTAGACAGTTTTAACACCTTTAAAATTGTATTAGGGGGTTATGTAACCAAAGCTTCCCTTCTATTTTAAAGGTGTGAAACTCTACTTTTGGGGTTTGTCTTTACTAGGATTAAAAGGTGGTGGTTGTTTTGTTTTTGTTTTTTAAGTGGTAGCTGGAGGGGACTTGTTAAGGCTGATTCCCCACTCTGGCACTTTGAGTGCAGAAGGTGGGGTCATGCAAGGACTCTAAAAATTAATACTGGCCACTCCAGGCTTGTATTAAACTTCCAAGGTTACAACTTTTTTCTGACCTTGGATTGGTAAACGCTGCCACCACCCAAATGCAAAACCCCTTTGCGAACCCAGGAAGGCACACTTGGGAATTCCTTCCTGTGGGGTACCCTCAAGCCCTTTCAAACCCAATCCAACTCCTCCCCCCCATCCCCCTCCACATCGCTCTGAGGAAGAGCTGAGAAAAAAGGGGGGGGGAGGAAATCAGCTGTTTCCACCAGCTAATTAAACAACGTACACAAACCTCTTAAGACACACACATTCAATTCTGTTCTTAAAAAAAGGTAAATTTTATTAATAAAAATATCATCTGGGAACTTAGGCATTTGCTAGATTAAAAAAAAAAAAAAAACTTCAAGGGTTAAGCATCAAGAATAACTTTCTTGAGGTCCAGCTTAAAGGTTACAAGCAAAACAAAAGCATCTGGGGTTAGCACAGAGGAGTCCACAAGCCATAAAGAAATAGAGATAAACCTAATCGTGTCTTCCTAGACATTTCCTGATCTACTTACATATCTGGGGTTTCAAATGAGTAGTTTCTAGGTATGATACCAATGACTTTTTTTATACCTGGCCTCAAGCTTCTTACAGCATAGTTGCAGCCCTGTCTACCTCTCCCTGGAGAACAAACACAGACAGACAAAAGGGGAGTCTTGTTTCAATTTTAAAAGTTTTAGCCTTCCCATTGGCTCTTTTGGACAGGTACCCACTCACTTCTTTTTACCTATGCATAGCAGTGAGACTTTTTAACCCTTTACAGGTAGAGCAATTAGAGAACAGCTACTAAGAGGGATTTTATAGCTACTTGCTGGCTGGCTGTTCATAAAAGGGAGCTGCCCCCCCCCCTTCATTTATCACAGGACTATTGGGTGAAAACACTGGTTTATTTCAAAAGGGTGAGACCGTAGGTGACCCAGCATGAGAGATAAGTCACAAGGTGAACGGAGACAACTAAAGGATAAAACTGTGCAGCACCGCTCGTAGCCCCAGTGAGGTGCTCCAACTGGTGAATCACTTTGCTACACTATGATCTTAGTACGTTAGATAACACTCGTTAAAAATACTTCCTAACTTAGTGAAAACAACCTTGGAGTTGAGTTACCAATGAACTACCATGATTGGTAGCTAACTTGATTTTAAAGCACCTTTTTTATCATCTAGCCAGACCCTTAGAAGGCTTGAAAATACCATTTCCTTCTTGTTACTCTTGGCCTTTCTTCCCTTTTAAGTATTGGGTTCTCCTGCTCCTTTCTCTTACTGTGAGTATTTCTAATCTGTCTGAAATAAACATGGCTCAGTTTAATTTTCATTGCTGTTTATGCATCAGCCCTTCAATGACTCCTTCCATGATGCCAGCAGGGATGTATTCCTCTTTAGGAATATTAGTTAATTGCTGCTGCTCTCAGATGTCTTTTGGTGGATCCTACAAAAATGGTGGCTTTTTAAAATGTCCTGGCATTAGAGTGGGAGAGAGTTACGTATTAGTCAATGGATAGCGATGGTGATAGTGATGGGTTATGTCTGTGCTTTCGTTATAACTACCTGTGTTCACATGCTCATATCCTTCTGAAACAATTTCCTCTGGGGGCATCTCAGCCCTAGAAGTGAATTTCTTCTGACATTTTGAATCAAGTCCCTTCAGCTGTCTTCGAGTTACTGAAGTGTAAAAAAATACTCTGATGTTTTAAGGCTTTTTTATGCTTAGCAACTCAGATGAATAAAACAGCTCCAGATTTTGCTCCCTTGTTAAGGAGCAGGCTCTCTGTTAGGCTTGTAAAGAAATTGTTCAATTAAATTTATAAGTGACTGAAAAATAACTTCTGTGCAAGTTTATTTGGCATCTATTTCAATGGAGCCCAAAATATACTATGAAGTCCTTTTGGCAGTTCTCCAGCTGAAAGGGTGATAGTGAGGTTTAGATGGGCTAGAATTGATCAGCATTTTATATCCCTGGCCTTCAGCTCGAGGTTGGCCAACTTGGGGATCTACATGTGTCAGGTGGCTGTTCCTCAATTCATTCCCTGTCCAGGAATGTCAGGGAGCTGATACTCTCATTCTTTGTCTAAACTGATATTCCAGGTGTTTTTCCCCCTTAGCTCAGCAATGTGGGCTATATTACTAAATTTCTTCACAGCTTGTTTTTAAAGAGCCTTGAGGTGGCTTGGCAGGGTAAAGAACTATAAAAACTAAAGCTGCTGCTGCTGTTTGTTGGGTACATTAACAGAAACTGTTGGGAGTTGTATGTCTAATTGGTCATGGGCTGAGAATGTTTTAGCTTCATTGATTTGAGTTGTTGGAGCGTGGAATTGTTTGGTTATTGATTTCAAATTCCTTACAGAATCTGCTGAGGTCGGAAAGGGTGCTGAGTATTCAGCTGGCTCACCTGCTTCTAATTTGTTTTTCAGTTTTGGAAACCCCTCCCTGGATGAGAGAAGCATCCTAGCGCCTCTTTATCAGTGCTGCATGTAAGTAAGTCACAGAGAAGCCATTGAGTTTATTTGTACGCAATTGCCAAATCTAAATCAGGAGCACACTGAAATTCATAGCATTGAAGCCCTCTGACAGCCTGGAGACATGCAGGTTATACACAGAACTCTTTTAGGTCACTGGTTCAAATTTACCTTTGATCAGTAATGACAAGTAGCTTCCATCTGCAGCTGTTCAGTGGCTTATATGAAATGAACTGGTCTCTGGCCAGTTCCTGATGGACAGATGTTTGCATCACCATTGGAACTCTCACTGACAGAAGCCAAGGATTGGATAGGCATGGCAACTAAACCACCCTCATTCCTGATGTCCCTTCTGAGGGTTGAGGTACAATGGCAAGGCAGTGTGTGGAAGCTTGCACCACTGCTACCTGTGCGGTTCTTGCTTTGGGTTATATGGAGGACTTGAGCCTTCAAAACTGCTAGTCACTGTGCTGCGTAGAGGGAAGGGTGTTCTCTGTGAGGCCTTTTTCTTGTCCCTTGTCTGTGCATGCATCCAGGCAGAGTTCTTCAGGGTATCCCTTGACTCCTTAGAGCAGAGGGCGTTGTCTGGGATTCTCTGTTCACTGTCCCACTCTGAATCCCTCATTTTGTCCCTGTGACCTGCACCCCCATCCTGCTTTTTTCATTTTTTGTCTCCTGCAACCTGTTGATTTCTGGGTTCTGTGGCCCTATGCTTACCTGACGAGGCAAGCCTTTCTTTGCTTTTGTGGGCTCTGCTTTCCTTGTCCAGTTAACAAATAGGCTGTATGTTGCATGAGCACTTAAAAAACCCAAACAAAGGAAATCGGTGCAGTAGTTTACATGACTGTGCTACATCAGGGCAACGCAAACGGAGAAATGAAAATCACATCACTTTTTAAAATAGGCCAGTCTATTGAGAGTTCCTTGAGCTGCCCCTCGAGGGTTCGGCTTGTCTCCTGAATTCTTCGGAGTCTGTGGAAACCAGGAGCTTTGCAGAGTACGGAAGCTCAGCTCCTCAGATTGCAAGTACAGCCAATACAGCCCCTAAATACTACAGTACATTTGACCTACCTTCTTTTGTAACACCTCTGGTTTCTGTAGCACACTAAAGTCTGCAGAAAACTGAAATTTCAACAGGAGCATGAAGTAAGTAAATAGAAATGCTTTTAAAAAATGATTAAAAATTTCCTTAGCTTTCCCTAGTAATTTTTTAAAATGTTTTCTTTTTCTTGTTTTGTGTGGCTCCTTTGGAGTCTGTGTCCTCTGTTTCGAGTTCCTCCAAACACAGTCCTAGAGGAGAGGTTTCCAGAGGCAATTCCCCTTCCATCCTTGCAGAAGATTGAACAGCTCCCTGCTCTTCTGGTCTTCATTCTCACTGAGCCCAGGTGGTCCATGGACAGCTCACACCTCTAGGCAGGGAAGCCTGTAAACAGAATGTTCTATGGTAGCCATGTGAATGTGCTAAAATCTGTTGCAATTGTTTTGACTGCAGAATTCACAGCTTCCCCTGGGGATAGGGAGTACCCTGTAACATGGGTGACACCACCCTCCCCTAACACTCAGTGACAATGATGCACTCCAAAGGGAGCTAGGTGAGTCAGGACATCAGCTGTGGCAAATTGCTGCAACATGCAACTTTGATGGGAGGATTCCCAGGAGATTCCCCAGAAGAAAACAGTTCAAATGCGATAGTGTGAAAAGATTAAATGGCGAAGTAGAAAGAACATGGTAGGGAAGGTTAATCATCTGACTCTTTTCTCATCCATGACTGATTGTTGGTTGATGAAGTTCTGACTGGAGTAAAGAATTGTTTTGGGTTAGTAGTCAGACCTCTCACTCTGTTCCCTTCTCCAGCTCTGTGTGGGAGGCCTTCAGACTGACCTAGCTGCGCTCTTCCTGTCAGGAGCTTTCATGTAGCAATTCTTAGAAGAATTGCAATGTATTAGATCATTTTCCCTTCACCTTCATCTGCTACCAACATTTTAGGTCTTGATTATGTTACAGTTACAATCATATTTGGTAGTGGGGAGAGATACCCAGTTATAATTTGCTCCCATCTATGTAGGCATAATCATGTTGTAACTGGACTCCTCAACAGAGCAGCTATATGGTAGTGCTGATGGGACCTTAGACTGGAAGCCTGTGTGCACCAGTATGATGTGTGCTCATCTTTCTTTTCCAGCATCCGGGTTTCCACCTGGAACAGACTGAACTACCTGAAGAGTGGAGTGCTGAAGTCTGCCTTAAAGACTGCCATGTCTCATGACCCCATCTCACCAGTGCTCTCCGACCCTCACTTGGATGCCATGGACCAGCGGCTCCTGAGCATCCTGGCTACAGTGAAACAGTGCACAGACCAGTTTGGTCCAGACATTGTGCTGGTGGAAGACAGGATGACACTCTCCCATTTGTAACTTTCATGGAAAACAGATGGAAACTCCTTTTTTAAAAAACAAATGATAGAAAAACAGCACAATTGGTTCTGAATGGCTGTGCCCAGGATGGACTGGAAATGAATGGAAACGCTCCTGAGCCAGGGAAAAAAGTGGTGGTGATCTTTATCTTTGGCTGACAGCAGCTAGAGAAGGTGGAGAGTTTGGGAGCCCGTGGACAGCCCTGTAGCCACAGTGGCAGCTTCGCCGTCGTGGTGTGTCCATTGTTGGCAGTGGACGTTGCACTGGGAAAACACAACTGCTGGTGTTAATGAAAAAGAGAGTGGAATTCAAACAGTAATACGTGGGCTGGTTCTAGAGGGGACAATGGAGATGGAACACTACGGTCCCCTCCCCATTCTCTTTCCACAGCCACCCACTCTTAATATGCTCTTATGAGGTTTTAGTCCAATTCAGGGTTGTATATAATCAGCTGTGAGCTGGTTAGGCATTTTACTGCCTCTTTAAAAAAAGAGGAAGTGGTAAATAAATAATTAATAGTGCCCCTTAGTGCCCCCTACTGGGGTAGAATGTTCTTGCAAACACCAATAGGGGTGGGAGATGGTGTGTCTGCTGCTCAGCTATCTTCTCATTAATAAGATGCTGGAAAGAGGGATCTGCTTCAGTGATAACATTGAAGCATCATCACATATGAAGTGCTAGTGAAAATCCATCCATGCAATTGGAAGGTGAGGAGATGGCAAGCTTTTTTTTACATCAGTAAGATCCATCCAATGGCTGATGATTAATATCTGTTCCCCAAGAAATTACTACATGGACCAGCACTACTATCTGTACATAGGGAATATAGCAGAGCAGATATCCCCATGATTCTATGTCCACATTAACCAAATTATCTTTGTGTTCTAGCTGAGAAGCAGGATAAAATCAGTTCTCAGAGCAGATTCCGCTTAGCCAGATCATTCTTCTTACAGTAGGCCCTATAAATGGGGTGAGCAGAGTATGTAATACAAACTAGGAACAGGCTTCTTGCTGAACTACACAGATAGCCAATAGCTGTGAACAAAGAGCCTGAGGATTACAGAAAGTATTGGCTGCTGTGCCTGTGCCGTTGAAGGGCTTAATCCCCACCACTCCCATTGGCAATCACAGTTCTCAGTGCTGTTGGTTTTGTAGAAGGCCAGACATTGACTTTTGTGGCAGAGCTCTTAAACTGAGCAACTTCAGTTGGCCTCTTTCCTTTTCCCAACTGCTCCTCTATAATTCATGCTGTGATATACTGGTTCTCTGATGGTTGTCTTGGAATTCTACCATGTGTTAGTTTGTGGGGCATTTTTTGTATGGCAAACTTGATGCTCATGAAAAATACGTGCTGCCTATAAAAGGGTATGATGGAGGAGTTCTATGCACATGTTCCTGTGCATTTATCAATGCACCTCAGTTTTGATTTGAAGCTCTCCTCTTCTGTTGGTCTTGTGTCATCCTCTAGCAGAGATTTCAAACTGTTATAGACTAGCTTGAGGCCACAAAACTCATCCTTTATGATAAATTGATTATTTAAATCCATGGCTCCAGAAGCAAGAGGATTTTTTTCAATACACTCCCACATCTACTGGCCTTGCATCAGTTTGATGTGTGTAGCTAATATGGTACACAAAAGGATCAATAATCTTATTCAAGCTTCCTCCTAGAAATAGCAGGGTTGGGGGGATGCTTTTGTATGCACTACGTTAGATGATACAAGACAAAGTGCAGCAAGTTGATCTCCATTTCTGTGCTTTCCCTGGCCTCCTATGATTTGTTTATTTCTTTCTTTAAATCCGTTCTAATTGCCGATTTAAAAATCTCTTTGGCTTTGCCATGGTGTGGCTGGCAGTTGGAGATTGTCCTTTCTGTTGCAGGTGTTTATCCTCATGAAATGCAGCAAGGTAGAATAGAAATAAAAAGTAACTCCGTGTTCTAGCTGATGCACCTGCTGCCATAGCCAATCTAGCAGGTATAAGTGGAGGAGATTACTTTGAAAATGCAATTAGTTTTATTCAAGATGGGGTGTTTACACAACCTGTCCTGAGGAACTGCAGATGCTGCTGTTAATAGACTAATGCCTGATGACGCTTATCTCCCGAGAGGAGCTGGGCTCATTTAGAGCATAAATGAAAGAGTCTGGTCTTGTTCTAGTTCCCCTCTGGGCCATCATCCATGTCACAAACCTGCTACACACATAGCCTTAGGACTGGAATAGTAGTGGGTGCTACAGGAAAGGACTGAAGTGCATTGACAGCTGAGAGAGAATTTTGTATAATACTTGTTGGCAGTATACCTGACTTTAAACTAGTGCCTATCATTCCAGTTTCACGAGCACTGAATTCACTCTTCAAAGGCAAACTTCATTTGGTCAGTGAGTTCTTTCCTACTATGTGTGAACTGTTCCTCCAGCTTCCATCAGAGCAGAACTGCTTCAGCATAAACTATTTTATTGTGAGCGTGCATGGGGAGTGTTGGCTCTTTTCTCCATCTTTGAGAGCACTCTTCTGTCACCCTCATTCATCCCACTAGTGCCTTATTCTGTGAGTAGTCTTACTGATTTCAGTGGGGCTACTTGTGGAGTAAGGTACTATTTGGAATGAGTGAGGGTAGCAGAATTAAGCTTTGTTGGTGTGCATTGGCATTAAATATTTACTGTGAAACCGAAGATAACTTATTCAATGAGAGAAGAATAATGAATGGTGTGGCTTGCATGATCTCACAAATCTGTTCTTCCTGTTTGTTTTGAAGCATAAGCCATGACATCTGATGGTGCGGGAAGAGTCAAGTATGTTGGGTGGGATTGGGATTTTAATTTACAGTTGCTCATTTGCATTTGGTGGTGGGTTTTTGTTTAAAACTATGATCTTGCCACAAAATGAAATTAGTGTAAAGAGCTTTGTTTGCTTTCTCTCTGGCTTCCAGAGTGAAAAGTGAGTTGAGATTTACTAGCCTGCTTTCCCGCACTGTGACCGTCAGAGAATTAAAGCACTGCATTTTGGTTAACAATAAATGGAAAAGGGGTGAATAGGCAACTTTGGAGAAGGGTGGAAGCAGGAAATACAGGGATGTTATGACATGTTACCTGTGAAGGTCATTGGAAGAGCCTGCTCAGGGCTGGACATGAGGCTAACAGAGAGAAACACTGTGTCCTTTCTTACCTAAAGCTAGGCTACCCCAAAGTAGAAATAAAAATGGCATCCTTATGCCAGTGGGGTCTGTCTTGTACCTTTAAAAATTGGCATCCCTCATTTGTAAGAGATGCTAGGCTTTGTCATTGAGATTTTCATGATGCCCTCTTATTCCAGTTGTCACAGTCTACAGATGCACACGCGGTACATGACTGGCCCCAGATGTTCTGGGGGTGTTAATAGTCACGGTGCAGAAATCAAGAACTAATTAAGTCGAGCTTTATTAGCCTAGTTTTATTTATCTCCTGCCTGAGTCGGCAAACAGGGTGGAGGAAACACTCTAATTTGCTCTTCTAACGGCATGTAATGAACTGGAGTGTGTCTTGCCAAACAAACTTCAATTAAAAAATAATAATTTATTAAGATGGTAACTTATTTGCTGTGGCAGCTGGAGCTGGAAACAAACACCTGTCTTGGAGCTGCCAGAGGATTGCCCCGGGGAGCAGCTGCACAAATGAAGGTTGTTAGTAAGAAGAGAAAACAAATGCAATCCTGACTTTCTCTTTGTGTTCCCCAGGGACAAACTCTGCATAAAGAAACATTGTGTGAATAAAAATTTTAATAAAACATTGATGGATTGTTTAAGTCTCTCTTGCTCTGGTTTCCCAACACACAGTGGCTTAAACTTTGTGTTGTGCTACTATATTTGGTGGTAGTTTCTTCAAAAGTGGGTGCTGGTAGTGCATTTTTAAGAGAGGGGCTACGTGGAATGTGTTTGCAAAATAGCTGTTCAGGTTAGGAGAGGCGTGGCCAAGGAAATGTATCTGCAATGGACTCTTCAAAGGAATGCACACATGTTCAAGTGGTCTCCCAAATGCAAATGTTTTGGCATTAGAAAATGCACCCCAAGGGTCTGCATCAGGAAAGGAGCAATTGTTCTGTATTGCATCATTAGACCAGTACACACAGCAGTCAGCGACACATGCATTAAATTGGCAGCTATTTATGACTAGCTACAAATTCCTATTGTGGCTAGAAGCCCTTCTCAGAGAAGGGAGTAAAGAGAGAGTCAGGAAAGTCCCTTGTCTCCCTAAGGCTCGGACTTGGGCCTGGTCTACACTACGAGTTTAGGTTGAATTTAGCAGCGTTAAATCAAATTAACCCTGCACCCGTCCACACAATGAAGCCATTTACTTCGACATAAAGGGCTCTTAAAATCTATTTCTGTACTCCTCCCCAATGAGGGGAGTAGGGCTGAAATCGACATTGTCGTTTTGAATTAGGGTTAGTGTGGCCGCAATTGACACTATTGGCTTCTGGGAGCTATCCCACAGTGCACCCCTGTGACCGCTCTGGACAGCAATCTGAACTCGGATGCGCTGGCCAGGTAGACAGGAAAAGCCTCACAAACTTTTGAATTTCATTTCCTGTTTGCCCAGCGAGGAGAGCACAGGTGACTATGCAGTCCGAGAATCAAAAAAGAGCACCAGCATGGACCATACAGGAGGTACTGGATCTGATCGCTATATGGGGAGAGGATTCCGTGTTAGTAGAACTACATTCCAAAAGACGAAATGCCAAAACATTTGAAAAAATCTCCAAGCGTATGATGGAGAGAGGCCACAATAGGGACTCATATCAATGCCGCATGAAAATTAAGGAGCTTAGACAAGCCTACCAGAAAACCAAAGAAGCAAACAGAAGGTCGGGGGCAGAGCCACAGACATGCCGCTTCTATGCTGAGCTGCATGCAATTCTGGGGGGGGGGCGCGCCACTACTACCCCACCTCTGACTGTGGATTCCGAGGACGGGGTAATCTCAGCCATGCCTGAGGATTCTGCGGACGGGGAAGATGAGGAGCAGGAGGAGGAGGAGGACGAGCTTGCAGAGAGCACACAGTTCTCCCTTCTCCCCAACAGCCAGGATCTTTTTCTCAGCCTCACTGAAGTACCCTCCCAACCCTCCCAAGGCATTATCCCAGAAAATGAGGCCATGGAACGGACCTCTGGTGAGTGTCCCTTTGTAAATATAAAACATAGTTTAAAAGCAAGCGTTTTTTAAAGATTGATTTGCCCTGAGGACTTGGGATGCATTCTCGGCCAGTACAGTGTCTGGAGAAGTCTGTGAACTTGTCTGGGGATGGAGTGGAAATCCTCCAGGGACATCTCCATGAAGCTCTCCTGGAGGTACTCCAAAAGCCTTTCCACAAGGTTTCTGGGCAGGGCAGCCTTATTCTGTCCTCCATGGTAGGACACTTGACCACACCATGCTAGTAGCAAGTAATCTGGTATAATTGCATGACCCAGAACCACCCGCGACCCTGTTTTTGGCCCCATCAGGCTTTGGGATCTCAACCCAGAATTCCAATGGGCGGAGGAGACTGCGGGAACTATGGGATAGCTACTCACAGTGCAACGCTCTGGAAGTCGACGCTAGCCTCGGTACATGGATGCACACTGCCGAATTAATGTGCTTAGTGTGGCCGCATACACTCGACTTTATACAATCAGTTGCCAAAAATCGAATTCTGTACATTCGGAGTAATCCCGTAGTGTAGACATACCCTTAGGCCTGGTCCACACTAACCCCCCACTTCGAACTAAGGTACGCAAATTCAGCTATGTTAATAACGTAGCTGAATTCCAAGTACCTTAGTTCGAACTTACTGCGGGTCCAGAGACGGCAGGCAGGCTCCCCCGTCGATGCCGCGTATTCCTCTCGCCGAGCTGGAGTACCGGCGTGGATGGTGAGCACTTCCGGGATTGATCCGGGATCGATTTATTGCGTCTAGACAAGACGCGATAAATCGATCCCAGAAGATCGATTGCTTACCGCTGGACCCGGAGGTAAGTGTAGACCTACCCTTAGTGTGGCCAGATCATGAGCTAGCTCCCACCATTTGGGGAAGTGGATTGCCTACGTTGATGGAAAACCCCTTTCTGTTGCTGTAGGAAAGGTCTACACTGTTTCGACAGCAGCATAGCTGCAGCACTCTCTACCCCCCCCCCCCCCTTGTTGATTAATGAAGTAAGATCACATCTAGGCCTCTGTTCATTGAATTTCAGTGCTATTTTAACAACATTGTGTGTGTGTGTGTGTGTGTGTAATATATATATATATATATATATATATATATATATATATGACAAACTTTCTTTAAGCCCTGCAAATAGAATTGACACTAAAATTGTATTTAAAACCACTGTAAATATAACTTTAATAATTTTTGGTGTTTTAATAAACAGGGGGTGTTTTACTCTTTAGTAAAGTATTAAGCATAAAAGTAGAAAGCCATTGGCACATGGAGGCTAATTGAGAAGCTATTAGCGGGTGATTAACATAGGGCTACATGCAGTGAAACTAGCTCAGAACAGCCCTTCTGTTTATCTGGAACACCTGGTTAGCTGACAGTTTTGGATGTCCCCCAGGCCAGATAAACCAGTGTGTATTGTCCTATAATATTTAGCATATTGGCCCATCTCTTAACCTGGTTAATAGGTGCACAGTCAGCAGGTTGCTGGAAAGCAGTCATTCTTCTCTTTAAGTTCCTGTGAAATGCAACCCCTCTGCAGCAACCTGGATTCTGCTGTGATGCCTGAGCTGGTGACCTATCAGATCTGCCTGAGTACCATGGAACCATGTATTGATGGTCAGTTAACCATTTTATTCCCCCCCCCCCCCGAATTTGCATTTGCAAACTTTCTTTTCCTTTAGAATCTGAAAACTCTGTGTTCTGGGAATGTTATTTTTAGTGAGTTTCTTCCTTCTCATGCAGATGTTTCTCAATCTAAGGTCTTGTCTAGACACAGTTGCACCAGTTTAATTAAGGGTGTTTTTAAAATTGATGTCAAGTATCAGAGGGGTAGCTGTGTTAGTCTGAATCTGTAAAAAGCAACAGAGGGTCCTGTGGCACCTTTAAGACTAACAGAAGTATTGGGAGCATAAGCTTTTGTGGGTAAGAACCTCACTTCTTCAGATGTAGTTGAGTTGAGGCAGATACTTCAATTAGTTTAAAAATGGCTTATATTGATTTAACTCCATTTGGTAAGGAACTGACTTCAATTAAGTTGATATAAGCCAAGTTTAAAATGTATCCACACAGGGTTTTTGAACTAGTTTAACTAAAATAGGTTTAAAAACTTGTTGGTTTGGTTACACTAGTTCAAAAACCCTGTGTGGATACATTTTAAACTTGGCTTATATCAACTTAATTGAAGTCAGTTCCTTACCAAATGGAGTTAAATCAATATAAGCCATGTTTAAAATGTATCCACACAGGGTTTTTGAACTAGTGTAACCAAACCAACAAGTTTTTAAACCTATTTTAGTTAAACTAGTTCAACTTTGTGTGTAGAAAAGCCCTAAGTCATAGGCAGGTTAGCTTTAAATCAGTGCTCATTATTTTAGGCAGAGGGTTAGAAGTGTTAAGGTTTCATAGATTTTTAAAGCCCAAAGGGACAATTATATTTCTCTAGGCTGATCTGCATAATGGGAAGGTTTTCTTTCCAACCCACAGGACAATCCCTGTAGATTGTGACCACAGTTTGTAATATTTGTATCAACCTCTAGATGGCCTTGTATTCCACTGGATGGCTTTCTCACTTTGGAATTGGTCTGGTGTCTAACCTCTGAAATGAATGAATTGCCAAGCTTATTTAAAAACTGACTGTTGTACTTCATGAGCAGTTGGATGTGCTTAATCTTCATTCCATGGTTAGGGATTGAATCTCAGGCTCTAAACTATGGAGGGGCAGGAGTGGATGATGGGAAGGACTGGAATAAAGTGAACTTGAACTTGTCCTCTCCTAGTCCTCACTAAATATAGGTGCTAGTCTCTCACCACTCACTAGGCTGTGTCAGACAGCACCTGGATTTATAAATGATTGGTCGCTATTCACAGACTCAGTCTCCAGGCTGCATTTCTAACTGCCCCCGTTTTTCTCCACTATTAAAGTCTTGCTTTATTTGCAATCCTAGAATCTCCTTTCTGTAAAAGCACAGGCCAGGCTAGCCTTAAGGGGGAGGGTTTATGTGATGGGGGCTCCTTCTTCTTGGACCAGCTAAGATTGGGTGTGTTGTGTGGGCTGTCTGTATATTATACTGTATACCACTACTCTAGAATGTGCTGGGACAGATGCAGCTAGGAAACGATGAATGTAACAGAGGCCCCTTCTTCCCAAAATTCATGTTCCCAGGAATCCCAGCTGATGTCAGGATCTGGCCCTATCATTCTGCAAAGCAGCCGTTAAAGCCTCAGGATCGTATTGCACATCAGTAGGATACCCAGAGGAGTAAGTGCCCAGACTGTAGAGCATCTCCTCTGTGCAGGAGCCCTGTGGGCTGGGTCAATGGGACTTGGCTGTCTTAGATCTAGTGTTGCCTGGGGAACCCCACTGTGGTGAAAGGGGGCAGCTTTTCACCCCACCCCGCGAGGAACCAATGCTAGCCTGAGCAGCAGGGAAGCACAACGTGGGATTGTCCCAGTTGCCTGGGGTCCCGGGGGTTGCAGCAGGGGCCAGGCCAGCGGGCTGTAAGTACGGCTTGCGCGGGGCTGCAGAGCAGGTGGCCCCGCGGTGCTCTGTGCGATCGCCCCTGTGCAAACGGCCGAGCCGCGCTGCGCTGGCTGGGGACTGGCAGCGGCTGGAGCCAGGAGGCCTGGCCCTGCCAGGGCGATGGGCGCGGTGGCAGCCGGGGCCCCGCTGGGGCGCTCCCTGGGGGCGGCCCGTGCAAGTCCCCGGGGCGGCCCTCGGCCGCGTGGGCGAGCTGGCCCCACCCCCGCTGGCCGCAACTCCGCTGGCCGGGAAGTGCGCTCAGCGCTGGGGGAGTCCGGCTCGCCGCCTCCCTGCGGCCATGGCGCGCGGGGCTGGGCTCCCGCTCCTGCTCTGCTGCCTCGGGCCGCTGCTGTGCGGCGCCGCCGCGCCGGGGGTGCCGCCGGGTAGGGCCATGAGCGACCTCTCCAGGCAGTACTGGCGGCAGGGCCGGCTCCAGGGTTGGCCAAAAAAAAAAAAAAGCTGCGATCCCGATCTGCGGCGGCAATTCAGCGGGAGGTCCTTCGCTCCCAGCAGGAGTGAGGGACTGTCCCCCGAATTGCCGCCAAACAGCTGGACCTGCGCCCCTCTGGGGAGTGGCTGCCCCAAGCACTTGCTTGGTAAGCTGGTGCCTTGAGCCGGCCCTGACTGGCCGGCCCTGCCCTGCCGGCTGTGGGGGGGGGCTGCGAGCAGCCGCAGGAAGAGGCCAGCCGGGAGCCGCAGGGTGAGGAGCTGCCCCATCTCCCTCCCCTAGATCGGGCAACCCGCGTGGGGCGTTCAGTGCACGGCAGCTCGCTCTGCCCCAGGCCGCCAGACCGCAGGGGGATCTTTGGGCTAGCGGAACGTCTCGGCCAGTGCTGGGGGAGAGAAAGTGTTGCAGGGGAGCTATGGGACCGGACCATCCCATCACACCCTCTTACAGCAGCTGAGGATCTGAGCCAGAGTCTTTTTATGTTCCCACAGTTAAGAAAAGGTGTTGTGATCTGTTGTGCAAATGCCCGTGTCTCCATATAACTGTGCGTGTAAGATATGGAGTGACCAGCTTCTTTTGTGTATGTTTCCTATTTAATTCCTGTAGCTGTCAGTCACATGTGAGTTTTCGTTGCTGTCTTCTGTACCCTCAGCACAACCAGAGAGGGGCCCCCAAGCCTTTGCAGTAAGCAGACACTGCTGAGCCAAGCTGCAAAATTGGATTCATTTGTATGGGCTCTAAGAAGGTTGCATCCAAGCCAAGAGGCATCCCTTGGCGAGAGGTGGTATCCCGTCTCCAGTGCGATTAGCGATTTCCCAGCCTACATCCCTAGTACAGGGGTGTGTGATGGGGATCTCTTTGACTGAGTGTCCTTCCCAGATGTGTATGTAATTACGGTCAGTAATTGTGTAGTTACTTTGGCTTCACCCAGTAGCTGCAATGTGCCATTTGAGTGACTGCCTTATCTACCCATGTCAGTCTTTCCCCCCCCCCCCCCCATAGTTGTGCTGTGGATATGGACATTGGTACTGCTGGTAAATTGATAGGAGATTTAGCATGGGTCTGTGGGGAATTCAAGGCTGATAGGGCAAGGTTTATCCTCAGGAGGCAGACAGCCTGCCATACAATTTCCTTTCTCAATGCTGCCTCTTTCCTAGGTTGGAGCTTGCCCCTGGTGGGTCAGGATTATCTGGAGATCCTTTCCAGCTGGTACTGCAGCTTTGGAAAGTGCTGCGAGACAGGAGACTGCAGAATAGCCAACAACATCACAGGTAAAGGCCCTTGAGATAGAGGATGGTCCAGAGTTTAAGGTGCTAGTCTGGAATTTAGGAGACCCAGGTTCAGTTCCCTGCTCTGCTATGACTCCCCTGTAACCTTGGGCAAGTCACTTAGTCTCTGTGCCTCAGTTCTCAATCTGTATAATGGGGATGTCAGTATTGCCTGGCCTTAAATTCTTTAAAGATTATGAGGTGCTCATATGCAGTGAGAATGGAGGCCAAAGAGACAGAATGTGTGTGCATGTTTCTCTGTCAGCTGGAGTGAAACCTCTAATTCCCAGTTCCTAGAACTAGGGGCAAACCTGTGTGAGGTTTTTTTTAATTCTTAAATCAAATTTTTGGTCACAAAGAAGTTAGAGAAGTAGCAATTCTTAGCCAGGTGCTGAATTTGCCTCAGTGTTCCGTGAGTTTAGACAGTTCAGCTTCAGAACATTTTCTGTTCTGTGACGCACAGACAAAATTTACCCCATGACAAAATCTTAGCATCATTGTGCAGAGCGCTTTCCAGAGCAGAGACCCTACCTATTCCTGCCTGTAGTCTCCTGCACACCCAGAGCACATGGAAGGGGGAGGAAGAGCTTGCTCAAAGAGGGTCTGCTAAGCCCCATCCCTTTTTCCCAGTCCTGACCTAGACGGTAGATACTGAGCCCTGTATGTAGTCCATGTGAAAATGTCCTAAGCTGTGACTGGGTCTGGGACTTCAGTAATCAATGCAAATTGTGATTGATACTTTGTACTTCTCTAGGGGCTTCCATCTGGGGATCATAGTGCCTTTTTGCAAACGTTAATGAACTAAATACCCTGTGAAATGGGTAAATTCTTTTCCCCTCTGGAAAGTGGGAATAGTGAGGATAAATGACTTGCCTGAGTCCGTGGCAAAGTTGTGAATAGAGCCCAAGAATCCTGATTTGCACTACTGTGATCAGATCACTCAAAATGCTGCTTTCCAATCTAGCTCTGCATCTGTAATACCACTGCACAGAAACCCCTTGAATAGGCATACCCGCCAGCAATGCAAGGCAGAATGCCTAATGCTCTGATGGGCTCATCTTAGAGCAAAAATGCTGCCAAACATCCTCCCTACTTGTTCCTACTCTCAAGTGATTTTTTTTTAATTTAAACAAGAAGTTTATTTAAACAACAAGATGCTTTACTTGAAGGAAAAACTATCTAGGATCAATGTTTTTTGGAGTAATTTACCCCTACTTAGACAGAGGTTGCTCTACATGTAACAGCTACATACAAAAAAGTTATAAAATCGTCCTTGGTTTTACAATGATAAAAGAAAAACATTGATAAGCAGGCAGGCTTGGGTGTAAGATCAGTGTTTCCTTTCGTTCTGCAGGGTTAGAGTTGGACCTGAGCAGGAGGCTACATGGGCAGCACTTGGCAAAGGACGTCATTCTGAAAGCAGTGCAAGGCTTCCTGGAGACCCCACAGCCGGAGAAGGCTCTGGCTCTGTCGTTCCATGGCTGGTCTGGCACTGGGAAAAACTTTGTGGCCCGGATGATCGCTGATCACTTGTACCGAGACGGGCTGAAAAGCGAGTGTGTTAAAGTCTTTATCTCGCTCTTTCACTTCCCACATCCCAAATATGTGGACTTGTACAAGGTGAGAAAACTCCGATGTTACCAGCCACAGCAGCTGCCGGTTGTAGTAGGGGTAACTCAGTCCTAGCCTCTTCAATCCTAGTCAAAGGGGCGTTTCTGAATAGGTAGCTACCTCAGACCCCACTTTTAGTAGAGGATAGAGCAGGAGCACAGGCTGTTGGAGGAGCCCTATGCCAGTGTACAAAGTTGTGACCTGGGAATGTTGCAGGGGAGTTTTACATAGGAGACTTTCCTTGAGGGAAGATACCTGAGCATGTAACCTGAGAGCCCAGGAGGGGGGTTGGGCCCAGGTGACACCTTCTGCTTGGGGAAATTGGACAAAGGGTGGAGGAGGAGCCGGGGGGAGGCTGGGTGAGACAGCTGGAGGTAGTTGTGTCTGTGTGAAGGATGCAGTAGTGCTGGTGGTGAACACCAGGTGATCTATATCAGTTCACACTCTTTTCCTACTGCCATGCAGGTTCAGCTGAAGAAGCAGATAAGCGAAACAGTGCAGCTCTGTAAACAGTCATTGTTCATCTTCGATGAGGCAGAGAAGCTTCACTCTGGCCTGCTGGATGCCATCAAACCCTATGTGGATCACTATGACAGCATCGATGAGGTGGATTACAGGAGATCCATTTTCCTATTCCTCAGGTGACTACAAGGGACCCTAGGGAGAAGGGGTTGGCTCGCGGGGAAGGATCTGCTTTCTCCAAGGTTTGTGACAACCCATATTAAAGTCCCGTGATCTGGGAGATTGAGGTGTGGGATGGAGCTGCCCTTGGAAGACACAGGAATTGAAGGGAAAGTAGTTCTCCGGATTCTCCTTGTGCAATGGCCTCAAAGCCCACTCACTACAACTGCTCACCCCTGCCTCATGATGGCTGAATGTAACTGTCTCTCCAGAGCCCATCCATGTAGCTCCTTAGTTGGCATGTGCTGCTGACTGTGAGGCTGAATGTCTGCAACCCCCAGGAGTTGACCCCTGGATCCGACACTGTATCAGTAGCACCATGCCAGTGAGCTATATCTTAGGAATCAAACCGGTGCCCCCCTCAGATGGTGTAGCCCAGAAAGCTGGGCAAACATTGCACAGTTAATCAGAGAAGTGTTTACCTTCCACTTGAGCATCTGCCGCTGGCCACTGATGGAGGCTGGATATACCAAACTAGGCCATTAGTCTGCTGTGGTAGGGCAGGTCCCATGACCTCTACTTAATTCTGATATTTAGAGGCCTGGGCGCTTCTCTCCACCTGATCCCAGCTGGGTTTATCTGCTCAGAAAGCACATGACCTGGCCTAGAGGTCAGGGGGACTCTCCCTCCTTCCCATGAATAGGCCTCCGAACCCTTGATCAGTCTGTTTGTGGAGAAGAAACTGGAATTGAGCCCAAAGATGGAGGGGCTACCCTGCTCTTGTGGTCATTCTTCCTGCCATGCTGAGGGGAACCTTGAACAACGTGTGATCTCAAGTGCTGTGGGAAGGGGGGCAGCAGGGCTCCTCTGGGCTATGCACTCAGAAATATTGGCTTTGCATATCTGCCATTTAGAAACCAGACTGCTCTCGGAGATGTCATTGGAACCAATGTGTCTCTGTGAAGCAGAAGGGGTTTCTTTCCTGTTGACTCCAGGGGAAATGTGGGAGCTGCAGCTTCCAGGACAGAGCTAACTAAAATTTGAAGGGGAGCAGGGGTAGAGGGAGTAGGCTGCTCAGAACTAACATGTGGGCAATGGGGGGGGAGGGGAGTCTTTTAGTCTCATCCCTCCCCCACTCCCATCTTGACTATGAGTTTGTCCCCTCCATCATCAGAGATGGCTCACGAACCCCTTGGAGAAGGGAGGGGGGAGCGTCAGTGTGTCCACCAGTCCTACTCTTCTCTGCCTCCTCAATTCCTAACCCCTTTGTACTGGCTAATTAAGTGCTTGGGAGGGGCTCAAGCAGCTTTTGTCCTGGGATCTCTGCCAAGTGACACCTTAAGGTGGGGACGGGGCTGACACCACTCTAGCTGGTGCAACTTCCTCACCAGCACTGATGCTGTTTCCAGGCCATTCTGACTGCGATAATTTTGCCTGAGCTTTGGGGTTCCCTTTGGAAGCTTCAGTGCCCGCCTGCCCCCTTTCATTGCACATGTGCGCTTAGAGAAACAAGCTTTTTTAAAAAGTGGCCCCAATGTGTGAGTTCCAGCTGCCCTTCCCCTTACAAAGCACTAGTCAGTCAGGTAAGAACACCAATGTGGGTTCTCTGCCACCTTCATGATCTTCCAGCTCCACTTTCTCATCCACACAAAGCGCTGTCTGGACCATTGCTTCTAGTGGGACTCATGCCAGTTTCTCTGTCCTTTGCTGACTTCTCTGCAGAAGGGACTGGAAGATAAAGGGGCTGTAGTCAATATGTTCTGTACTCTTGATTCACAGTGTGTAATAGTCTGGGAGGGTGGGGCCTAACCCTAAGAATCAGGGCTGGGGCATGGAAGCAGTTGATCTGGTGAAAAAGTGTTCAGTTCTCTTTGCAGGGTGGGGAGAGAAAGCAAATCCATGTCTAGGGCCATTGGAAAGGCAGAGCTTTGGCTTGGGGCTACATGAATCCTTGTGCTACCAACGGCCCTGAGGCCTGGACCTGGGTGCTGTTAGTGGTTTTTGATGTATGATTTTGTGAGGAACAAACATTAGGATTATTCCAGATAAATTATTTAACTTCCATTTCCTTCCCAGTAACATTGGTGGGAACATCATCAGCCAGGTGACCCTGGACTTCTGGCGAGCTGGACGGGCCAGGGAGGAGATCACCATGGAATACTTGGAGCAGCACCTACGCCTGGAGCTGCTTGAGTCCACAGGTAACTGAGCTAATCGCTGCAAGTCTGCACTGGAATTCTGCAGGCTGCTGCCCCTTCCTTGGGTGGGGCTGGCAGGGAGCAGAGAGACATGGGGACTCATTTTATTGATTGGCTTTTTCATGGCCCTCAAAGATTACTGAACACCCACCCCCCAAAATCTATCTTCACTACACCCCGGGGGAGGTAGGTCAGTGACTTGATTCACAGTCACACAGGCTTGGTGGCAAAGCTGGGGTTTGAACCTAGGTATCTTGTGAGAGAGACCAATGCCTTAGCCATAAGACTGTATTTCCTCTTCTATCTGAGCTACAGCCCTATTATCACTTAAAAGGGAGTGGAGTAGAAGTACCATATGAGCAATGTCTCCGCAGCTCAGCCTTAGCCCATGCTATGCTGGCATATCCCAACCAGATGACCACAGGATCCTCTTCGCCTTTCACTCCCGAATCCCTACTGATCCCTGTTGGCTAGCTCGTCTGAGAGTGGGTGTGCTAACCACTTCCGTAAAACAGCATTGACTGCTGTTGGTATCACTAGATGGTTTCAGACGTGTCTTGTGTCCAGAGATAAGTGTGTGTCGTGTGCAATCTGTAAACATCAGCCAGATTTCCTAAAAATGGGATGAGATATGGGGCAGATGTAGCCTGACAATTGCGTGGGCACTTTGTTACTCATGGTGACTATTGCCACCCAGCTCAGGACACGGTGCTGAGCAGAGCCACCTCCAGAACCCAGAGCCGGCTGCTCAGAGTGAAGAGAGGCCCAGGACATGCGGGGGCAGCACCGAACCCCCAGTGCTCCTTCTGGCAGATTTTTCCCTTTGGGTCTCCATAGTGGCATGCAACTCTGACATCATCATGCAGCAACGGGGCCAGGAGTGGCACACGGGCTCTGGAGCCACATGGTTTCTCATGCAAAAGAGCGACTGTGGCTTCCTACCCAGAGAGTGTTTCATGATTTCTGGTATCAGGGGGTAGCCGTGTTAGTCTGTACCTACAAAAACAACAAGGAGTCTGGTGGCACCTTAAAGACTAACAGATTTATTTGGGCATAAGCTTTCATGGTTTTTGCCCACGAAAGCTTATGCCCAAATAAATCAGTTAGTCTTTAAGGTGCCACCAGACTCCTTGTTGTTTTCATGATTTCTGTATGTGTAATTGAAACCATAAACCTCCCCCTCCCCAACTGTTTCTGCATGGTTAGATGAGCAGTGTCAGAGACTCCCTTATTCAGGGCAGAAGGACCTTTTGTTTAGAAAGAGACACCTTTAACTCCAGGGCAGAAGAACCAGACACACGATTAGCCAAGGCCCTGTCTCAGACAATATTTTCTCAGTGTTGAACTAGCTTCTCCCGGCAAACTGCACTGTTCTTTTAACATTTGTGCTGGCTGAGATGGATGGAGATCTAGGCGCCTGGAAGACACAAATGGTTCTGTTACAAGCTGTGCATTGAGTGCCCTTGTTGCTCTGGTTTTCATTGCAGATGGTGGCTTTGCCCACAGCCACCTCATTGAAGAGAACCTCATTGACTTTTTTGTGCCATTCCTGCCCTTGGAGAATTGCCATGTGAAGTTGTGCGTTCGGGATGCTTTTCTGGCCCGCAGCCTTCCATACACTGAGGAGGTGCTGGATGAGGTTGTCAGGATGATGGTGTTCATCCCCGAGGAGAAGCTTTTCTCTGCACAAGGGTGTAAATCTGTGTCTCATCGCATCAACTATTTCCTACCCTGACCCTGAATGTGAGGGGGAACTGTACCAGTGACCAGCATTGCTACTTGCTGCATAATGAGACCTGCTCCTCTTGTATGAGTAGATTGAAAATTCACCCACTTGCACAGTGATGGGAATTTGAGGTCCCTCAGAAGTTGAAAGAGGCCTCGAAGGGTTGCTCTGAGTGTGACACCTGTGCAGCCTTGAGCTGGTAGAAGGCTGGGCTGGCTGTACCTGTCTTGAAGTTCCATCTCTTAGCAAGCAGCTCAGAGCAGAAGCAATGATTAGCTGTTGCTAAACTAAGATTTCTGGCTGGCAAATAGTGGTCTGCTTCACAGTGTAGTGTGAGGGGTCTTGGGATAGCTGAGTACCTTCAGTGGGAAAGTCTGAAGAGGTCACAGAAGTCACTTCCTTGCAGCCTCTCCCCCCATGCGTCATTTCCAGCACCAGCTGTTAGTAAGACAATGGTGGAGAAAAACCTAAACTTGGCTATGGAGCAATTTCCCATTTGGGGATTGGTCTCAGAGTGAGAATGCGTCTCCCAGGAACCTTCTTACCAAGCCATCTGGTTAACGACGACAGCTGTAGGAGAGGATGCCCAGCAGCCTGCACAGATGATGATGCACAGCTTGAATAGAGATTAGGACTAAGAATCCCATCTGCAGCCTCCACCTACTGTGGGCATTCCAGGTGTATAACACTGACCTGGTGGTGTCCTTGCTCTTTGGTGACTTCCATACAAGACTCCAAATGAGAGGACAAATAGTTCTTGACAATTTAATATAAATATTAAAAAACCTTATTTTGTTATCGTGCTGTGAAGAGATGTTCACTTTAGCCATGCCACCCCTTTCCCCCACTAGACAGCAAGGTAACAGTGTGTCTGCAATTCCAAGTCTATGAATATGTCTCCACTACAGCTCAGAACTTCTGTCAGGGATAGCATTTGGTGAGATGAGCCAGCATCTTCCCCTCAGTGAGGCAGCTCTTGCTATGCACACTCCTCATGCTCAATTTCCTCCGTTTGGCTAAATTACTTCTGCAGCATTCACTTAAGGGAGCTCCCACTTGCAGCAACTGGGCCTCTTGATTGCTCTGATAAAGCAGGAGGACCAGAGTGGCTTGTCTTTGTCCTTGTCTAGAGCAAAGGTTGGAGAGTAGTGGCTGTGAAGGAGAACTCTGCCATTTGATTACTATTTCATAGACTAGCTAGGATTTTGCTGTTACACACTCTGGCTTTTGGCCAGAGATAGTATTACTACAAGAGGGACTGTTTGCTGTCTGGGGTACCTGCCAAATGATTTAAAAAAAAAAGCAGCCCTAAAATGTTAACACTAAATTCAGTGGAATAATCACTTACTCTATGATCTGTAGGTCAAAAAGTGAAGATGAGGTGGAACAGCAGACACTGAGGACAGATTTCAGAGTGGTAGCTGTGTTAGAGACTAACAAATTTATTTGGGTATAAGCTTTTGTGGATTAAAACCCACTTCATCAGAGGTATAGAGTGAAAAATACAGAAAGCAGTATGAATATTACAGCACATGAAAAGATGGGAGTTGTCTTACCAAGTCAGGGGTGGATCAGTGCTAATGAGGCTAATTCAATTAAGGTGGAAGTGGCCTATTCTCAATAGTTGATAAGAAGGGGTGACTATCAAAGGAGGAGAATTACTTTTGTAGTGCTAACGAGGCCAATGCAATCAACAGGGTCATCACTCATTTCCAGCAGTTTTACTGAAGGCAGAGTTCAGCTGCCTGGACGTTGTACTTATGGATCTTTGATCTATTGTAGGCTTTAAACTGTGCCAATGGTTACTAGTCAGCCAGTGCCCTCACTTTGGAAAGAGTCTGACCAGGCACATCTTGTCTAATTGCCATTGAAGTGGATTTTGAGCTCATATTCCCTCCTGGCACATTGGCTTCTAGTTACTAGTAAATGACCATGCATGGCTATGGTACTGTGAAGATAAATGGGCCACGTGGTTCTTTACTGTTTTTCTTTTGGCAGAGTGATAAATATTTATTGACTCTGTTAGAGCAGACCAGCTTTCACTGTGTCAAAACAGTATAGTGCTCTCATCCTTCCTAGCTACACCTCACCACTACACTTCTGTAATTAACTGTAAACTAAGTTATAAGAGTACTTACACACACTCTACTTGACCATCTCCATGCTAGCCAAGGAGTTTACCATCTAGCACCAGCTCCCTACTTGCTTTCACTTCAGCATACGCAAGACTTCAAAAAAATTATCCAAAAGAATAAACCCCATAAAAACATCATAAACCATTAGTTGGTCATGCATTAAGACCAAAAGAAAGCCAGCTCCTCATCATCAAAGCTTCCTATTTTTCTCATCTAGGTTAAATTCAGATGAAAGGGGAAAACATAAGTGGTTTAGATTCAGTTGTAGGACATCAAAAGCTGAGATGCTCCCTCGTGCTAAAAACAGATCCAAGGGGAAAAAAATAAGAGGGGGTTTAGTAACTAGCACAGGAGAGAACTTCAGTTATAGAAAAGTTTGGAAAAACTGATGAGACAAATCCTTGCACTCAGATTGGGTGAAAGGAATTCACATATTATACAGTTGAGAAATAAGCATGTGATATTATGCAACTCAGGCACAAACAACTACAGTGCCTGGAAGTGTGTAACTACCCAGCAACCCTGCAGTCTGGCTGGAACAATCCCATTTCAGTGGGGTTAATAAAATCTTGACGTTCTTTGCAAACCTGCTCAGTTAAATGTTTCTATTTTTTACATGTTTGCAGAGATGTTAATTTTTAAGCTCAGTGCAGCAACCTTTAGCTTAGAACCAGGCAAGTTGAACCACTCCAATAAAAGCACCATGTATTCAAGTTTATTTGCCAATAAAATATTGCAACTTTTATTTAAAACAAAATGCAAATTGGCAAAACTTGTGGAACGACAGGCAAAACCTTATTTACATCAAGTTTAACACTGTTTGCAGTTCACAGTCAGACAATAGAGTGAAAATTAAATTAAAAAACAATCAAAAATATATTACAACAACAATTATTAAACAAAACAATTGACAACACTGGTAGTGTGATTGGTGATTAAGGTGTTTTTAGTTTAATCCAATATTGTCCTCAATGAATTCACTACTGATACAAACTGTGTGCTGAGCTGATCATAATCTTTAACCCCTGTGCACAACACACCTGTTGGAAGAGTGACCCTTTGGTAAAGACATTTAATTTTAGAGAGCGAAATAAATCAGGTGTTCAGTAATCTAGAATTTGCTACCAATATGGAATAGGCTAAAGATCTTTTTCTGTCCTCCAGCTCCGCTGACCATCCATGCAAAATCCACCTGCAGAAGGTACTGGAAAGCGTGCTGCACACATAGCATAAAGGAGGAGGTTTCTGAGCATGTTCTAGTCACTCATCGCCATTTGTGGCGGCCTCTGGAAGTGGTGTATTGTGCATTTAAAACAAAGTGGTGATTACCAGCCTGTCATTTGCATTTGTGAAAAAGTGAAACCCACCACTTGCCAGAGCAGAGCATACTGTATTGGAGACATGCTGCAGTGGTGCTTTGGTCACACATTATCTCCTTTTAAGTGACAGCACAAATAGCAGGCAAGGCCTTTTTCCACACACACACTGGGCCCAATTGTGAAGCTCTTACTCAGGCAAGCTCCCAAGGGCTTCAAGGGGAGGCTGAATAAAACACCGAGGAGCTCAGGATATGGCCTATGGCAATTACTGACCCCAGTCACCATGCAACCCCATTAGACAGCAGCTTTTTAATCCACTATAGAACTGATGAATATCAACACAAACACTGGTGCTCTATAAAACAAAGCAGTTGTGTCATCATCACATTCTGCTGTGCTATAGTAGGAAGAACTGTCTACGTTCTACAGCACAAAAATGCTGTTGGATTTCTAGCATTTTAAAAGAAAGACTGTGGAGACATCTTACGTATATATTCAGCCTAGTGACTTGGAAAGGCCAGGGCTTGTGGAGCAACTCCCACAAAGCTAATGTTGAGAAGGCTGTTACACAGTGAGACTACAGGGCCAGTAAGGCTATATTGCTGGTTCCCAAGATGGCTGTATTAGTGTCAGCACTTTCAATGCTACAAAGGAATGTAGAGAGCAGTGAGATTTTGCATTGACAGGAGGCAGTGCCTTGGCAACTGTGCATCTCCAAGTGACCACACAGAAGAAGGAACCAACATTGTACCAAAGTTAAAAACAAGCTACAGTTTATCAACAGACACTGGTAAGTTGTGCAACAGCCTCAAACTACTCACAAGTGACCAACTGTCAGGTAGCACCCATGCTAGACTACCAGAAATGGTTAGAGTCAACCAAAGTGAAGACTGTGTGTTTGTGTTTTGGAGGGGGGAGAGGGGAGCAGGGCAGGTAATCAGTGGCAAATCTGCCCAGCATGCCTGATGCTTTAAATATAAATGTGTAATGGCATGAAGTGGGCGGGAGGGAAAGGGGTTAGTTTAATATATTAACTCATTTTGCAGTTCTTACTACAGCAGCAGCAGTACTGTGGAAGTATGCCACCTGGGCTAGTGCATCCACTTCCAGCAGCTCTGAACACCATCAGTGCGTTACCTCTTTCCCCACAACCACACACAGACTCTCCCGCCTCTCGGACTCAGGCTCAGAATTCTCAGCATTAGGTACCAACCGTGCCCTACTGCCTTTCCCTTGTGATCGCTGGAGGCCAAAATATGCATTAGTGCAGAAAGGGGAGGATCTCTACAGCCAGCTGGCCATGCAGTCACTCCAGGACTCTGGATAGCACATGGAAACCACCCCTACCAAAAGAACCCACCATCGATTCTCCTGCCTCTTACAGGCAAGAGCAAGGAACTTCTCTCACTTGCAGACACAAGTAGATCAGATTTGCTGGTTAGGGAAAATTCTTGAGATTCTGCCCTTTCAGCTTCAATCTCTCACACACACCCCTTCCTCCAGTGTCTCCTCCTTCCCTCCCCCTATTTTTGAGATGAAACTGTAAACGTGAGGAGAACTCAGTGATCTGAGGTACTTCACAAAAACTCACTCAAGTATCAGTCTTTCCTTTTGAAAGCATCAATACAGGAACAGAGTTTCCCCTCCATGTGTAATTTTTCCTTTACCCAGATTGACAGTAGCTACCTTTGAACCACATCACTGATTTCTTGGACACATGACAATAAGTTATTAAGGACGGGGTTTGCTCCGGGCACACTAGCAGCTGTTGAGGACACCTGCAGTTCCTGCAGGCTGAGTTCCAGTTTGCTCACGGCTTCCCGGAAGGCAAATTTGTTGCGTGTTTGTGGGATGCAGTCCACATAGCCTGAGCAGTAATCCAACAGCTGGTGCCCCGTATCCACCAGCTGGCTGTTTGGCGTTGGCTCGGCAATGGCACTCGAGAGGAGGTCTGCACACTCCAGCAGCGCCTCTTTGCTGATTTTGTCCGCTGAGATTTTCTCAGCCGCCTGTTTGGTCTTTCTTAATGCCACTTTAGCACCCGCTGTGCCATTGGCCATTTTCGCTGGTGAGGTGGAAGATGACGACAGAGGCACTTGAGGGGGCGGCATCATGGGCCTCCCAGCTTTTCCACCACCATGTGCCACCACTGCCTTTTTACCACCTTCACTTGTTTCCAGTCCATGCTGCGCTGCTGCGGTGTTGCTCAACTCTTCTGCTGTGTCTGAGCAAACGGGCGACTGCTGCAGGAGCCTCATCACTGGTGGTGGAGGTGGGGCACACTTTGGTTTTACCCGTCTGGGCCGGTCCCTGTCACCGGAAGATGTGACCTGATGCTCAGATAAGAGCTTAAATTTATTACCCTGAGAGTCTGTGCCAATAAGCTGCACGTCTGCTGGAGTATGTTTTAGAGTGGGTGAGATTAGGACTGGCACTTTGTGGTTATGAGTGGTTGGAAGTATTGCTGCAGCCTTTGCTGGAGAAGACCATCCTGGTCTCTCTCCATCGTCTAGGGCCCCTTGCCGTGTACCACTGTTTTTTTCTTTGCTCTTAGGGGTGGTTGTTGCCAGACCTGGACAGTCCTTCTCTGCAACAGCTGAATCCCCTGAAGAGGTTCTGGCTGGAAGAGCGGTGGCACCTCTTGGCAAGAGTTTGGCTTTCGGTCTCTCTCTGGTCAGAGCAGGGCCTTCTTCAAGCCTTTTGGGAAGCAGGTCAGTGGATCTACCTATGCTCTCCTCTGGCTGAGAGGAGGTGGACACTGTCCTTTCCAGCTGGATTTTTGACCTCTGACAATTTCTAGGAAGAGTCATTGCCATCCTATCCTGCTCGGGAGGCCCCGAAGACATGGAAGATGTAGAATTTGACCTTGGAAAAGGCTTTGAAGCTTCTTCGGCACCCGTGGGTTTCCCTGCTCGTAAACCCAGTGTCTTTTTAATTAAGCGTGGTGTAAAGAAACCTGTGATGCCTGACCACCCACCACCAGTGCCTGCACTCCCACCACTGCTGGTACCACCACTGTCATCACTGTAGAAGTTCCTCTGTGCAAAGCCCCCACTGTAGCACTTGGCTGGGGCCAGGTTTGCATCCTGCTGGGTGGGAGTAAAAGAAAATCCATCAACATGCTGCAAGGAAGCAACAGATGAAAAGTTACCCGTGAGCTCATATTTCTTGTGGGGCTGATTCTCCATCTCACGGAAGGAACTGCTACGCTTTGGAGGTGTGGGGGCATTCCTCTTCTTCATAAAGGAGCTGAAAAAGCCACCCTTTCTGTCCCTGGTGAAAGTGGTCTCTTTGGCATCTTCCAAGAGGCCGCTGGGGGACTTGTCCCTTTGTTTGCGAGGCAGTGCTGGAGATCCACTTGTTGGCTGTGTGCTTCTGATAAACCCTAGAGAGAAGAAACAGATGTGAATAAAGAATTGATGAAAACCCTAACTCATCCTGCAGGTTGGAATGGGTTGAACAGGCCTGGAACATTTAGACGTTCCAAATCTGCAGGGCTCTCTTCTGAAAAAAATATAATTTTGTGCACATCTGGTGTTCTTTGGCAAATGATTTAAAATAAGTCGAGAAGTTCACTTAACAGAATATCTAGGATAAAATTGATGAATATGCTCGTCTTCTGCTTTCTTGCTATTTCTTTTCCTTTTCCTTTCCCTGTCCCTATTCTCTCTTCCTTCCTTAACTGCTTAAAATGTTTTTGTATTTTACTGTTTGATACAGGACTTCACATATAAAACTGACAAAACACAGCAAGAGATTTTTCTTTCATACAGCAATAAATGTGAAATTAAAAGGAAAAAAAAGTTGAATTTACCAAAATAAAACTGAGGCTACAGCCAGTCCCTGTGGCATACCTGATTAAATGCCCTAACATGTCATGACAGTGACCATCAAGCTTTGAGTCAGGCAGAAGTCACAAGTGAAATAAACCTGAGGAATTCTGTAGCTAGTTCCTGGGCATATGTCCTCACCACAAAGGCTGCTTCACACCATGAAACAATTACTGAACTCTCTTTTTGAGTCCTAGAATGAGGTGGAGAAGCTTGCACAGCACCTGCCCAAACCAGGCCTGCTTTTAATTAATGCTGGAAATACCTTAATTTGCTTAACAATAAAACAAGCAATTTCTGCACACAGACCGTGACAAAAAGTCCCAAACTTGTTCTGTACCATTTCATACTTCTGAAGAAAAAGAGCCATGCTGCTTTTCTCCATATTGGAATCCTGTCTCTCAGCATCTGCAACTTTCACAAGAAATCAAGTGTTCCCTCAATCTGATCACTCCACTTCACTACTCCAGGAACAGTAACACAGCCAAGATTTACTGGCCGTGTACATGCTCATGGCTGTATTACCTTTTCCTTTCCTACCTTAACTTGACAGTGCACAGCAAGTTTAGGGTAAAAACTGAATTACACCATCATACAAGACAGTTACCTTTTCCGTGACTGGTGTTCTTCGAGATGTGTTACTCATGTCCATTCCGCAATAGGTGTGGGTGCACTGGTGCCAGAAGTTTTCCCCCTAGCACTACCCATAGGGGAGCGCCCCAGCGACCCCTGGAGTGGTGCCACCATGGTGCAGTATAAGGGGCGCTGCACGCTTGCCCCACCCTCAGTTCCTTCTTGCCAGACAACTCCAACAGTGGGGAAGGAGGGTGGGTCGTGGAATGGACATGAGCAACAATCTCGAAGAATACCAGTTACGGAAAAGGTAACTGTCTTTTCTTCTTCGAGTGATTGTTCATGTGCATTTCACAGTAGGTGATTCCAAGCTATATCTGTGGGAGGTGGGTAGGAGTTCACAGACACTCGGGATGGAGCACAGCTCTGCCGAACCCGGCGTCTTCCCTGGTCTGGGAGACAATCACATAATGCAAGGTGAACGTGTGGACCAAGGACCATGTAGCAGCTCTACAACTATCCTGAATAGGGATGTGAGCCAGAAAGGTGACCCACGAGGCTTGCGCCCTTGTCGAGTGCGCTCTCACAATCGGTGGCCGGGGGGGAATCCCGCCAGGTCGTAACAAGAACGGATACATGAAGTCATCCGGCTGAAGAGCTGCTGAGTGGAGATCGGCCAGCCCTTCATGCATTCGGCCGTGGCGATGAACAGCTGTGAAGACTTCCTGAACGGTTTTATTTGTTCCAGGTAAAAAGCCAGGGCCCGTCTCACATCTAGCACGTGGAGATGGCGCGCCTCACTAGACGTGTGAGGCTTGGAACAGAGTACCAGAAGGAAAATGTCTTGGCTCATATGATAGGCAGAGACCACCTGGGGGAGGAACGAAGGGTTGTGGGTGGAGCTGGACCTTATCTTTATGAAATACCGTGAACAGGGGTTCGGAAGTCAGGGCCCGGAGCTCCAAGACCCTCCTAGCATATGTGATTGCCACAAAAAAGGCTACTTTCCATGAAAGGTGGGACCAGGAGCATGTGGCAAGCGGTTCAAATGGAGGCCCTGTCACCCTGGCCAGAACCAAGTTCTTGTCCCACTATGGGACCAGGGGCTTAACATAAGGAAAGAGGCGATCCAAGCTGTTTAAGGAATTGACTGGTCATGGCATGAGAAAATACTGTGTGGCCTTGGACTCGCGGGTGGAAGGCCAATATGGCTGCCAGATGCACTTTGACAGACAAGGGCGCTAGGCCTTGGGCTCTGAGATGAAGGAGATAATTCAGTATAAGCTGGAGTGGGGCAGCCACTGGTGGGACACCATGATCGGCGGCCTACCGAGAGAATCTTGACCATTTTGCCAGGTAAGCCTGATACATGGAGGTCCTCTCCTCTTGGCCTAACCTTTGAGCAACTACGCCGTGAGGTGGCGGGCTGCAAGGTTGGGGTGGAGGAGGCGCCTTGGTCCTGAGAGAGAAGGTCTGGGCAGGTTGGCAGCAGCCATGGCAGGACAATGGACAAGTTCGTAAGAGTCCCGTACCAGTGCTGCCTGGGCCATGCTGGGGCAATCATGAGGTCGCGAGCCTTGTCCGTCTTGATTTTTTCCAGGACCTTGCTGATCAGCGTAATTGGGGGAAAAGCATATACACCTCTACCCCGATATAACACGGGTTTGCATACAACGCGGTAAAGCTTGACAAGCTGCTCTGAACAGCATGTTAAGGATGCCGGGCCGGGGCCGAGGGGTTGGATAAGGGACAGAAGGTCTTGGGGGTGGTCAGGGGCTCCCCCCCCCGGGTCTAGAAGGCAGGAGCTATGGGGGAGGGGGGCAATTTTCAGGGCCCTGCAGGCCCAGAGTGGCCCGGGGGATTAACGGGGGGCCGGGAGTAGCCCACTCCGCTTCCCTCACCCCAGCCGTGTTGCACGGGGGAGGGGACTTGGGGGAAGGGATCCCCCCCGCCCTCACCAGCAGCAGCAGCAGCAGAGCAGCCCAGCCCCAGCCCGCTCCACTCCGTCAGCTCCCAGCCGCGGCGCTCCGCTTCCCACCACAGGCAGACCTTTCCCCAACCCCACCCCCAGCGACATGGCTGGGGCTGGGGCAAGGAAAGCGGAGTGGGCTGGGGCCGCATCGCTCCACTTTCCGCCACCAGTGAGTGCGGAGGATGTCCTTTCCCCAACCTCCCCGCACTCACCGGCAGCGAGAAGCAGAGCGCCGCGGCTGGGAGGTGGTGGAGTGGAGCGGGCTGGGGCCATGTTGCTCCGCTTTCCGCTGCTGCCAATGAGTGCCTGTCAGGGGGCGGGGGGTGTGGATAGGGGTTGGAGCAGTCAGGGGACAGGGAGCAGTGGGTTTGGGTAGGGGGTGGAGTCCTGGGGGTGATTAGGGACAGGAGTCTCTGGAGGGGGCGGTCAGGGAACAAGGAACAGGGTGGGCCAAAGCAAGTTTGATATAATGCGGTCTCACCTATAATGCGGTGAGATTTTTTGTCTCCCGAGGACCGCGTTATATCAGGGTAGAAGTGTAGCAGCTGACCTGACCAGGACAGAAGGAAGGTGTCAGAAATTGCGCCCTTGCCCAGGATCCTCCTGGAGCAGAACTGGGGGCACCAACGGTTCTGCCTGGTCATGAAGAGGATCACTTGGGGAATGCCCCATGTTGGGAAGATCATGTGAGCCACCTCCGGGTGTAGCGACCACTCGTGTTGGGAGGAGAAGTCCCGGCTCAGGCGATCCGCTCGAGAGTTCCTAATGCCCAGTAAGTGGTGGGCTTCCAAGTTGATATCGTGGGCGATGCAGAAGCCCACAGCCGGAGGGTTTCCTGACAGACGGCTGAGGAGCAGGCCCCACTTTGCCTGTTGATGTAGAACATCAAGATTGTGTTGGCCATGAGAACTCTGACTACCCTGCTCGTAAGGCACGAGCGAAAGGCCACGCAGGTCAGACGGACCGCTCGGAGTTGTTTGACATTTATGTGCAGGGCTAGTTCCTGTGCAGACCACAGGCCTTGGGTCTGGAGGTTTCCCATGTGGGCTCCCCACCCCAAGTCCGACGCATCAGACACCAACTCTATATTTGGGGAGCAGCTCCTGAACGGGACCCCTTGGAGCATGTTCTCTGGGGTGGACCACCAAAGGAGGGATGCTAGTACGGACTCGGGCACGGCGAGGACTTTGTTCAACCTGTCTCTGGACTGGGAGAATGTTGAGGTCAGCCAGAGCTGCAGGGGCTGCATCCTGAGTCTGGCATGGCGTACCATGTACCGTGCAAATTGCCATGTGACCCAGGAGTTGGAGGCACGCCCTGGCAGTTGTCACGGGAAACCTCGTGATCGCTTTGATGAGATCCCTCAAGGTTTCGAACCTGTCCAGCAGGAGGGAAGCTCTGGCCGATGTCGCGTCAAGAATCGCGCCAATAAACTCTATTTGTTGTACCGGCACCAATGTGGATTTGGTGTTGTTTACCAGCAGCCCCAGTGTGGTGCATGTAGACAGGAGGAGTGTTATGTGGTCCTGTACCTGCAATCTGGAGCTGCCTTTGACCAGCCAGTCGTCGAGGTAGGAGAAGATCTGGGCCCCCCCGACGCCTGAGGTAGGCCACCACCACAGAGGGGAGGCTGGGCTGGCATATGAATGACCGCTATCACAGGATGGGGATGAGTAGCAGCGGCGTGAGTGGTGCCGGGCTCAAGACCTTGAGTCCGGTGTAGAGGAGCGGGAGTACCATCTGTAACGGCTGCTCCGCGAATGGCTCCGTCGGGCGGATCCACAACGGCCAGTTGCTGGCGATCTACGCCTGGGGCTGCGGGAGCGGTGCTGTGCCGGGGACCTCGACTGGGACAAAAAGTGTGAGTGGTGTCAACGTTGGTACCGGGAGGGGCTACGGTGGCTTCTCAGAGTCGGTGACCTCCGGTGCCGTTGGTCCCAGTCCCGGCAAGGCCTGCTCTGACCCCAAGGCCTGTGCTCCCTCAATGTGGAGTGGTGCCTCGATTCCCTACTGCTCAGCACCCAGCCAGAAAATTGGGCAAGTGCTGACGGGGACTGGTGGAGGCTGCGAGCGAGGTGGTCACTCTGCATAGAGCGGCGTTGGGAACCTTCCCTCGACTGTGAGCGGTACCGCCCGAATGGCAACGGTGGCGGTCTGAGTGCTGGCTTACCTCTGGACCGGGGAGCCACTGGGGTCGATGCAGCCGGAACCGGGAGAGACATTACGTCTTGAGCCGCCTGCAGGGCCTCCGGCATGGAGGGCACCCATATGTGGTGTCCGGGGAGGTTGGCTTGGAGTGGGCTGGGCTACTCTGCTCTACTTGAGTCGGAGGCCGCGAGGCCGAGGTGGATCGAGAGCTGCCCAGCGCGGGTCTAGTCTTGCCTCCAGCCTTGCCCTGGTGCCTTGATGGAGAAGATCGCTTCTTCGTCTTCTTAGAGTGTCCTGTGGATGATGGGGAGTGGTGCCGGCTGGTGGAAGCACTGATGCCACGGTGCTCGGTGCTGACTCAGAGCGGTGTAGCGGTGTCAGGGCCGACTCCATCAATATGGCTCGGAGCCGTATATCCCACTCCTTCTTAGTCCGGGGCTTAAATAATCTGCAAATTTTGCAGCAGTCACTGACGTGGGTTTCCCCAAGACAGCGTAAGCAGCTAGTGTGCAGGTCACTTACGGGCATAGGTCGTTTACAAGTGTCGCACGACGTAAAGCCCAGGGCATGCCCCGACCTGGGCGTGCTTCTCTATTCTATCTATATAACCTTTTTTTTTTTTTTTAAACTACTAACTAACTACGAACTAAATGACAGTCCAAACAGGGAAAGCTACAGTGGAGAGCTGGAGCACAACAGTTCCGAAGCACTTTCACTGGCGGCAAGAAGGAACTGAGGGTGGGGGGAGCACCAGCGCCCCTTATATCGCACCATGGTGGCGCCACTCCAGGAGTCGCTAGGGGAAAAACTTTTGGCACCGGTGCACAGGGCGAGCACACACACCTACTGTGGAATGCACATGAGCAATCACTCGAAGAACCAGTTGAGTCAATTTGAGTTATTAAATCTACAAAACATCCTGGTAAAATACACAGGGCAGATGCTCAGCTGGTATAAACTATCCATAGTTCCTTTGACTTTAATAGAGCTATAACAATTTACACCAGCTGAAGATCTGCCCCACAGTGTTCTGGTCACATTGATGCTTGTGCCCATACCTGGTGCTGAGCTGGAAGCCGAATGCTCCACAGTATCTTGTGTTCCTTCAATATTCTCCTTATTCTCTGCCTGTTTCTTCAGAGTCCTAGTCTTGGAGGGAAGCATGGGTAACCGGGGCAAGTAGGGAACTATGGATGAGGAGGAGGCTGTTCTTCCAAGCTCCTCTGCCACCTCTGTAAGAAAAGCCAGGAGAATAGTCGGAACAAAGAAGAGCACAGGAATGAGAGAGAGTCTGCATTTTTACAACAGGCACTGGACCAGAGAGAAGAGCAACGGATTAAACCTGTGAATGTAATTTTGCTCTACTGAGTTCAAGGATGCAGAGGATTAGTTATTTCCTGATGGTCTCAAGGTAACTCGTTTACATTTTTAAATTCAGCAACAACCAAAAGAGTTCACATTCTATACTTTGAAGTTGAGACAGATCTGCTCATGGCCCAAATGCTAACCAAGAAGTTCTAAAAAGTGACCACCTCTTCTGTCTAATACTGTGTACTATGTTTCAGACTACGGGCTTGTCTACGCTACAGGTTATGTCAGTATAACTATGTTGCTTGGGGATGTGAATACGCCACCCCCCTGAGCCACATAAGGTACACTGACCTTGCTCAGGGGTGTGAATAAGCCATCCCCCTGAGCGACGCAAGAGACACTGACCTAAGCGCCTGTGTGGACAGCACTATGTCGGCAGGAGAGCTTCTCCCATTGACGTTGCTGCTGCTGCTTGTTGGGGTGGATTAATTAAGTCGGTGGGAGAGCTCTCTCCTGTTGGCATAGACTGTACAGCAGCTTCACCAGATGCACTACAGCGGTGCAGCTGCATTGGTGAAACTGCACTGCTGTAGCGCTTCTAGTGTAGACTAGCCCTAATATTTATTTTCTAGCTATGTCCATGAGGTTATTGCATCCATTTGTTGCTGGTAATGGCATGCTAGGAGAATCTGACTTCAGAGATTAAAGCAGTAATACTACTTTATAAATATAAATTGTTTTCACTGTCGTGCAATTTCTGGAGTCACTTGTCCCCTGAATGATAGTCAAACTCTGCAATGGAAGCAAGAGTTTATTCTTTCTAAAAATCTCTCCTCTTTGTACCTGAATGAATTACTTCAGTCTCCTCTGCACTGAAATATTTCTAAAGTGTATCCATTACAACGAATATGAACACAAGTTTGCACATGTTGAGAAGAACATATCAAATGCGGTCAAATGGCTTCTGTATTCTAGCAAGGTGAGCACCAGTAGGCCTGTAATCAGCCTGCCTTGGTCAGACAGTGCCCTGGAGGTGAAACTCCACTCCCAACATTTTGAGTACAGTAGCAAGGGTACTTGCCTTCAGAGATGCTGGAGTCATGGAACATTGTTTCAAAGGCTTGATGGGTCTCAGCAAAGGATGGTCGGTCTGGGGGATTCCACTTCCAGCCTGCAGCATGAGAAACCAGGAAAGTTCTCAGTGTATGAAGCAGGAATAGTGGACAATCTAATATTCTCACTGAGGAAGGTAGAAAAGTTGCCAACCCACTACCTGACGGACTACAATATCCTACTGATACACTGGCTGTGGAACAGGTCCCACTGTATCCAAGGTAAAGCACTGATGTGGTGTTGATGGGTCAGGAATTACATCATTGGATTTAAGCCAAGCACCATGTCACCAACATCAGCTTTTCCAATTTTTTTTTTTTTAATTCAAAGTGAGTTTTTCCTTGTTTGCTATCTCAGCCCTGGAGACTGAATTCTTATCTAACCACAGAAGAAGTATATATAGCACAAGCAGTGCAAGCTTTCAGCAGTGAACCACCAATTTTTTTTTAACTGTGCTGTGGGGCCTGTGATGGGGTATATAAACCCCACACTGACAACAAGGGGTTAAGGAGCTGCTCTGGGCTCAGCCAGCTCTGGCCCACCACACCTGCAAGACATGCACAGGCTTGAGGAGGAGTTAAAAGGGGAGCAGAACGGCTCACTTGTGGGCAGGCCAGGGAAGAGAACAGACCTTCAACTCTCCACTCCTGTGGAAATGGCCGTGGGAAGGCAGGAACTTTCCTGACAACAACTGTGTAAAGATCCTTCCCTCAAGGAAGGGAGGGCCTGATTCTGATACGCCCTGAGAAGGAGCCATTCCCCTCTCTCTTGTATTAACTCAGTTTGTTTGTGTTAATTCCCCTTACTTTTTGTTTATGGACTACCCCAGAGGGCCAAGTCACAGGAAGAGGCAGGCCACTGCAGAAGTGGAGCAGCCAACAGATGCAGATGCAGACCCCAGGGAAGAGAGAATGCTGCCACACCAGGCCCAGCCACAAGGAGGCATCAAGAGGTGAGATAATCCCCTCACAGAGTTAGGATAATTCAGCCTTCTGGGGCTATGCAGTCCTTGGCCTCTGCTGACATTTCCAAAAGTGCCATCTAGTACCAGCGGTAATGGTGATTTTCTGAAGTGGATATGTGCTCCCTCAGCTTGAGACCATCACACTCATTTCATACAGATCAAACACTGTGTTAAAAACACTACCACCATCAGCTCTATTTGAAGTGGCAAGCTAGAAGCAAAAGACTCCATAGCCTATTATAGATTCCCTCCACCTCCCCAGACTCTATTTTGCCTCCAAATTGAAAGTGAAAGGAAATACTCACATGCCCTCATCAGTTCATAAACTTTTGGCGGGCACCCCTCTGGTTGTTCCATCCGATATCCCTTCTCCAGCAGATCGTACACCTGTGAGAGGTCAATACCTGGGTATGGTGACATCCCATAGGTGGCAATTTCCCATAAGAGCACCCCAAAGGCTGCAAAAAGAGGACAAATAGGTTATAATTATAAATCTATCCCTTCTCTTCCATCGTCTGAATGCTACCGCTGTTTGTACTGTAACATAAAGCAGTCTCTCCTCTGAAGGTATTTTCAGGCCAGCCCATGGGGGCAGGCACAAGGGGAGATTTGCAAGCTAAAAGTATTGCTGAGTTTTGATGTGGTGACCTAGCCTGGTATCAGAACACATCTTCCTCGTCCCCCTGAGAGCAGACTAAGGAAGGAAAGATGCCTTCTACCTGGCTGGCATAGAAGAGGGCTTAGAACATTGTGAGTTCTTTCCTTCTTACCCCACACATCTGATTTAATTGAGAAGGTGTTATAGGCCAGGCTCTCAGGTGCTGTCCACTTGATAGGAAACTTGGCTCCAGCATGAGCTGTGTAGGTATCTCCAGTCATCAATCGACTTAAGCCGAAGTCAGCCACCTTCACCACGTGGTTTTCTCCTACCAAGCAGTTTCGCGCCGCTAGGTCCCTGCGTGAGTGAGAAGAGATGCAATCGCAGGGATGCTGTGGTGCAAACATCCTGAACTCTTCATCCCAATACATGTGTGGTACAAGTATTGCATTAATTTGTCTTTGCACACCAATTGCTGGGCCGCATGCACAATTTATTTTTAACTAGAATTCTACATTTGCAGTTGGTGTACAATGTATTAATTACATCATACAGCACTATGACAGAGTAGTCTGCCATCGAGAGTAGCAGCACCTAGTGGCCAGCTGCCCACTCCACTACCTGACCCTTTAAGGGTTCAGGAGGGTCCAGCAGATACGTATAGAAACCTCAGGGTCATGGGAATGAATGTGCTTGTGGAAGGAATCTGGACACTCTACCTACAAGGGCCTGAACCTTGCAGAGAAGGTGGGGCGAGGCTTCCCTCTCTCCCATCCAGCTCCAAAGGAGTTTGGAGAAGGAACAACATAAAGGCTGCCTCCTGCCTGCCAGCAGACAGGCACTGATGGGAGAAGGCTGCCCTGCTGGACCCTCCAGAGTGGAAGGATAATTAGGAAGGGTGCACAGGTGAAGGGAATTGGCAAAAGCCTTGCAGCTGATTTAAGTCACAACCCCTGCTGCAAGGAAAGTGCTTGGGAGGGAACTCCTGCTTGAAGGAGGGTAATACTGATTAACCTAAAGCTAGGAGATGACCCTAACTACAGAGAGAGGGCTGAGAGGGAGATCCTGCTTTAAGGAAGGTAGGACTGACAAACCTGAGCCAAAGAGATCTGAGGCATTATCCTAGCTCTGGAGACAGGGCTGAGGGGGAAATTCCTGCTTGGAGGAGGGAAAGACTGACTAGTTCCAGGCAAAAGATAAAGGAGTTACTTGTCACAGCCTAGCTGCTGTGAGGGGCTGGGAGCAGCTTCAGGGGGTACCCTTGTAGCTGCCAAAGAAGAAGTGATGAAGAACCACTATTCCACACTGATTAGGCCTCAACTGGAGTATTGTGTCCAGTTCTGGACACTGTATTTCAGGTAAGATGTGGACAAATTGGAGAAAGTCCAGAGGAGAGCAACAAAAATGATTAAAGGTCTAGAAAACATGACCCATGAGGGAAGATTGAAAAAACTGGGTTTGTTTAATCTGCAGAAGAGAAGACTGAGGAGGGACATGGTAACAGTTTTCAAGTTCATAAAAAATTGTTACAAGGAGGAGGAAGAAAAATTGTTCTAGTTAACCTCTGAGGATAGAATAGGAAGAGTGGTTTATGTTGGACATTAGGAAAAACTTCCTGCTAGGGTGGTTACGCACTGGAATAGATTGCCTATGGAGATTGTGGAATCTCCATCATTAGAGATTTTTAAGAGCAGATTAGACAAACACCTGTCAGGGATGGTGTAGATAATACTTAGTCCTGCCTTGAGTGTATGGGACTGGACTAAAAGACTTCTCAAGGTCCCTTTCAGTCCTATGTTTCTATGATTCCAGGCAGTGATAGCAGACTCCTGAGAGAAGATTTTGACAAGGTGGGCAAAGGGTAGGAGCAGTCCCAGGAAAATGTTGAAGGGATTGAAGGAATTGTCCTTGGCCCCAACCCAGAGGTGAGGGTGGTCCTAGGTTCCCCATCTCTTTCCCAGACGAAGAGGGAAGACATGGGAATCAGAAGGAGAAGAGGCCAAATATCAGAGCTCCCAGACTAAGACTGAGGACTGGGCTCAAAAGCCATTAGACATGGGGGTTTCCTCTTTGGGACTTGTGTTAACCCTGGACGGCTAGGTCCCATACAATGACAGACTGTTGTGGCACCCCCAGAATGACTACAGGGGGTGCTATATTGAAAAACACCCTGTAACACTGCACCCAAACATGGGACGGTGCTCTGGAGGTGAGAGGCATGATGATAAGCCCTCAAAAGTGTGCAAGGCACAATGCACAATACAGGCCATGGACCCTGTCTCAGAGAGCTTGCAATATAATTTATGAAGGGATGAATTAAAGAGGTAATCAAACAATAGTGAGGGGTAGGGGTAGGGGTAGGGGTGAGGGCAAAGGACAGGGTAACAGCAATAGTGCTATGTGCTTACTCAAAGGCCTGGGCACAGAAGCAAATTATTATTTTAAATAAAAATAAGTGTCCAATATATATGCACTCCTTACCATGAAGGATGAGCCCTGAGACTGATGCTGAAAGGGCCTCTAGTATCAATTATTCGCTCTCATCCACACCAGGATGAGTGGGAGCAAATGTATTTTTGCCTAACCCTTCTGCTGAGCTGTCATTATACTACATTTAAAAAAGGATAGAGTATTTTTAAATGAATTTAGTAACTGAGAGGTGTGAAACTGATCAGCCCGAAGGAGGAAGGGGTCTCTGCACAGAACAGGTAAAGACAATGTAAGCTTCCAACTAAAGGGACCACCACTAGGAATGATAAGACAGCTCAGTGTCCACGGTTCATTCTTTGTTGGGCCTCTATTAAGATTGCCAACAACAATGGCTATTGTGATGATGGATACATGCCCATTGGGAATGGGATAAAATCAGCTCATGACACACAGGCCCTTTCATTACTGAACTAAACCAGATTCGAACAGGTAACTCTGGCTCCCCATTTCCTTCAAAGAGCTTGTAGGTGAAATCCCACTTCCAAGCCCACAAAAACTGCAAACGGTTTCATTCTGAACGATAGGGCAATGTCTCATCCCCTTTCACTGCCATGTGGGTTTGTGACACAGCATAGTGGCACGTCACCCACCTGTGGATGAAATTCTTCTTCTCCAAGTACTCCATAGCAGAGGAGATCTGAGTGGCCATGTAGAGCAGCACGACAGCGCTCACCTCCTCCCGGTTGCATTCTCGTAGGTAGTCCAGCAGGTTCCCATATGGCATATATTCCGTCACAATGTAAAAGGGTGGCTCCAGGGTGCATACACCTGGCCGTGAAAGAGACAAAGTTAACATTTAAGTAATTATCTCAGCTCTAGTTTACCAGTACTCTTGAAGGATCTGAAATCCATTTACAGCATTTTCAGCCAAAGTAATGTACTCCTATCCCATTTGTTGTACTCAAAGTTGAACCTATTTTATTTTCCAGGAACAACTTCAGTGTGGCCTAGCACAAACCGAGATACAGGAGGCCAAGTGCACATTCAGTGCCACTCTACATATGGGGTAATTAGTACCAAAATTCTAATAATCCAATGGAATATGCATAAGAGAGCAGTCTCACAGTGCTGCATGGGTGCAGAGTGGAAGAAGAGATGTTTTGAACCCCAAGAATTTGATCTTTTTCTCACCCTCAAACTCATGAGGCCAATCAGAATTCCCACTAAAGCTGGTCATTACCAGGTAAGAATCAGCTGGGTGGGTCTACAAGTTGGAATGTCACTAAGTATGTGAAAACTCCCATGTATGACAGCTTGGTAAACTATCAATACCATGCAGCCTGCTTGTAGATCAGGACTCATTCACACACATTCCTTTGACAACTTGCACATTTATTGCAGCTGTGTGCAAAACATGTATTGGTGGTAGAGGGAAACATGATATTAGTGTCAATTCTTTAAATAGGTCTCACCTCCTTTGTAGCTCCCTTTTACGGCTAATCATTCTGGCTCTCACACTGACAAACAGCATACTGCCACATGATGGATCAGAAGAGGTACTCCAAAAGCACTGATATATATCTTGAACACAAGTCTCTTTACATTGTGCTCTCCTCTGGCTACCAGACAGGGCTGGGCAGAGACATCTTCTATGTCTACTTGATAATGGGTGCAGAGTGATTGACGTTACTGGAGTTCTTCACATTCCCAGCATTATTTCCTTTCGCCCTACTCTTAGCTGACAGCTTGGCTCCCAAAAGTAGTGACAGTCCAGGTGCAGCAGCAGATGGGACTATACACTAGTGAAGATTTGGGATCTAATGTCTATAGAGAATCTTTCCACATACAGAATTAACAGCTATGCTGACTATGTAGCAGTAATCACCCTACCATACACATTCCAGTGGGAAAACTTGGGTATGGCCAAGCTGCAAAGCCTGCATATTTCTTCCACTCACATGTTGCTTCAATATGGGCTTATCTCTTCATTTTGCCTCCCCACTGCAGTTATCTAATTGTTATATTTGAACCTAGAGGACAACACACTAATATTTATTTGGTGATATGCATATTAGTCCTTTCCCACAGCAGTAGAGATTTGGTTGCTTTGTATTGTTATTAGTTACAGATATATTTAATCTATTCAGTAGGGCTTTTTTCAATAAATGTCTTTCTGTTCACATAAGTAACTGGGCAAAGACTATAAATGACAGTGTCATGTGTGAAAGAGTATCATATTTGCTTTTAGATATGACATCATCTCCCTCAGTGCAGTGATAACTGTATTACTTTAACTGTCTCTGTATTTTTGGCTATTGCACTAATAAAAAAAACCTTCAGTCCAGGTAAGTAACATTTTGTAAGGCTGATCTGACAGACCGAAAAAGTAGTCTGTCCATTAACATGGCTGTGGTCAAGGTGTAATTTGACTGGATGCTAAAGATGTAGAGTTGTATAATGCATGGTCAGGTTTCACTAGTGCGTGCGTGTGTGTATGTGTGTGCGCGCACAGAACAGAAAACTCCAACTTCGGAATGTATGTTGTCAAACGTATCTTATATGGCTAAAGCACTTGGACTTCAGTCTAGTGCCCCAAGAGTACGCATACCACAAAGGTGAGGACACTAACCCAGAGAGGCCTAAACGTCATCCTTAGGTCAAATGCAACTCAGAGTACCACAGCATAAACCAATGCTGTCTAAATATAGGTACCATCCAAAGAAGCGGACAGATCTGAGTATGCAGTTTGATCCAAGCATCCAGGTAGCACTGCCTGCTGGACTCTGTCAATAGATGTCACAACTCTCTATTAAGTATTGGATTAAAATCTGGGGTGTCCCGTAGCTCCAGGCAAGTTGTCAAAATGGCCTTCAATTAGGCCAAGTTTGAATGCCGCTACCACTGGTGTGCACTTTGGCGCGTACTGTTAGCGTAAACCCAGACTAGACCCCGACTTTGCAAGAACAGTGCATAGACTAAAGCAGGTCAATAATATGACAGCTGTCACTATTTCAGGGCTGCCGGGGGGGGGGGGGGGGGAGGGGGGCAATTTGCCCCAGACCACCCAGGGGCCCCCCCGACAGTTTTTCGGGGTCCCTGGAGTGGGGTCCTTCATTCGCTCCGGGGGCCCCAGAAAACTCTCGCGGGGCCTGGGCCCCCGGAGCTTCTTCTGCTCCGGGTCTTCGGTGGCAATTCGGCGACGGGGGGTCCTTCCACACTGGGACCCGCTGCTGAAGTGCCGGGTCTTCGGCGGCAATTCGGCAGCGGGGGCCCCCTGCCGCCAAAGACCCCAGACCCCCTGAATCCTCTAGGCAGCCCTGCACTGTTTTTAAACAAAGATTCAGTTTCAATAAAAATTAAGACGGTAAGCACAGAAAGAGAGATCAAACTCCTTCACTCACCTAATAATTGCACTAGATTTGGGTGCTTGATTTCCTTCATCACAGCAGCTTCTTTCAAGAACTCCTCCACTTCCATGGTATCTTCCTGGAAAATGAGACAAAAGAAAACAGGCAAACCCCTCTTAACGACTTTAAGGTCTGTTTTAACACTGCACTGTTCCAACCCAGGAACTGGAGATAAATTTTTACATCTGTTTCTCATTTCTGGTTTCATTAATGCACTAGTGTTTGCAAAAAAGCATGTCCATTTCTTCCCTACCCACGACTGACCAACACAGGTGCTGCTTCTCAGGCTTTGAACAAAACAACAATCAAAGGCTTCCATAACCTCTGGCCCAGCTGACTGGACATCTGCAGTATGGTTAAGCAACTTTATCAGCCTAGTGACTGATCTACACTGACACTTGGGAGCTTTAAGCTTAATTTGTGATTTCTTGCTCCTTAGTCCATCAAGTCTAAAAAGGCTAGGGAGCTCAAGTCTCTGGAGGGAAAGAAGGCCTGAGGTCAATTATTAGCAATCCTTCTGACTAAGGAGTAGTTTTGATGGGTTATATAAGGGAATCCTGCCAAAGTGTTCTCACCTGGGAAGATGACAGCTACAGTTGTAGATTACAGAGCTAGCTTTAGCATTTTATTTTACTTAGCAGTAACACAAGGAACCTATAGGCCTGTATCCTCTAAGATATTATCTTACGCAGTTAGCATATGGCATAAGTTACCATAAGGCTTTGAGGCCTATGACCTCTGGCATAGAAAAATGGCCTGACAATTACTCTGCATTTTGCAGAACTGGGAATAGCATGGTTGGGGGAAGGAGGAGGAGGGAGAGTTTGTGCATAACAATACCAGGTAACCGCAGGAACACTGAACTGATACTAAGTTTGGATATCTTACAACGGATCATTGCAGATGCTTAGCCACAAACTTGCCTTGGCAACAAATTGATGCATATGGTAATAAATTAAAATCATATGTATACAAACCTATAGGACAAGGGTTGGCAACCTATGGCACTCACACTGCCCGGGTCCTGGCCACCGGTCTGGGGGGCTCTGCATTTTAATTTAATTTTAAATGAAGCTTCTTAATTTTTTAAAAACCTTATTTACTTTACATACAACAATAGTTTAGTTATATATTATAGACTTATAGAAAGAGACCTTCTAAAAATGTTAAAATGTATTACTGGCACCGAAACCTTAAATCAGAGTGAATAAATGAAGACTCGGAAAACCACTTCTGAAAGGTTGCCGACCCCTGCTATAGGATAAAAGGCACCCGTAGGGTAAGGAAGTTAAATATGGACATGGGAGGCTGGGTACTCAAATGAATATTTATGACAGGTCCTAGGCCCTATAACAGGGCAGACCACAACGTAAGGGGGTACGTGTGTCGTCATCATCGGTTGACCTGGACCATTGGATTTGCTTGACATGCCAAGGACAGAGCAGGTTTTTTGTCTTTCATTGCCAGATCCCCAAAGAAGTGTGTGGGAATATCTGCAAGGAATGGTACAAGATATAACATTAACTTTGTAGTACTATTATCTTTGTATGTGGTTTGGAGCTTTTGTCTCTTTACTAAGTGTGCTAATACAAGTGGTGAAAGCTCTGCTTTGCCCTCAGCATGAGTGCCTTTATTATGCATATCAGGGTTCCCAACCAGATATTGAACTCAATAACCTTGTTTCTGTTGTGCCTGCTTCTGGGACTAGAATCTTACAATCCCCCAGCTCTTTAAATGAGTGTTAATTGGAAGTCAATAACCACTAAAGAATCAGACTACACAATGTTGGAACTTAAATGACGGATGTGTAGGGGGAGAGGGTTCTGAAGTTTCCCAGAGGCAGGAGTGGGGTGGAGAAGAAGTTTTCCTGACCCCTAGTTCTCTGAGAAGTCTCCATAACCCGTTTTCTTCTTCCAGGTGGCTGTTACAATAGCCCTGCATTGGACACTCAGTCTCCATGGAGAATAGATTTGACTAGGGAATTTCAACTGCTTTTAAGCCACACACGGAGCTTAAAGTTTGTTGTTGCTAACCTTTCTTCCCTGCAGGCTACTGTATAGTCAGCATAGGAGTTAGGGTTTCCCCACTCAATTTCCTGATGCTTTTGGCATTAGCAGGTGCAAAACATTCCAGAAGTAAGAGCACACTGCACTCTTCTGTTGGCTAAACACGCACTTCTAACGAAACAATGAGTGCACAGTGGTCTTTAAAACCCACCTTTAGTGTTTTCACAGCAACCGTGAGATTGTATTTCTTCCAGACACCAACGTACACTTCACCATACTGCCCTCCCCCAAGTTTGTGCTTCATGGTGATATCCGTTCGTTCCATCTCCCACTTGTCATGGATGGGGGACACTCCATAGACTGTGGGCTTATTGCACTTGGGTGCTGGGTAATGCAAGGTTGTCACCAGTCCATCTGCCACTGTAGAATGATGGTGAACTAGCTCTGCTAATGTGTTGAAGCGGCTTTCAGCTGTCACATACACCTGATGAGAAAGGATCAAGAATCCATTTAACTATGTAGGTATCTGAAATATTTCAGTGATCGTGGAAGACTGGACAGTAAAAACATTCAAATAAATATGAAGGGAATTCATAAATAAATTTGCTCTTAGTTTGATAGGAAAATAGAACAGGCCAATACATAGGGTTTACATCTGCAGTAAGAGGCAGGTTGGGAAAGTACAGCCACTGAAGTGATCAGCTTGTCTGATGACCTCCCTCATGCTTTCCATAATTTTAAAATTAAAACTATTGTAAAGTGCAGTCTCCAATCTCCTTAGGACCAGTGGAATCTCCCCCAGATATGATGCACCACACCCTAATTGTGCCAAAGACAAACAACTGTTGGTTTAGCAAAGTCTTGCTTATTCTCACATACAGACTGTTCCTGCCAGGGCCAATTGAAATAGATCTGTAACTACATCAAACCACCACTATTCTGCTCTCCAGTCACCCACGCAACAAGAACAATTAACAGCATTCTCGAGATTTCTTCCAAAGTGTTATTTCTTGGATTAGGGAATATAGCGTGGACAGACGTTCCCTTTTTTTCACCTTTCACTTGTACAAGACAAGGTAATCAAGACATCCTCTATTTTCTCTTCCCATTGTGTTCCTTGGAGCAGGCCTTACCTTTCCATCTGCGGTGGTATTGATCCTGTAGTGGTAAACACGCCCCTCGTACCGGAGGGAGATGGACAGCTGCCCTGGGCTGCTCTCACTTTCACGAACCAGGAAGCTGCCATTGATGAGACTGCTCAGCAGATACTCGGCTGCACTGCGTGACACGGGCCCATGATACCAGGAATGCTTCTCCAGGCTGTTCACTGGTGTGATATAGTTGCTTGGCACCCATCCCTGTCCATTCTTAGAACATACCTCACTCCATTCACCATTCTGGTTGTAACCCAGGACTCGTAGCTTCTCACCTGAAGATGGGGACAAGTGGGGGGGGGGAGGGGAGAAATCAAGTTGAAATCAGGTCAGTCTTCTTTGAGTACACATACTACTAGTTAACTAAGCCTGCCTTTACAGCTAGAGAATACAAGGCAAAGACCCTTTAATACAAATTCCCAAGCTGCTTCATGTAATTTTTAAGTAGATAAAAAGTAAAATTCAGAAAGTGGACTCACATGAGCTTTTAACCTAGATTTAGGAGCCGTGGTGGGGGCAGGGGGGGTAAGAGAGAGAGAGTTTTGACAAACCTCCAAATTTGAGGAGCTGAACAGCTAAGACACTATTCCCTAGTTACTCCAGTTTAGATACTCAGCTAAAACTTACTAACATGCAACCACATTGCCACATGTGTCAACCAGTCCCAGTGCTTCCTCTGGTTTAGATTTCTGGAGCAGGGAGCTGACTCTTTCCTAAGAGGTTGAGGACCCATTCCAGGTTGGAGGACTTAAAACCAACCCCTTTAAAAATCGTTGTACAGCAAGATACATTTTTCTGGCATCCATTGACAATAGTGCTAAGAAACCTCCAAGCTGATATTTTCCTTGGTATATTTAAAGAAGCCTTTGATTTCCATTGAGTTGAGGCAGCAGGACAGTGAAATCTGTATATGGGCGATAAAGTTGAGAAGTGTCACTACAGACAGATAAAGAAGCCTGCATATATTACCACAGCAGGACCATGAGATTCTAGATCTCAGTACTAGTATCACAGTCCTACCATGCAGTGCTCCTCAGGCTGTTCAGTAACCTGCCCTCTGTGCCAGCACCCAATTTAGAGAATTGCTCCTAACTTTCCCAAAATATCTGTGTGCATGTTGACAGCAGTGGTGCTGGGATTAGTTTTCTGTGGGGATGGATATACTGGTAAAATCAGAGGCTGATGACTGGAGCAGGGAAGAACTAGTGTTTTGAAAGCTGACAGTTTCAGAGCAGGTGCGGGATCAACTTCCCACCTGCCAAGTTAGTTTGGTCACTAATGCCCAGCACCACACAGGCTTATGCTAACTGCCCTTCAATCAACACCCTGTCTAAAGCTGAAGGACATGCAGTGATACTAGCAGTGAAAACCAGTGCTATAGGCCTAACCCGAGAGTTTACTTATTTCTGAAGAAAAATTATGAAACGTCTCACACTGCAATGGGAAGGTTAGGCACAGGTGATTTTGGAGTATTAGGATGGTAATAGTTATGCTCATTGGATCACCAACTGAGTACTATCTACAGATAAAAAGAACAGGAGTACTTGTGGCACCTTAGAGACTAACAAATTTATTTGAGCATAAACTTTCGTGGGCTAAAACCCACTTCATCAGATGCATGCAGTGGAAAATACAGTAGGAATATATATATATATACATACATACATACACATATATACACACACATACACACACACACAAACATGAAACAATGGGTTTACCATACACACTATAACGAGAGTGATTCCACTCAAATAAATTTGTTAGTCTCTAAGGTGCCACAAGTACTCCTGTTCTTTTTGCGGATATGGCTGCTACTCTGAAACCTATCTACAGATAGGCCAATGCTCAAACCACTGAGCTATCCCTAATCTCTGCAATAAGTTATTTCTCCAGCAGGGGTCCCTGTTACATAAGTCATAGAAAAAACACCTAGAAGCAAGGCACCAATCTACCTATCAGCAGTTCATGAAAGACCATAATCTACTTCAGCTACATTCACTTCTTCCACTCTCTCTGATGGAATGAAGTGACAAGTGATTCTAGTATATTCTTTTCTCATTGTTAAACCCACAGCTTTAGCACTGAAGGAAGCTACCGATAGTTCTGCAGGGAGACGTTAATGCTGCCATCTTATGCCAGGTCTACATTATAAAGTTAGGTTCACCCAGCTACATTGCTCAGGGGTGTGAAAAATCCACATCCCTAAGTGGCAGCCTAACCCCCAGCATAGACAGTGCTAAGTTGATAAGTCAGTGGAAGAATTCTTCTATCTACCATCTCTCAGGGAGTTGGATTAACTACAGTGATGGGAGAACCCCTCCTGTTGCTCTAGTGAGTTCTATACCGAAGTGCTACAGTGGCATAGCTGCAGTGTTGCAACTGTGCCGCTGGCAGTGGCTTAAGTGTAGACACCGCCTTAGTGTGAAATACCTTTCCCCTTGTAGAGTGGCAGAGAAACAACAATCCATGTGAGTCATGCTTTCCCTCTAATTTAGGGCTGTTTGGACAGGTACGTGCTACCATCTCAGCTATCACAGGTCTGTGAATCAACACCTTGATGAGAACAAACTGGAGCCACATGAAGATGTTGAAAGGGTACAGCACGCCTTACCTTTGGTGATGCTGAGTGTGTTGTCGCCGCTTGCTACAAAATCATAAAGTGCAACAAAAAGATTGGGATCGCTCTCAGTGGTTCCAAGCAGGTTCTCCTTAGAGCTCCACCTGATGGCTTCATTCAGTGCCTGGGGTTCAACATCACAACCATAGGGGCGGTGAAGGGCCTCTGGACAAAAAAAGTGAGAGGAGGAAATTTACTCTATGTACAACAGCTGTGAATGTCAAAATCCAACGCACACTCAACACTGTTGCTGTTGCTGCAGCTTTGTGAGCACTGCATAGAACAGGAAGTATGGATTTTTCAAGAATGGATATTGTATATCAATCCAGGCATCAGAAAAACAGCCTGTGTGACCAGAGGATATCGAGGTTGTTCTAAATAAAGATGAAAATATATAGTAACTTGTGTTGAAACTGAATTTCATCAGCCCTTCTTCAAACTCATCCCTACCTTTTGAAAGTTTTTCCACAAGAGAAAGGAACATACAAGTTTCTAAAGATGAAGCGAGGGTAAGATTGATGAGAAATAAATGTTTCATATGATCATTTTACACACTTTTTCCCTCCTCTTTAGGGAAGCTGAACTGGAAAGAGTGGCCAGAAACATTAATTAATACTGACATCAAATGGCATGGCTCCATGAAGATCAACCGCTTTAGGAAGCTTTAAATGATACAAATGTTCCCAGAGACAAGCTTGGGACTACACTAGCATTTAATGCAACAATTTCGATTTTTTCTTTTTAAATTAGTGTGTTAGGAATTCAGAGACAGGATGGAATAAGGCATGAAGGAGCCAGTTAACTGAGTAACATGGGAAGAATGAGGCAGCAAAAAGAGTGAGACACACCCAAAAGCAGAAGCTAGTCTGCGCAGAGCCTTGAAAAGGGACAGAGAGCTTAAATGTGATACAGGATGGGGACAAGGGGAAGCCAGTGAGAAACAAACAGGGAAGGGCGGGCCTGGGCATGCTCCAAGCAGCAGGCAAACATCTGGCATGGATTCAGAGGAGGCCAAGACTCAGTACCAGGAAACCAAAATTTAGGGATTTTCCTGCGATATCCATTCCATTTTTCTACTTTACTCTCCTCCCCGGACCCCTACATTTTCATGCTACTGTAACAAACATGACAGAACAGGTTGCGATTGTTAATTTATCAAATGTTTTTCTTAGCAGCACTCATGAATAGTTACACACTCTGTTGGTTATGCCTCCACAAACGTGCTTCTCAGGGGGACTGTAAACTTGTGTCTGGAGTGACTAGATCTGTATGTGAGGTCTCTCAGAAGTTATGTGATTTGCCAGCATAACCTGCTGATCTTGTGTCTAGTGAGTAACCTACATTCCAGGCCTAACCAAAAAGTTATCACATGCACCAGCAGAGCTCATCGGGCTCAAAGTTATAAGCTCCACTAGCAACAAATAAACCTGCAGCTAGGTATTAAGCTAGTGATATTTTCATTCCTAATGTTTTATTACAGGTATGCGCAACAGTTTTTGTACATGGATTGCTGTCATCTTATCAATACCAACTGGTTTTAGAGAATACTAAAGTACTACACTGGTATCACAAGACAACATGAGAAAATCCCAGTGGATAAATTATAGCATAAGTGCCAGCATCCCAGCACAGCTTCTTCTAGCTGGGCATGTATATACACATATCAAATAATTAGCACTGAACTGTTTTAGTGGCAACAGATAGGAGCACCAATTCCTAGAAGCAGCTGTCTTTATGGAGCAAAAATAAATAGTAATTAAATAATACATTCTTTACACTTTTGTAGTGCCTTCCATCAAAGCCATTCCAAGTCTTTCAGTGCCTTGGGCAAGGTCACACACCAAGCCTGAGACAAAGGAAGTGTCCTGACTCCCAGCACTCTCTACTTTAGAAACCAGACTGGCCTCCTCCCTTAAAGGAGCAGAAATGTTGCAAGTGTGTGACGAGAGCTTGCACTCTCTTTAAAGGTTTCAGAGTAGCAGCCGTGTTAGTCTGTATCCGCAAAAAGAACAGGAGTACTTGTGGCACCTTAGAGACTAACAAATTTGTTAGTCTCTAAGGTGCCACAAGTACTCCTGTTCTTTTTACTCTCTTTAAAGACATTTGTACTTTTGGCCTCAAATTTACATTAACCAGGATGCAAATGTCTTCCTGGTTTCAATTATGCATTTGCTTTAAAGTCAGAGATTTAAAAAAAGTACACACACAGTTTCCTTTTACAATCAAATATAGTTTTAGATAAAAAATACAAGTATTTCAATTTAAGCCATGGTGGCTAATGCAATGAGCACCCAGCCCATACTTAAGGTTCGGCTATAGCAGATGTATAATCAGTTACTATGCATCTAGTTGTTAACTTCATAGCAGGAGCAGAATATCAATTCAGTTAGTAATGCTGCTGAATCAAGCACCACAACCAGTCAAGATCTTCTAGCCTGCCCACATGCAGCTCAGCAGAGGATACTTTAACCAGTGGGAAAGCCCAGACCAAAGGCGGCAGGAGGTATGCCACCTGCTGCTGATTCCATAGCCTTGAGCAACACTACCCACATTAAACCATTTGTGGTACTACACTGAGTCGCCAATAGGAATTCAAAGCAGATGTGGGACTACCACTACTTCCTTTTGAATGCTTAGGAGGTCTGTGCATGTTCATAAGAGAAGTATTACATACCAAAAAAAGCAAAACTAAAGTAAATGGTTTGACATTTGAAGAGTAACTCTCAACAGTCAGTAATGTTAGGGGTAAAATATTCAAAAGCACCTGAGGGACTTATGAGACTTAACCCCATTTTCAAAAGTGATTTAGGCACATAGGAGCCTTATTTTCGGGAGGAATAAGGGGCAGGAAAAAAGAAAAAAATTGCTAGATGGAAAAAGCTATATTTACGTATGTTGATTGTCTAACTCATCAAGGAAACAATGACATTTATGTATAATAACCCCATAGAGTGAATACTTCATAAGCCCTACATTTAGATCCAAGGTAGGGCACCAAACTAGAAACCTCTAGTTTTTAAACTCTAGATCCTTTTAACTTTAAGCTGCATCATAAAATAATTGTTATGGTACTACTGCATTAGTCTCCCCCAGAGTGAAGATTTACAATCTAGAAAATCACTTCTCTTACACACTAATTACATCATTTTTGATCAAGGAAAAAGGTTGTGTCTCATCCATCCCTTTCCTCTTCCTGTTCTTTGTTCCCACTACAGAATTTACTCCCTTCCTGGCACACTCACTTTCCCATTCAGCCAATTTGCAAGGTACTTTTTCCCCATGCTAGTTACTTCTCGTCCGGCACAAGACTGAACAGAAAGTTAAAAGAAAGTCCTAAACCTGACATTTTAGAATCAGATCAAACACTAAAGTTCTCTCCTCCTCTGAAATAAAATCTGTATAACTGTTCAATATGACAAGTTTTAATGATCCTCTAAAAAAAACTTTACAAAAACAGAAATCCTTAGGCTTCCTATAGCTGATCTTGCACTATAAGGAAGAAAGAGACTTTTGTTTCCTTTCAAGTCCTCTATTCAGTGTACCTAGCAACAGAGGCATGAAGGGGTGCTGTGCAGCATTTCCATGCACCATACCTGTGAAATCAGATAAACCAGAATCAGAGGCTTCATTGCAGAGACAGCAAAGCAGGTTCTCCTCTTTGCCATAACTGCTGGACTGTAGTAGAACCGTTCCCAGGATCATACTGTGCTCAACAGCAAGCAAAAGGAACTGCTATACACAAGCAGTCTTAGAATTCCACTCCCAGCACGAGTCATTCCATGTGATTATTACTCACATGACTGGGAACCAATAGGAAAAGCTTCACTCCAGGAGCAAGAGGAGTCGTCACTGAGAAAACACATTTTATGTTCTATCTAGCTACTATTGTTAGAAGTATAGTAAGGGTGGAGCCTCCCAGTGCACTGTGGACAGTGTAAGGAGGAGGTGGAGAATAGATTCCAAGTTGAAACATCTCTGGCATCAAGCAAGTTAGTCTTTGTTCCATTAGGTTTAGCAAATTAAGACCATAAGAATCATGCTTTCTCCAAGGAAACTGCTAGCTTTCATCCAAATGATCTATCATGTCATCAGTTTAAGGGGGCCACCCAGCTTGAATCATTTTCCACACCACACGCAACTGCTCATGTGCTATTTACAGGAAACGACAAGTAACTACATTAAAGACACATTAAAAGAGTGAGTAAGATGTACAAAAGCTAGAGAACTGATAATCAGTGATAAAAATGCGCTGATGTTGACATTCTGGTCTTAACTCATACCTTTTAAAAAGTCAAAGTATAAACAGCACAGTAAACCTACATTTTTTGTTTATGAATATCCAAGTCAGATCACTTATGTTATTTCAAAGGACCACTGTCAAACTGATTATTTTTAAATTAACTAATTTAAATAAACAAACCAGTTTATTGAGCTGCCTTTAAAAAGGAATTTTTGAAATTCCTGTAATTTTTATAAGGTTTTCTCTGCATTCCTTTTGATGTTTGTAAGGATTTAACAGCAGCAAAAGAGAAACTAACCGGCCGGGGGAAGGAGTTGAAACTTACTATACTTAAGGCCCTTCCTTTTCAGTTTTTGTTTTAAATTTCCCAGGAACTGGTGGGTTTTTATTTAAAAAATTTAAAAATGGGAGAAAATTGGTAAAAATCAAAAACAAAGGGCAGTGGGCGGGGAAGTGCAATAACCATCTGGCAGCCGAGGAAGTCTTCCGCTCCCTGCAGCAGCTCGCTGGTCACAGCTGCCAGGACACAACTCCTTCCCATCTCTCTCCGCCACTGGTCAGAGAAAGCGGGTGGGGCCATTGTAAAAGGCCAGTCAGGAGGGGAGTGGAAAGCTGCAGCCACTGAGCACTGGAACCCTTGTTAGACAGAGCCCCCTGCTGGCCCTTTAGCACAGCCCTGCCTGCTTCCCCTGTGCAGAATCAATCCAGCAGGGGAAAAGGACAGGGCTCTGTTCCCTTGGGCTCTGTGCCTTCAGCTCCTGCTTGCAGAGAAGGGTAACTGCAGGTTGGGGGTTGCTGTAGCTGCGCAGTAGGGTAACAAGTTGGGCCAGGGGCCTATTCCTGGCAGCTGAGCCCTGTCCACTTCCCCTGCCAAACAGAGTCCCTTCCTGATCCAAGTAATTCAGAGTGGCCCCGTCCACTCCTGCATTAAAAGGGCTGAGGTCAGGAGGGGGCTCTGTCTGCCACTCATTGCTGATGGGGTGCAGCCTTTCACTTCTTGCAGCAGTTGGGCAGTCTTAGTTGCCAGAATTTGGCTCTCTGACTGTCTTGCTCCCTCCCCACTGTGCAAAAGAAGTGGATGGGCCTGTGATTTTTATTTAACTTTCTGGATTGAAGGGTTAAGGGGAAATCAGTAAATATCAATAATCATAGAATCATAGGACTGAAAGGGACCTTGTGAAGTCTTCTAGTCCAGTCCCATACACTCAAGGCAGGATTAAATATTATTTAGACCATCCCTGACAGGTGTCTGTCTAACCTGCTCTTAAAAACCTCCAAAGATGGAGATTCCACAACCTCCCTAGGTAATTTGTTCCAGTGCTTAACTACCCTGACAGTTAGGACATTTTTCCTAATGTCTAACCTAAATCTCCCTTGCTACAATTTAAGCCCATTACATCTTGTCCTGTCCTCAGTGGTTAAGGAGAACAATTTGTCACCCTGCTCTTTATAACAACCTTTTACGTACTTGAAGTCTTATGTCCCTCCTCAGCCTTCTCTTCTCCAGACTAAATAAACCCATTTCCCCCCCCCATCTTTCCTTGTAGGTCATGTTTTCTAGACCTTTAATCACTTTTGTTGCTCTCCTCTGGACTTCCTCCAATTTGTCCACATCTTTTCCCGAAGTCTGGTGCCCAGAATTGGACACAGTATTCCAGTTGAGGCCTTATCAGTGCTAAGTACAGTGGAAGAATTACTTCTCCCATTTTGCTTACAGCACTCCTGCTAATACATCCCAGAATGATGTTTTTTTGTTTTGTTTTGTGGTGTTTTTTTGGGGGGGGGGGATGGGGGGCGCACATGCCAGTTTTACACTGTTGACTCATATTCAGTTTGTGATCCACTGTAACCCTCAGATCCTTTTCTAGAGTACTTCTTCCTCGACAGTCATTTCCCATTTTGTATTTGAGCAATGGATCATTCCTTCCTAAGTGCAGTACTTTGCATTTGTCCTTACTCAATTTCATCATGCTTAACTCAGACCATTTCTCCAGTTTATCATGATCATTCTGAATTATAATTCTATCCTCCAAAGTGCTTGCAATCCCTCCCAGCTTGGTATCGTCTGCAAACTTTATAAATGTAGTTTCTATGCCATTATCTACATTATTTATGAAGATATTCAATAGAACCGGACTCAGGACAGATCTCTGCAGGACCCCACTCAATATGCTCTTCCAGCTCCATTTTGAACCATTGATAACTCCTCTCCGAGTAGTTTTTTCCAGCTAGTTGTGCACCCACCTTATAGTAGATTCGTCTAGGCTATATTTCTCTAGGTTGTTTGGGCTCATGTGAGTCAGTATCAAAAGCCTTACTAAAGTTGAGATATATCATATCGACTGCTTCCCCCCATCCACAAGGCGTTATCCTGTCAGAGAACGACATTAGTTGGGTTTGACATGATTTGTTCATGACAAATCCATGTTGACTGTTACTTATTACCTTATTTTCTTCTAGGTGCTCACAAATTGATTATTTGCTCCATTATCTTATCGGGTACCAAAGTTAAGATGACTGGTCTATAATTCACTAGGTTGTCCTTATTCCGCTTTTTACAGATAGGTACTATATTTGCCCTTTTCCAGTCCTCTAGTGTCCCTCTCATCCTCCACGAGCTGTAATGGCTCAGAGATCTCTTCAGCCAGTTCCTTAAGTATTCTAGGATGCATTTCATCAGGCCCTGCTGACTCAAAGACATGTAACTTGTCTAAGGGATTCTTAAATTGTTCTTTTTCTATTTTAGCCTCAGATCCAACCCTGTTTACACTGATATTTCACTATGTCAGTCATCCGATCTCTTAACTTTTTTGGTGGAAACTGAAACAAAAAAGGCATTCAACACTTCAGCCATTGTAAAATGAAGGGCCCTAACTATACTCCAGTTTTTCCCAAGTTTTTTGGAAGGAAACCCCTCAGGAAAATGAAACTAACTGTGCCCCTCTAAATCTCAGCCATGTTAGAGGCCTACACAAGTTAACTGGCCGATCTCCAATCCATTTCAACTCCCCTATATTAATCTTCCACACACCCCATTTTAGGAAACAAGTGTAGCTCTTCATAAATATAACACTTCCTCCTTTCTTACATGCTTTGCTAAGAAGTGAAATAGTTAATGTTCACATCAAGAGTAGCATCAGGAGCATCTAAATTAGCACTCACTGAAACCATAAAGGAGTGTACCCTCTGCAATACTTTTCAACACCTACGAGAATGATCAACAAATCCATGTTGGCCCAAGAAGTTTTATCTATGCTGATGAACTATGCATTGCTGCCCAAGCCAAGATCTTGCCCAGCTTGAAGCTATGTTAACATTGGCACTGTCTGGGCTCTCAGTCTATTACACCAAGAACCAATTTTGTGCAAACCCAGAAAAACAAAAGTGAATCTCCATTTTTGGAATTGTGAGGCCAATAGGCAACTCAACATCATCTGGAATGTGGGGATCACTTGCCAACTTCTGGAAGCCTGTCTACCTTGAAGTGATGCTAGACTGCACTCTTTCCTTCAAGGCACACATGGAGAAGACAAAAGGCAAAGTTAGCCCGTGGAACAACATAGATAAGACAGGCAAAGGGTGCAGAAAAAGGCGGAACACACAAGCAGAATGAACAATGTGATGGCAGCAAACACATCAGTTCCACTATTTATTTATTTATTTATTTATGTGGTGGGTTTAGATACGAGGGCATCAGCTAAAGCAGAGGTGGGCAAATTGCAGCCATGGCCGACCTCCAACTCACAGGACCCTCCTGCCCGGCCCCTGAGCTCCTAGCCAGGGAGGTTAGCCCGCGGCCCCTCCCCTGCTGTCCCCCCTCACCCACAGCTTCAGCTTGCCGTGCCGCCAGCACTCTGGGCAGGGGGGCTGCAAGCTCCTGCCGGGCGGCGTGGCTGCCAGTCCTGGTGCTCTGAGTGGCATGGTAAGGGGGCAGGGAGGTTGGATAAGGGGCAGAGGGTCCCGGGAGGTAGTCAGAGGATGGGGAACAGGGGGGTTGGATGGGGGCAGGAGGTCCTGGGAGGGGGTGGGGAGGTTGGATAAGGGGTAGGGGGTCCTGGAGGGAAGTCAGGGGACAGAGGGTGGTTGGATAGGCATGGGAGTCCCAGGAGGCCTGTCAAGGGGCAGGGGCAATCAGGGAACAGGGGGGGTTGGATGGGGGTGGGGTCCCGGGGGGGGGCGGTTAGGGGTGGGGGGTCCCAGGAGGGGGCGGTCAGGGGACAAGGAGCCGGGCGGGGGGTTGGATGAGTGGGAGGTCTGAGGGGGGCAGTCGGGGGTGGGAAGTGGGCGGATCGGAGACAGGGGCCAGGCTGTTTGGGGAGGCACAGCCTTCCCTACCCAGCCCTCCATACAGTTTCAGAACTCCAATGTGGCCCTCAGGCCAAAAAGTTTGCCCACCCCTGAGCTAAAGGGACAGAGGATGCTGAAGGGGAGAAGAGGTCAAGGGGAGTGATGCTGAGGTGAAGAGGATGGGGATGTGGGGGAAACAAAAAAATTGTTTTTTGTTGATGTTTTTACACTAAGAGGGCTGTCCTCATGTAAAATGGAATAGCCATTGATGTAAAATCCTAGTGGAGACAAAGCCCTGTAGTCTTTACCTCAGTGTGGCTAGTTGAGGAAAACCTCAGGTGGGAATATAGGATTAACCTTGATCAGCCACACTAAGGGTATGTCTACACTACGGGATTACGCCAATTTTACAGAATTCAATTGTTGGCAACAGATTGTATAAAGTCGAATGCATGCGGCCACAGTAAGCACATTAATTCGGCGGTGCGCGTCCATCTACCGAGGCTAGTGTCGACTTCCGGAGTGTTGCACTGTGGGTAACTATCCCATAGTTCCCGCAGTCTCCCCCGCCCATTGGAATTCTGGGTTGAGATCCCAGTGCCTGATGGGGCAAAAAACATTGTTGCAGGTGGTTCTGGGTACATGCCGTCAGGCCCCCCTCTCCCTTCCTCCCTCTATGAAAGCAACGGCAGACAACCGTTTCGCGCCTTTTTTCCTGGGTTAACTGTGCAGACGCCATACCACGGCAAGCATGGAGCCCGCTCAGCTCAAGACAGCAGTCATGAACATTGTAAACACCTCGCGCATTATCGTGCAGTCTATGCTGAACCTGAAAAACCAGGCGAGGAGGAGGCAGCGACGGCAGCACGGTGACGAGAGTGATGAGGACATGGACATGGATACAGAATTCTCTCAAACTGCGGGCCCCGGCGCTTTGGAGATCATGGTGTTAATGGGGCAGGTTCTAGCTGTGGAACGGCGATTCTGGGCCTGGGAAACAAGCACAGACTGGTGGGACCGCATATCGTTGCAGATGTGGGACGATTCCCAGTGGCTGCAAAACTTTCGCATGCATAAGGGCACTTTCATGGAACTTTGTGACTTACTTTCCCCTGCCCTGAAGCGCCAGAATACCAAGATGAGAGCAGCCCTCACAGTTGAGAAGCAAGTGGCAATAGCCCTGTGGAAGCTTGCAACGCCAGACAGCTACCGGTCAGTCAGGAATCAATTTGGAGTGGGCAAATCTACTGTGGGGGCTGCTGTGATGCAAGTAGCCAAAGCAATCACTGAACTGCTGCTACCAAAGGTAGTGACTCTGGGAAACGTGCAGGTCATAGTAGATGGCTTTGCTGCAATGGGATTCCCTAACTGTGGTGGAGCGATAGATGGAAGCCATATCCCTATCTTGGCACCGGAGCACCAGGACAGCTAGTACATAAACCGCAAGGGGTACTTTTCAATGGTGCTGCAAGCACTGGTGGATCACAAGGGACGTTTCACCAACATCAAAGTGGGATGGCCGGGAAGGGTTCATGACGCTCGCGTCTTCAGGAACACTAATCTGTTTAAATGGCTGCAGCAAGGGATTTACTTCCCAGACCAGAAAATAACCACTGGGGATATTGACATGCCTACAGTTATCCTTGGGGACCCAGCCTACCCGTTAATGCCATGGCTCATGAAGCCGTACACAGGCAGCCTGGACAGTAGTCAGGAGCTGTTCAACTACAGGCTGAGCAAGTGCAGAATGGTGGTAGAATGTGCATTTGGACGTTGAAAGGGTCTCAGGCGCACTTTATTGACTCGCTCAGACCTCAGCCAAACCAATATTCCCATTGTTATTGCTGCTTGCTGTGTGCTCCACAATCTCTGTGAGAGTAAGGGGGAGACATTTATGGCGGGGTGGGAGGTTGAGGCAAATCGCCTGGCCGCTGATTACGCGCGGCCAGACACCAAGGCGATTAGAAGAGCACACCAGGAAGCGCTGCGCATCAGAGAAGCGTTGAAAACCAGTTTCATGACTGGCCAGGCTATGGTGTGAAAGTTCTGTTTGTTTCTCGTTGATGAAAACCCGCCCCCTTGATTGACTCATTCCCTGTAAGCAACCCACCCTCCCCCTTCGATCACAGCTTGCTTTCAAAAGAAATAAAGTCACTATCATTTAAAAATCATGTATTCTTTATTAATTGATTATAAACATAGGGAGAGAACTGACAAGGTAGCCCAAGTAGGGTTTGGGAGGCGGGGAGGAAAAGGCCACTTCAAAAGTTCAAAATAATGACAGCCTTTTGCTTGGGCTGTCCACTGGGGTGGAGTGGCAGGGTGCACGGAGCCTCCGCCCCCACCCCATTCTTGGGCATCTGGGTGAGGCGGTTATGGAACTTGGGGAGGGCGGTTATACAGGGGCTGGAGCGGCACTCTGTGACCCTGCTGCAGTTCCTGAAGCTCCACCAAATGCCGGAGCATGTCCATTTGATCACGCAGCAGCCCCAGTGTTGCATCCTGCCTCCTCTGATCTTCCTGCCGCCACCTCTCATCTTGAGCGTCCCTCCTCTCTTCACGTTCATCCCTCCTGTCCTCACGTTGGTCCCTCCTGTCCTCACGTTCATTGGCAGCTTTCCTGTACTTTGATACCATGTCCTTCCACTCATTCAGATGAGCTCTTTCATCACGGGTCGACTGCATGATTTCTGAGAACATGTCATCTCGTGTGTATTTTTTTCACCGCCTTATCCGAGGTAGCCTTCGGGACGGAGGAGGGAGGCTTGAAAAATTTGCAGCTGCGGGAGGGAAAAAAGGGAGAGAAGTATTTAAAAAGATACATTTTACAGAACAATGCTTATACTCTTTCACATGAACAACACTATTCACATTACATAGCACATGTGATTTCGGTACAAGGTCGTATTTTGCATCTTAATATTGAGTGCCTTTGGTGTTAGAGATCACAGACGCAGGGCCGGCCAACAGAATTCGGCTTGCACGCGGCCATGGTAAGCAATTGTCTTTTGCAACCTTCATAAAAGCAGCGCCCTCCTTTCCCATACCAAGCAAAGCCCGTTGAGTGCTGCGGTGTTAACGTGCAGCAGCAGAAACCAAACTAACCCCCCCAACACATCCAATTCTGTGGGATGATCGCTTTACCCCTCCCCGCACCGCATGGCTGGTATCAGGGAAGATCCCCGCTAGCCAAATGCGAAAAGCTCAGCGCCAATGCACCCCCCCCCCCCCCCCACCGCTTGGCTAACTGCAGGGAAGGATTTCTTTTCAGCCACAGGCAAACAGCCTAGTAGGAACGGCCACCTCTGTCCCCTTAATTAAATTCCCGTATTTCAACCAGGTTACCATGAACAATATCACTCTCCTGAGGATAACACAGCGAGATAAAGAACAGATGTTGCTTGAATGCCAGCAAACATCAGGACCATATGCTGCCAGGCTTTGTCATGCAATGATACCAGATTACTTGCTACTAGCATGGCGTGGTCAAGTGTCCTACCATGGAGGACGGAATAAGGCTGCCCTGCCCAGAAACCTTTTGGAAAGGCTTTTGGAGTACCTCCAGGAGAGCTTCATGGAGATATCCCTGGAGGATTTCCACTCCATCCCCAGACACGTTAACAGACTTTTCTAGTAGCTGTACTGGCCGTGAATGCATCCCAAGTCCTCAGGGCAAATTAATCATTAAAAAAACGATTGCTTTTAAACCATGTTTTATATTTACAAAAGGTACACTCACCAGAGGTCCCTTCCATGGCTTCATTGTCTGGGATACCGCCTTGGGAGGGTTGGGAGGGTACTTCAGTGAGGCTGAAAAAAGATCCTGGCTGCTGGGGAGAATGGAGTGCTGTGTGCTCTCCGCAAGCTCGTCGTTGTCGTCCTCCTCCTCCTCCTCATCTTCCCCGTTCGCAAAATCCTCAGGCATGGCTGAGAGTACCCCTCCTCGGAATCCACCGTCACGGGTGGGGTAGTGGTGGCGGACCCCCCTAGAATTGCATGCAGCTCAGCATAGAAGCGGCATGTCTGCGGCTCTTCCCCAGACCTTCCATTTGCCTCTTTGGTTTTCTGGTAGGCTTGTCTGAGCTCCTTAACTTTCAGGTGGCACTGATATGAGTCCCTATTGTGGCCTCTCTCCATCATGCCCTTGGAGCTTTTTTCAAATGTTTTGGCATTTCGTCTTTTCGAATGTAGTTCTGCTAGCACGGAATCTTCTCCCCATACAGCGATCAGATCCAGTACCTCCTGTACAGTCCATGCTGGTGCTCTTTTTCGATTCTCAGACTGCATGCTTACCTGTGCTGATGAGCTCTCCGTGGTCACCTGTGCTCTCCATGCTGGGCAAACAGGAAATGAAATTCAAAAATTTGCGGGGCTTTTCCTGTCTACCTGGCCAGTGCATCAGAGTTCAGATTGTGACCGCTCTGGACAGCAATGATGCACTGTGGGATAGCTCCCGGAGGCCAATACCGTCGAATTGTGCCCACAATAACCCTAATTCGAAATGGCAATGTTGATTTCAGCACTACTCCCCTCGTCGGGGAGGAGTACAGAAATTGATTTTAAGAACCCTTTATGTCAAAGTAAATGGCTTCGTTGTGTGGACGGGTGCAGGGTTAATTCGATTTAACACTGCTAAATTCGACCTAAACTCGTAGTGTAGACCAGGCCTAAGGTAAACACTACAGGTCCTGGTCTCCACTAGGATTTTACATCAATAGCTATCTTGACATAAAAAAATACACCTTTTTGGCAGCGAAGGTAAGCTTTTTCATCTCATTACTCCTAATTGTACACTGTTGCGCTAGACTGAATTCCTCTCTCTCCTTTCTGTCAATACCCTTCCAAACATCTGTAGATGTATGTATTCTTTACCTTGCCCCTGCATCCCTTTCGATGGTTCTGAAACATATCATCCTTGTGGCACACATCATTTTTTACTTCTTCCCCAATTCCAGACAACTACTGAACTCAAAGTGCCCAGAACCAAATACAACATTCTAGCTGCCAGACTTACATCAGGCTCTTACAAAGAACCTACAGATCATCAAATTTGGATGTTTTAGGGCAGTGGTTCTCAAACTTCTTTTTCGTGGACCACTTGAAAACTGCTGAGGGTCTCGGCGGACCACTTAATGATCTTTACAATAATTAGCTAATGGTACAAACAACATTTGGAAAGTGCTTTGGATAAAAGCGCTATATATAAAAACAAAAACAAAAAAACAACAACTTTTTTTTGTTCGACAAATAAAAGCGCACAACTCATATTTTAACATCAGCAGTCTTACCTTTTTAATGTAATGGATGTGCCCTCTCTCCCCCGCTGCGACAGCCTGCGAGCTAGGGCTGGGAAGGAGGGGGAGTCTCTCCCTCTCCTGTCCCCGCCGCTGCAGCCCCCGAGCTGGGGATTGGAAGGGGGACCCCCCAAAACCACAGCAGCCACAGAGCTAGGAAGGACGGCAGTCTCTCCCCGTCAGCAGCAGCCCTGGCTGGGGAAAGTCGCCTTTTTCTCTGTCTGCTGCAACCCTGGACGTCCCAAATTCCCTCCACCCCCTCTTCTCACCCTACTGCCCCCTCCCACGTACCTCCTATTCCCCCCAAGGCCACCACCTCACCTTATGTGTGCGTCTTCTCCAGGGTCGAGGCACCTAATTAGTGGAGCAATGCCTTTGTGGCTTAACTAATTAGGTGGGTGCCCCTTTATTCTCTCCTGTGCTGCCACCCAGGCGCGCACCTTAGAGGAAACTATCCGCGGACCACCTGAATGGAGCTTGCGGACCACTGGTGGTCTACTGATCACAGTTTGAGAATCTCTGTTTTAGGGTTTAAATTGTTCACCAGCTAAAGTCAGGAAAGAAATCCCTCTATAGCTCACTAGCAAACAACTAGATATATTACGAAGACATTGCAGCTTGCACTGAAACATTTGGCATTGCCATTTTTAGAGGCTCAACTGCAGATTAGATGACCCATTGCTCTTTTCCAGGACAGGAATTCTTAAATTATAATCTGAGTGGAGGTAGTTCATTTATTGTTACAGTATAAGAGACTGCATCTTTCTCCCTAAAAACACCAGGCACCCTGAAGCACCCTGGAGAGGAAAGGAGTGAATTGTTAAAATAAAAGCACCTAGAGAAGTTGGCTTTATTTCAATCTTAAAATATATTTTAAGATGACATAAAAGACTTCCACTTAAATACTAGAGAGTTAGCCCAGTAATCTAATAGTGGTGTGTCCACTACCATGTAGGAAAGTCATGTTGGAGGTGTACTGGGAATGCTATGGAGACCATGTGATCAGCGCACGAAGAAGAAAGCATATCACTCACTTTACCCTTCAAGCCAATTAAACTCTGCAAGGAGTTCAATCCAACACCTTTAACCTAATAACAAATTAGAGGAGGGATATCTTTAGGGCTATCAGAGGCATAAGAATGATTGAAGAAAAAAAAGTCAATATTATTGGTAAAAGATATAGCTAAAAATGACTATTAATATGCAATAATGAAGGCTGTTCTTGGGTGGGAGGAAAGAGAGTAGCAAACATGGCCCACTTGCAGTACTTGCTCTTTGGGTTTCACAAAGCTAAAGTATCTTGGATATTTGCAAAAATGACCTGCTTTATGATAGCTGAGAAAATTCATAATGGCAAATCTATGTTACCACTACACTCGAGCAGCAGCAAAACTACAGACACAATGACAAGTTGGGGTAAAAGGCAATATGAAGACACACACAGGCTTGAAAGATAGCTGAGGAACTGTGTACACACTTATGATGAGAAATCTAGTATAGCTACATCCCCATTAGCAGAACAGATTCCACTAAGGCCTTGTCTACACTACCAGGGTAAGTCAACCTAAGTTACGCTACTCGACCTACGTAACTGAAGTCGACATAGCTTAGGTCGACTTACTGGGTGTCTACACCGCGCTGCATCTACGGGAGATGCTCTCCCGTCAACTTACCTTATTCTTCTTGTTCTGGTGGAAGACTGCAGTCAACCAGAGAGCACTCTGCAGTCGATTTAGCAGGTCTTCACTAGACCTGCTAAATCAACCGCCGATGCATCGATCGCAGCAGCATCGATCCCTGGTAAGTGCAGACATGACCTAATTCTCAGCAAGTGTGAATTGTAAAGAGGTCTAGGCAAGGGTGCATCTTCAAATATTAAATTATGGTAACTTATAACTTCAAAGTGATATTCTGCATATCAGGGAGCTTGGGAAAGAGGAAGCTAAAAATAGTCATTTTAGCAGGGGAGAGCTACACATCCTGGTCCACAGAATTCCAAGGTATAAGTCATTTAGGGAGACTTACTACCAAAAAGTCAAATGGTTGTCAACTGTATAATCTATTTCAAAGTGGCTCAAATGAACCTTCCATAATTCTGGAAAAGATTGTATGTGCCAATATACATTTCCAGAAATATCAAACATGTAGAATGACAGCTAGAAACAATTTTTGGGGAGGAGACAGACTAGTTTTACTGCGAAAGTAATATCTGACCAACAATGCACCCATCTAAGATTAAGTGAGCTAGAAGCATTGATGCTAACAGAATAGCTACCTGGCAAAGTAAGTTTGTTCTGCAGATGTCAAGTAGCAGCTATTCACACCCTCAGAGAATATCCCAAACTATTTGATCTCCAAGTCATGTTTCAGTGATTTGAAGTAATTCTTTCCAACTCATGATTTTATCATGACTCCTATAATGTTTGGTATTTTTCTTAAAGTCCAAACTCCTGGAATAGCATGACTGCATTAAAATCTCAGTTTCTTGTTTTTGTTGTGTTTTTAAGATAAGTTTCTAGCCTTCAGGGTTGCAGAGAAAGGCTTGAAAACATGAGCTAAAGTCTCAAAAGTCAGAAAGGAAATAATACTAAAATACTATTTTTAAAGTCAATCTCATGGTTTTTCGAGGCATGATTGATGATTTTTTAATGTTAGGGTTTGGCAATACTGCTTACCTTTCTGAGGATATTCCGAGGGCAAAGTTCCCCAGGTGAGCTGATACAATCTGAATTTCCAGTACATCAGTTTAACTCTTAAACGCAATCCCAAGATGCTCATTAGCGCAGGACTCACTGCTCAATTCCATCAAACCACAATGAATATTCAATAACTACCAAGTCTATGCAGTCACTGGAAACACCAATACACTCTGGCTTTAACAAAATTTCCAAAAACTCATGTGTAGCACCAACTGCCACATGCTGTTCAAGATTATAGCGATTTTCTTTGTTTGACCAAAACAGATTTCATAATACTTTTTTTGTTTAAACACAAGAAAAATATTTTTAAATGTGAAGTCTTTCATGCCCCTCACTCCTTCAGATGCATTTATGTTGAAAGAGCAAATAAGCTGAAATTTTTCCTTTCTTTCCAAGAAATTACAAGCTCAAGGGTAAATACTCCTGCCCCTCAACCCCATAAAAATGAGAGCAGACCAGGAAATAGCATTAAGGTTTTTCTGGTTCTCATGTCTAGAGCTTGAGATCTCACGCTGTGAATCTGATATTCACAGCAAAACAACTCAATCTTCTTTTATGCTGAGAGTTATAGTTGTGCCAGCTCTGTCTCTCTGGCTTCTCCAGTTTCTGAGAGATCTTCTGAGTGGAAGAAAGTGTGTATGTAATCACAGATATGCATGCGTACACACTATATTTAGGTACTGGCTGCAGTGTCATTTCCTGTTGGCTAAACCAAGACACTTCTAATTGGCTCAGTTGATACAGACAAGGGACTCCATTCACAAGCCTAATTCCTGCAGCTGCTAAATGTCCAAGGTATCAATAGCACCCAGACTGCAAGAGGGGAATTCATAGCTCAACTTGGACAGCTTTTCAGTTTCAGGCTTATGTCACTACATTTGTTTTTTTCAAATCTGCTGGCAGCAGTATTTACTCACCATGCCTTTGCGCCCAGCACTTAGGGACACAATGCACTCATTGAAATTACATGAGCTCAGAAAAAAGGTCTTCTTTTCTGGCTTGGATGTGTAGGTGAAACAGCTTCTTAGCCCAGCAAGCTTCACTAAAGAACTTAAACACGTACAAAAAGGTATGCTTGATATTGTGTATGTTAAAAGTAATCAATGTTACACAGAGAACACAGAAAAAAGATGGTGAACAGAGAATTAATCAGATGCCAAGTCTGGACTGTTTCTTTGCCAATTACATGTACTAAATATTAACACTGTTACCAGGCCCAGCAGGGAGTCAATGGAGGAGGACAAAGAAATTAAATGAGTTGGGATTTGCTCTTCACCCCTAAAAATGTTGAAGACGCCACTCCAAGATCTACTCTTTGAGGTAATAAACAGTAGGTACCATCAGAAATTGAAGTATCAAAAGTAATAGTATTGGAACAAATAGATAAACTTAAGAACAAATTATTACCAGGACTGGATACATCTATGACTTGAGGTGGAACTTGAAGTGACTGAAATGCTAACAAAACACAGCCATTTAAATGCTCGAAGACAGTAAATGTTTTACCTATTGCTGAATAAAAGTGATTCTGAGAATCACAGATCAGTTAGCCTTCTTTCAAATATCAGGAAAGCTGGATGAAACTATAATTAAAAATAGAATGATAATTATATGATCGAGACAAGACAGCACCACTTATACAAAGTAAATCATGCCTCTAATCTATTAGAACTCTGAGAATGTCAACTAAACAAAGGAGAACCAGTTGACAATTTGGACTTTCAGCAAGCCTTTGATAAAAATCTCTTGTTAGTGGCTATTAAGTTAATTAGGTGGTCATGAAGTCTGAGGTAAAATCATATTGCCTCTATATAAATCCATGGTATGCCCACATCTTGAATACTGCATGCAGATGTGGTTGCCCCATCTTAGAACTGGAAAAGGTTCACAAAAGGGCAACAAAAATTATTAGGGATAAGGAACGGCTTTCATATGAGGAGAGATTAATAAGATTGGGACTTTTCAACTTGGAAAAGAGACAGCTAAGGGGGGGATATAGTAGAGGTCTATACAATCATGACTGGTGTGGAGAAAGTAAATAAGGAAGTGTTATTTGCTCCCTCTCAAAACACAAGAACTAGGGGTCACCGAATGACATGAATAGGCAGCAGGTTTAAAACAAACAAAAGGAAGTATTTTTTCACACAATGCACAATCAGTCTATGGAACTCTTTACCAGAGGATGTTGTGAAGGCCAAGACTATAACAGGGTTCAAAGAAGAACGAGATAAATTCATGGAGGATAGGTCCATCGATGGCTATTAGCCAGGATGGGCAGGGATGGCATCCCTATTCTCTGTTTGCCAGAAGCTGGGAATGGGCGACAGGGGATGGATCACTTGATGATTACCTGTTCTGTTCATTTCCTCTGGGGCATCTGGCATTGACCATTGACAGAAGACAGGATTCTGGGCTAGATGGACCTTTGGTCTGACCCAGTATGGCCGCTCTTATGTAAATTATTGATATATGTCATTAACTGATTAATAGCTAGAAAGTAGGAATAAATTATCAATATTTCAGATGGTGCAATGTTTTAACAATAGGGATCCAGAAGGTTACTTGCTAGAACCAGTGTTGCTAATTATAGTTCAGGATCTGGAAAAGGGGATGAAAGCTGAGATAAATTAAATAATTTTGTCATCTGCAAATGTTACTAAACTTCAAATGGGTGCTAACAAACCATTAAATGAATGGGAAACATGGGGGGGATGTTTGTGCTCTCTTTGTTGTTCTCTCTCTGGACGAGAGAGGGACCAAGGCAGGAAAAAACTATCTCCTAAAAAACATACCTAAAATGAGCATCTAAGATTACAAAAATTGTAAGTAAAGCAAGAAAATGCGTTAGATTATCTTTTGTTTTAGCTTGTGAATTTTCCCTATGCTAAGAGGGAAGTTTATTCCTGTTTTTGTAACTTTGAAGTTAAGCCTAGAGGGGAATCCTCTGTGTTTTAAATCTTTTTATCACCCTGTAAAATTACCTTCCATCCTAATTTTACAGAGAAGCTTATTACAAAGAAAAAAGTAAAAGAAAGTTCTTCTTTTAAAAACCTAATTGATTTTAGTGTCCTAAAAATAAAGGGTCTGGTCTGTACTTTTATTAAAGGCAATTGGTTGGTATATTATTCTCAAGTCTCCCCAGGAAAGGGGGTGAAGGAGCTTAGGGGACTATTTCGGGGAAATAGGAACTCCAAATGGCCCTTTTCCTGAAATCTTTGTCTAAATCACTTGGTGGTGGCAGCAATACTGTCCAAGGACAAGGAAAGGATTTGTGCCTTGGGGAAGTTTTTAACCTAAGCTGGTAGAAATAAGCTTAGGGGGTCTTTCATGCGGGTCCCCACATCTGTACCCCAGAGTTCAGAGTGGGGAGGGAATCCTGACAAGAGGCATAGAAAGATTTCTGTTTAGAGAGGAGAAATTATAGTGGTGTACAAAAGAGTGAATGGCATAGAGAAGGCAAACAAATACCAGATTTATCTTATTATAAAACAAGAACACGTGACTATTCCATGACTGAAAGGCAACAAAACTAACAAGGATTTATTTCTGCCACCCCCAAAGAGGTGTAAACTCAAGTTGTATGGCTTAAGATAATCACTGATAGGGATAAGGAAGAAACCCTGTAAGCAGATTATTCCATAATTGTCGATTGCAGTGCTTCTTGCACTATCCTCTGAAGAATGCAGCCCTTTCCAGCGACAGGATAGTGGATCAGAGTGTCCACTTGTCTGAATCCATATGGGAATTCCTATATTCATCAAAAGGCATATGCCCACAATATATCCAGGATCTGCCACTGACTCACTGCATGACCTTAAGCAACAAAATTTCTAGTAATTCAGATTATACTTATCTGTAAAATGAATACAATTCCTATTTCGTATGAGGGTTATGAGGATCAACCTATGATTATAAAGAACTTCGAGGTCTTTGGAGGACAGGAGCTATATTAAATGTAAAACAGCTTATCAAAGTGGGACAATACAACCCCTTCCTATTCACCCCCGAATTAGAGATGAAATGGTTCACCACATCTGTGATTCCAATTATTAGAAGAGTGAAAATTTTAAGTATTGTTTACACAACACCAACTTATTTATTCCACTCTGTATGCATCCGAAGAAGTGGGCTGTAGTCCACGAAAGCTTATGCTCTAATAAATTTGTTAGTCTCTAAGGTGCCACAAGTACTCCTGTTCTTTTTACAACACCAACTAACTAAGATGCTAAGCTTAATAACCAGAATGAGAGTTATCAATACTACTAAGGTCATCTCAGTCAACCATCTGCAGTTTAAGAAAATAGAACAGTTAAGTACTCTATTGTATACTGTATTTGGCTTTAATTTATTCAACAGAAAGTTGACTGATAATGTAAGAAATGTCCCTTTCTGTATTCCTCCTGCTGTGATAAAGAACTTTTCTTTCTTGGTTTTACTCCACTTTCTCCTCTTCTCTTTCCTATAATAAATCCAGGTCTCTCTCTTCCTGCATCATTCCTGTCTTTTCTCCCCTTCTTCTGATCACCACATCGCCTGCTATCCCTTTTCCCTTCCCTCCTGCCATATATTTTCTGTCTCTATCTCATTCATTCTCTCTCCAAAGTCCCTCTATATATCCTATTTCTATTCTGAAATAGTCCATCCACCCAGGCTTTGTCTACCCTAGAAAGCTGTGCTGCTTTATCTATACCAGTACTGTTAAAGCGGTAAAACCCTTCTAGCGTGGATGCAGTTATACTGGTATAAAAGTGCTTACACCTTATTCAGAGACTGGAAAGGGAATAAAATATACTGCTATAAGGTGCCTTTATATTGGTATAACTGCATTTACGCTAGAGCATTTACTGGTATAGCTAGTTTGGTTAAAAATATCAGTAAAACTTAAGTATAGATGAGGCCACAAAGTGTAAAAAAATTACCCAATTCCTTCCCCACACACACTTTAGCCAAGGATTAAGCCTATTAGCCAAACACTTCGCCCACCCCACCTATTCGCTGGGAAGCACCTGGTAAGTTTCCTGCTAGGGTGCTGACCCTGAACTCTGCTTGGAGGCTTCATTTTTCAGTGTCCAGCCTGATAAATCTGAAGACCCCCAACCCAGACTCTTCATGAAACTGGAAGAAAGAAGCAGCATTATCTGTTCCTCTCACACCCCAGAGCCTCCTAGCTAAATCAAGGAGATGGGGACAATATTTATTACTATTCCAACTCTTCTTCCCTCCCCCTCCCCCCCAATCAGGTTTTAGGTCCCATCCTTCCACACCTGGCCTCTGCTGCTGCTCATAGTTTCCTCAAACATCAGCATAATGAAAATGACCTGATTCCTGCCAATCTCACTGTTTCCCGCTGAAATTTGAATGGCAGCAGTAAAAACTGACAATCAGGTCAGTTTCATTCTGGTGTAGATTAGGAAAGCTCTGAGCAGCAGCAAACGATCTCACTTCATTGCTTACATCTGCAACATTCAGAATTACATTTGGCTCACTTCTCCTGTTCAGTAGGATGGAATAACAACTCATGTTGACACAGTCAAGGAATAAGACCCACTTTTAGTTATTTAAAGATACCTTCGCCTACGTAGTTCTTCACATAGCTGTTTAAACACTATCCTTGCTGCCACCGTTTGTGGTGGTGTGACAGGGATGCCAAAAAGGATTGGGCAAGGCAGTGTCAGCTATTTGTAACAGGAGGCCAGGCTAACCTCCATCAGTACTATGTCTGCCTTTGTGTGCTGCCTCTCATGACTCATTTTCCATGTATTCTGAAGGAGGAAGGAAGAGGAAGAGTTTCAAACTCCCACTGGGAGGTCTAATATTGCTGCTGAGTAAAACAACCCATTTCCTCCTTTTTCCTATGTAAAAGGAAGATTAGTTTCCAAATGAAATTAGGCTGTGACATCAACCTCTGTGGACTTCATTGTGACAAAGACTTTGCTTTTCTGTAGAGAGACTACAAGCAAAGTGTCCTAAGCAATGCAAAATGAAGTATGAGGCCCGTTTTTATAGCATTTTCCCCCACCACTGGTCTAGAACCAATGAAGCTGTCTACCAGTGGTAGTGTTTATAATTTATATTGACTTGCAGGTTCATTATTTTGTTGAATTTTTAAGTTATGCCAAGGATACCCAAAGCATATGGAGACACACTCAGTATATAAATAATAAAGAAGTGCTTTCAGGGCATAGGGTTATCATCACCAAGTCATCTAAATCTGCTCAGAGCAGAGTTGGATCCCCAAAAGGATAAAAATGCCTGCAACCTGTTTCTCTAATGCTTCCACCATGTCTACTATTTGATGAACAAAGGATAATTACCCAGTGTTCTGAGCAGGCTTGTACATCCCATATTGAAGCGCATGCTGCCACAGCTTCACTGCTTTGGGACCCGAGCTAGGTAGATTAAGGCTATGACTGCAGTATAGACATATATACACATACATATATCAGTCTATACTGATTGACATACAGTATAGACAATCTATGACTGCAGTACAGACATACTCAAAGAGATTTGCTCTCGTTGTGTAAACTAGCAAATGTACTAGTTGCTGACAACAGGAGACGTGAACTGGTTCTGAATGCTCTTTGATGGCAAGTATAGACGGAAACAAGCCCTATTCATCAAGATATCTAGGGAAAATACTAAGAAAATTAAGCCATGCCATTCCTTAAAAGGAAAAGGCTTCTTTTGGTCACATGGAGTAAATCTGTATGGCAGATACATCCAAGTTAGTGTACTGCTTTGGAGGATCACCCAGGTAATTTTATATTACATACATTTCAGATAGAGCCAGTATAAAATCCCTACAGCAAGAGTGACATGCTGTGAAACGGTTTTGTAAATTATTAATTGATATGATGCTAAGCACGTTAGACTTGTAAACTTTGTGCCAGGGCTAAATCCCTTCCACGGGGAGGAGGGAAATATTGAAGAAAGCACTCTACCCACTGTTTTGAAATGCAAGGTAGCATTTGCTTTTGCTACTAAGCCCTTTTGTTTTGTTAAGCTTTTTCTAAAATTGTCTGGCTGTTTTTTCCTCCCTGCAACCCCTCTCTTGCTCTCTCCCCTCTCCATAAAACAAGACTCCCAGTTGTTGCATGCCTACACAGGTTTGGCAAGACAGCTGACTGCTTGGATTACACTGGGCTGCATTGTATTCCTTTAAGAATGAGCCACACTTCTTCTAAGTACCTCCTTTGGGACCACAGTTCAGTACATGCAGTGAAGTCAATCTGGCTCTGTTGAACTTGAATTCCAAGATGACAGGAACATTGAACAAGATTTTTCACAAGAACAAAATTTCCTCCTTGATATAAAGAACTGTTTAGTTATGCAACTAAAGCTTTAGCACTGTTCGAGAACACATTAACTTCCTTTCAAACTCCGAGTAAACAGATTTGTTTTGTCCAAGATGAGCATCTTAAGTGGGTGTTGACATATTTTAGCTCCAGTTCACTATGTGAATCATCTGACTATTTAGCAGCTTTATAAGACACGTCTTACATTTTAAGAGATTAAATTCTGCTTGGGGTAGTTGTCTAATCTAGTGATATTTTGTTGATCTCAAGAAGCAGCTTTGTTCTTTTTTTATATCTGGAAGAAGATTTTTCATTTCCATGAATTATGACATTTTCCTTGTGGCAGTGGTCTCGGTCTAAAAAGCCCTATCTTTTTCCAATAGGTCTAGCCCTCCTCAAGGACGCGACTCAGGAAAGCAGGCTGTTTTTTCACCCACTCATTAGTTCTAGACAAGTGGTTCTCAACCTTTTCCATGCTGGGGCTGCCTTGGGTCCCCTCTCTCATTTAACAGCATTGGAAGGGCAAGGAAGTTGCAAGCTTCTTGACATCTTTTTGCAACCCCAGTTGAGAACCCTGGTTCTAGAACATATTTTTTAACAACACACTGCACTTCTAGAGCACCTTATCTAACCCTGTAAATGCTCTGTAAGCTTCCCAATACTCCCTTGAGACAGCCAAGAATTATTAGCTTTTTACAAATGAAGAACTGAGGTACAGAGGTTGCAACTTGCCCAAGGTTATGCAGCAATTCAGTGAGAGATCCAGAAACAGAACCTATTACTTCTGACTGCCAGTATTGTACACAGCCTCTATATAATGGACCCTTTAGCTTATAATAGAAAGTTGTTCTAATGCTTTGTGAAACAGTTCAGTTTAAAATTTCTTTAGAATAACTATGCACTTCCTGCTGAGCCTCAGCATTGCCAGAAGTGTGCAGAGCTCCTACTGCTTACAAATTAAATGTCAGCATACTGTTAAGTCAACACTGCAATAAAAATTTTGTTATTAAGCACCTCTGGCCTCCCAATGCTTTTAGATAGCACATTCTAGCAGCACATCATAGGGGAAATGTGAGTTAAATCATATCTCCGAATAAACCTACCTCTACAAACAAAGTATAAACACCACACATTTTTGTGTTTTTCTTTTTGATGAGCCAGTGAACAGTAATTTCAATAAACATGTGAGCTTCAAGATCTGGAGTCTGGAAAAGTTAAGTAATATGGAAAATTATAAGTCATATTGATCAAAGGCATTTAGCTAAACAGAGAATCATCACCACACTCACAAGCACTGACTAATCAAGGCTAGTATATCCTTTCACTATTGACATCAAATTCAAACTTGGCAATTTAGCCAAACTCTATCCCTTCTTCCGCCAAAGGGAGATCAGGTGTAAGTGACGCACAGCAGCCAGTGAAACAATTGTTAGCAGCAGTAGAATTTCTCCCTATTTTTTAGAAAGTGATTAATTTAATAGTTTTGCCCATAGAGGCAAGAAATTTGTGGCAGAAAATCAAACCTAATAACCAATTTTTACCTGTTTATTTAAGTGTAAAATGACTTTCCCTAATTCAGCTTGAATGACAGCTCCACAGACATTCCCTTTAGCCATCACTCATACTGATTCAGCCATAGTAATGCATGACATCAAATCCCCTGTTCATTTACAATGGATTCAATCTAACCAATCAATTCCTACATTAAAGTGATGCATACACTTAAATCTGAAGAAAGCTGTCAGTGGTACAGTGGCAACTGATAGAATCACTATAAGGGTGTGGGAAAAATAAAGTGAAGGAAGGTTCCTAGATTCTAAGGCCAGAAGGAACCATGGTGATCATCTAATCTGACCTCCTAACACAAGACATAGTGCTTCCCCAAAAAAATTCCTTTTGAACGAAAACATATCTTAAAAAAAAAAAAAAAAAAAAAAAAAAAAAAAAAAAATACCCCACAGGTAAAAGGAAAAGGAATATCCCTGCTTTTATGAGCCTATAACGGCTATGGAAGTTCTTTCCCTAAAATAAAACTGACTCACCCAATTAGAATGTATTAATTAATTGACAGGTATAGTATATAAAGATAACTAGGGAGAATTATGAACAAGCTTGACTTTGTTCTTCACATATAAAGTGACTTTCTGTCCTAGTCTGAGCCAAATATATAAAATGTGGGTCAATCCTTCCAGTTAAATTAGGGGAGGGAGTGTCATGGTAACACTGATCCTTGGAGAGAAGAGGCTAGTGCTCCTGTGACTGGTCAGTGGAAGACCCAATTAAGGTCTTAGTGACTCCTTTTAACCTCAGAGGGAGGAGACCAGCAGGTGAGAGCTGTTTGAAACCATGAGAGACAGTGACCTGGAGAGCCAGAGCTGCCTGAAAGAGAATGGCAGGTGAACACTGCCTGAGAGCACAGACTGGAGGACCAAGGAAAGGGGCAAGTGAGAGCTGCCTGGGAGAGATAGGGAAGCTGCAGAAAGCTCTATAGGTCCTCTTTGGGAATAAGGAGGAATTGGCTAGGCAGCCAGCAGAGGGCCTAGCCTGATGACTTGCCTGAGCAGGAGGCTGACAAAGGTTGAGGCCTAGGAGACCACCAGAGGGTTAATCTGGTGACCTTCCTGAGCTGGAAAGCTGGTGCAGGGAGGCTGAAAAGGGGGAGGACTAGGAGACCAGTGGAGGGGTTAGCTTGATGTCTTTACTGAGACAGAGAACCAGGGCCAGGTGGGTGGCTGGGAGAGAGGAGCCCTGGAACAAGTGCAGAAAGGAACTGGGAGATGAGTGCTCTTGGAGTCACAGGTGGGTGACCTAGAAATGGTGTTCCTGGAGAGAAAAATCCCTGTATGTTAAGTGTTACTGTGGGAATTGGAAGAATGGCTTTACCATGAGGTTTCTACAAACCGCTGTCCTTTTACAAGAATTATGCCCAGAAGTGGGTCTTAGTATTGGACAATGCGAGAGACTATGCTTTTTATGACCAGACTAAGAAAGAACTGAGGCAGGCAAGCTTGCTGTGCCACAGCCTACTGCAAAAGGGCATCCAAGCCTGGGGCCGCCTTTTGACAGAATGTTCATTTGGGGTCTGGTGGTCAATTTAGCTTCTAGAGGACACTTTTCCAGTATTACAGAACCATAAGTCAGATTCTTAATCTATGCTCCAGCAAAAGCCAAAACTGGAAAATCAAGAGGTATAGGTACTGATAGAGCTGGATGAGTTTGTGTCCCTAAAATGAACCACCCCCTAAAGTGCAATGGCAGAGCATATGAAGCAACTTTGTACAGTACATATTAACATTCACTGTGCCTTGCTTTGCCAGAAGCAGAAGTCCCCACTCTCATGAGCACTAAGATTCAACCTCCCCACACACAGGCAAGAAAAATATTTATTACATGTCTCCTAATCTGTTAGGGTAGCACTGCCTTCTCATCACGACCACAGACAGACTGATGACAAAGAACAAGCACCAGTCCAAGAACTAGGAGCCACTGATACTTAACATTTACCCTCATTAACAGATTCATAAACTCAGTAGGACAGTATCCAACAGCTGTTAGCATTTCTCTCTATCAGTTCTTGTCTGGAGACTTGGGGTGGGGATCATCACACAGAGAGCACAGAGACTTTGGCTGACATGAATGTTAACAGCACAGCTGCCTTCTCAGGCATGTTGCTGAGGACTAAACATTCCTGCTTGTTTTTCCAGAGACTGGGCTTGAGATTTAATGTAGGACAACTTTTAAAATGCCATTTTTCTCTCACCCTCTCTCCCCCAAAATCATTGCATGATTGTGTGCTTGTGAAAGTTCAGGGACTGATCGTAATAGGTGAAGTTTTTAGTCTCCTATGGACAAGACAGAGTCAGGTAGCATTACTATCAGCATTTCACTCTCAACAATGGTCTCCATCCCTAACCTTGAGGGATCTGTCTCTAGAGGTGAAAGAATATTCCTATTTATTATCTGAGGAGTCCTAGAAGTTTTCCCAGTCATAGAAAATTCATGTTCATAATGAACTGAGAACACATTCATAAATCTAAAGACCTCAATCTGGACTGAGCCCTGGTCCCACAGGAAGAAGGAAAATAGATAGCCATCTAGCCCTTCTGCTTCCAAGTAGCAAACAAAAATACAAGGGATTGCCAGTGGTTTTAATATTGCTTGCATTCTCTATATATAGGCAGAGGAATTCACTCTGAATTCCCCAGAAGCAGTACCTGCAGGTAAGGGTTGAAGCATGTTGGAGAGGCAGTACGTGGGACAATGCACTTTTGATGATGATGTACCTGTTCTGTGGATAAAAGACTTCATTCTTCAAGGCTGCCCATCACTAGTACTGAATAACCTGTGATTTCAGTTTATATCAGAATAAATGTAAAGGAGACACTCTTGTAGTCATGGTGCATAATACTGAGTCAAAATATTTCTAATTTAGGTACTTACATGGCCACTATTACAACAGCATCTGTGCACCTCACAATCTTTTAAATCTTCACAATACCCCTGTGAGGTAATGAAGTGCTATTATCCCTATCTGACAGAGGGGGAACGGAGGTACAGAAAGACTAAGGCCCACATCCTCAAAGGTATTTAGGCAACTGAATTTCAATAGAAGCTAGGAGCCTAAATACCTTTGAGGATCTGGGCCCAAAGGATTGTCCAAGGCCACACAGGAAGTCTGTGGCAGAGCAGGGACTTGAATCCCAGGCTAGCACCCTAACCACTGAACAGTCATTCCTTTCCTTACATAAACAAAAGGCATAAGCATTGCCTATATGAGGCAACCGCTCAAGGTACTGGCTGTTCACTATCCCTGCACACTCTGAAGCAAGGTGGATGAAAATCAATGATTTAAAAAAAAATTTTTTTTTTTTTTTTTGATAAAATGCTTTGAGGAAAAACAGATAGTTAAAGATAGTTTTAATTAAGATACATTATAGCTCAAGGATATCTCATAATGGAATAGGGATTATAAATTCTAATTCTATAGTATGAGACAATATATTCATGTAATGTTTAAGAAAAGCTTTGTAAACGAGTTCCAATAGTTCATGGATTAGGGAACCAATCTTATGAGGTTCCAGGGGCTTCTGTATAGATTATTTAGGTTAATCTTTCTATCTACCCACTGGGACTCAGTGCTCAGTCTAGAAGATACCATCAGAGATGCTTAGTTTTGCAGTTCTCAAACTGTGGATTTGGGTCTCCAGAGATAACATGCTTCTTAATAGCAAAAATGTTTTTTAAATAAATAAATAAATTATATATATATATATATATATAAAAAGGTGAGAAACAACAGACCTCAACCCCAGTGTCTCTGCAAATTTGTGTACCTAGAGTCAATCCCTTACCTCTCTCTAAAAGTGCAAAGTTTCAAAAAGTTCAATGAAGAGAAGATTGTTGGGTGTGGAATAGATATGGACAGGGAGAAAAAATCTGGAGATAAATGTGGGAAGGGAGGGACCGGCAGTAGAAACAAAAGTGAAACTGTTTGAGCAGCATATTCCAGAAGTCTTGAGGTCTTTCTGAGTGTAGCCTTCATTGATTTGAGATCTACCATACCATTCTCTCACTAGAAGGGAAAACCTATAATGGCAGCAGGCCATAAAAGAGACCCAGTTTAGAAATATTTTAATGAAGTTCCTCTACCTGTGGGTAAGACAGGCATTGCCCCCCGCCCCAACTCCGCCCCTTCCCCAAAGTCTACGCCCCCTCCCCTGCTTCCCGCGAACATTTGATTCGCGGGAAGCCTGAAGCAGGTAAGGGGAGTGTGGGGGGAGGAGGCGCGGCCCAGGCTGGCCCCCCCCCCGGCGTTTCCAGCCTGGGTCGGCTCGGGCCCTGGGGTGCCGGCCCCAGGCCCGCCCCCTGGCTGACCACCCCCAGCTGCCCAGCACCGCCGGCCCCCGCCGGCCCGGCGCACCCCCCGGCCGCCCAGCACCGCCGGCCCGGCGCACCCCCCAGCCCAGCGGCGCCGGATTTTCCCGGACATGTTCGGCTTTTTGGGATT